>NC_137053.1:25203086-25408086 GCF_032717465.1 Coenobita brevimanus | reverse complement strand
GTTGGCGACCCATTTTCCTATCGTCCCTCGCTCCACATTCGTCTGCCCCACATCCGTCTTCTTCTTTACTCCTCCTTTCACCGCCTTCCTCCTCTCCTCCTCTACTCCCACTCGACCCAGGCCTCGATCTGAAGGGACCGTGTGAGTAAGAGGTGGAGATGACGTCAAGAGCAGCGGTATTTGGGTGGGCGGCAAGTACATGATCGTTGCAAGCCCGACACCCCTCCTCCCTTGTTCTCGCCATATACTCCGCAGGGACATCAGGGAAGTTCACGGGGTATGCATCCCCAGGTGGCAAGAAGAAAGAGAGGTCGATCCAAGATTGGGAACGCTCGAATGACGGTCCAATGCAGCGACAGCAGCGTCTGTTAATCCGACATTTATACGCTGTATAAGATGCAAGGAACATAGCAATAACACCTGACAGAGCTTAAACATAAATAGCTAGGGCAGCTGCCTGGGTTGGTTTAGATAGGGGTTTGAGAAGAAGGAGTTTAGATTGGAAGTGTAACAACTCATCTAGGTACACAGGTGTGAAGGAGTCATTCTGGGGAAAAATCCCAGGGACTGCTCGTATGGCATCTAGTTCAACATGAGAGAGAGACATATTAAAATGCAATGTATGGGGACGTAGAGACATTTTAGTATCCTTGGTGAGGGTGGCATAAGCTGGAAGTGTGAGTGTTTCACTGTGAGCACTGCAACCGTCACCCAGGACCAAATGTCCTATACCTTTAACAATCTGTATTGTCTTACTTATTAACAGCACAATTAAGAGTAAATTGCATAGGCTTATTTGTAGAAAAACACCACATCGTTATTCTTAACAAATACAGGAACAAAGTTTTTAACGACTCTTTTCCTACAAAGCTGAGGCGCAAAGTCCTTGTTGAGGAATGTAACACTCTCACATGTGACCTCAACACTGGACTCTGCGGCTCGCACACCAGCAACTGCTGATGAATGCGGCACTGAGTGAAATCGTCCATAAGCATATAATGTAAGCGATTTTCACTCAGAACAATGAATTTGGCAGAGGGGACAGTTTGTACATAGACATCTGTGTCAGGGACTTTATAAGGCAATGAAGTGATCTGGAAGATATCAAAAGTATCTGCCAGGTCACCCTGAACCGGAACTAGTAACTAGAAGCACACTGAAGAGGGAGTCTTGCGAGGCACTACCTTAACGAGATCCCTATAAAATGCAAGGTATTCGGGTTGAGCAGGGAAAAGCAGTCCTGGTCTCATTAACCCCTTAACCGCGGGGCGTCACTTTCGTGATGCTTGGGAGCAAGGGATCATACCGCGGGGCGTCGCTTTTGTGATTCTGTGTTATTTTGAATTCACCCGGGCTTCCAAGTGGGGGCTTGTATCATCTATCAGTACTGCCAATGTCCAACACTAGTCAGCACTCCTAATCTCATCTGTACTCCCATCCATTGTTGACAATTTAGCCATTTCTCCCCGTTCTTGACTCCCCTCCCTACCCCCCCTCCATTACCCATCCTCTCGCCTGCCCGGCCGTGCTACGCTAAGTAAATCTTCCCTGGAATTTTTCACTGATTTCATCCATTGAAATAAGCCCTATGTCCTATTCTTATACCAAATAATATATACAAGAAAGAAATAAGGTAAGTGAGAGTGCCATACACCTGGAATTGGCTAATTATCACCTGACAACAACTCACGTGCACTCGTTCGCTAATTTTCGCTGTTTTTTTCCCCTTGAAACATGCCGTATAATCTATTTTCGTAATAAATATACATGTAAGGAGGGAAGGGAGAAGCCTAAGTGATATTTACATTCACCTGGAACTACCTAATTTATAATGTATTGTCTAGATTTCCTGCCAATCATTTCAGTGCTAGACAAAGCTGTTTCAAGAGCTAACATTGGTAGCTCTGACTATCTCCTAAGTAGGCCTCTAATCTATTTTCGTAATAAATATACATGTAAGGAGGGAAGGGAGAAGCCTAAGTGATATTTACATTCACCTGGAACTACCTAATTTATAATATATTGTCTAGATTTCCTGCCAATCATTTCAGTGCTAGACATAGCTGTTTCAAGAGCAAACATTGGTAGCTCTGAATAACCCCTAAGCAGGCCTCCACCCCGGCCCTCCGTTATCAGTTTACTCTCATCTTCCGAAGCGAGGGTACGTATGTTTCTTCTTGCTGACTTCAAGGCCTTTTTTCACCCCCATGCAAAGGGCCCTGTGACCTTTATCCCCTACTAAACCTCGTGTGGAAAGAGGTAAAGGGCTGACAATTGATAGAAGAGTGACTACGATCTTTCTATTGAGTAAAACAGTGCAAGTGGAATTGTAAATAATGTGTAAATAATGTGTAAACAGCAAGTGAAAGTAATGAATGTAAATATACGTGAACAATGGAAAATAGTTTTATAAGTTACTTCAAGTGACAGTGCATAACACAGTGTAAATAAAATAGAAATGTAAATAACGTAAATAAAATAGAGAACGTAAATAGAAATGTAAATGAGTAGTATTATAAGAATACGAGTATATACCCTAGGAGTAATGAAAGTGAAAGTTTCACTCTAGCATGTCTGAATGCTATGAGTTATGAGAGTGAAGATGAAAGTGACATTCACTCTCAATGCCAGTATACAGGACGAGAAAGTGAATGCTACGTATTTTACTGAAAGAAATTGAATCCCTACAGTGACAATAAACTAATACTACTGAAGGAAACTTATGGATAAAGACCGTAGATATATATAAGTGTTATATAGTAATAGAAATTTAAAGTGTGAGGGGTTTTATGAATAATAAATGACAGAGTACCAAGAGTGAACTACTCGTAGTGCCAGTGCGATGATCAGACACGCTCGTAATTTCCATTGCTTTCACAGTGTTTTTTTTTTTAGTATGGATCCCAAACTACTTGAAAATTGAAGAATAGTGTTTATAGTGTTTGTATCTGGCTGTGGTAATCATATTACGGGTTGTCGGGAAGTGTAAAGTGGAGACTTCGTTACCCTACTTCAGAGGTCTCCACAAGTCTTACGGTAACCGACGAAGGCTCAACAATCATTCCAGGAGAAAGCTGAAGGTATGTGCCATAAGCATATGTAATTTTATTATTCTAGGACTAATAACTGATTTTTGGCAAATATTTTTTGAGAGTCTGTCGGAGCCCAAATAACCCCGCGGGACACGCAAGTCATTGGTAAACAAGCCCGCGGTGTAGGGATTAAAGAAATATTATTTAAAAGTTCCAGCAATAATGTATTTGGCACGATGTCTGCACTCAGACGAGCTTGCATCATATTCTGTAGGCCTAACTTAATCCTCACATGATCGGCAATGATATCCGAGAAGGCTAACTGAAGATTAAGAAAAGCCTCAAATATGCGAGCTTCGCCTTCTAACTCTAGAATTTTTATGGAGAAGAGCCTAATTACAGCATGTGAAATATTAGTTGCCCGCTGGAGTTTAGTAATTGCAGCATGGATGTGTGACACGTCTCTTATGGTCGTATTTTGTATTTGGGAGTGAACATTTAACACTCGACGCTCATTCTCAGACATCTGTTCAATTTGACCCAATCTAATGTGAATTTCGTCCACCTGATTCTGGATAGCTGTTCCAAATAATGCATTAGCAATATTGCCAACAAGATCAATTGCGCCTCTGGTTCCACGACCTGACAGTGGTTTATCCGACAGCAAATAATTAACAGAATTCTTTAAGTCATCAAATCTAATTCTAAACTCCTGTTGAAATGATATCAAGGTCTCCCTTAATGACGACACAAGGGTGGATGAGTTGTCCATGTGATCTATGTTCCACTGGACAGAGTCAACCAAATCCTGTGCCTCAGTAAGTGGTCGGTATAACTCATCCTGTATTAACAAGACAGGGACAACATAATGATTTCCTGTTGATATAAGTTTGGAGACTGGAGAATAAATGAGGCCTGCTGGAGCAGGTTTTTCAACGTGGGGGTCAATGTGCCTAGTGTTTCCTGATACTGCGACTACAAGCAGCATAATCTGGAACAAAATAAAACAGCATGACTATAGTGTTCCTCCTCGTAACATAGGGTTTGGGTGGAGTCACCCCCTCCCTACACTATTGCCATGTTTCCTAACCCTACGATGTATAACGCCTGTGGTTTGTGTAGTAGGAATGATACATAAACATAACTCATACTAATATAACTGTAATGAAAGTGCTGACATGTATCAAGGAAGAATAAAACTATTCTGCATACTATATTATACGATAATAGAGAAACGTGGCATAAAAATTTGGCAGTGTTGCTCTAAAAATATTCTAATTATTATTTACTTCCCCAACACTTCTAACATTGCTAATTAATTTAGCAAGTATAATTGCAAGAAAATTTGAAGGGATAAAAGTGGGAAGAGGCGATCCTTTCATAATTAAAATAAATATATCAAACAGCTCTGGGGTGGCAGCACTCACGCGACACGTGTTTGTGTGTACGCTGTGGGAGGTCACCAACCCCCTACAGGATTTAGGCCTATTGGGGAAACCTCTATAAAAAACGCGCCGTGACTTTTACCTCAAGGGTGGTGCGGAAGTAAAGTCAAAATTATAATCCATACATAAAAATGGAAGTAAAAAACCATGGATGACACATAACAAAATCTAGCGAGAGAGAGAGAGAGAGAGAGAGAGAGAGAGAGAGAGAGAAATAATAATAATAATAATAATAATAATAAAACTTTATTTCCACTAAACAGTGGGTATTCTTATACATTATACAGTAGTACAGCATACAGTATGAAAGTTCTATACACAATATAATACAAGTTGATACATATGGTGGAGAATAGTGACAGAGAGGTAAATGGTTTAAAAGGTGTGGGGACACTTAGGTTAAAAATAGATCAATTAAGGGATTTAGGAACGAAGGCAGTGGGAAGGATTAAGACAGATGGGATTGTAAGATTAGGGAGTTTGAGCAATAGGGTAGAATGTATGCTCTCAATAAAAGTATAGCAATTATCAACGGCTAATTATTATACAGGTGTTGATGGTGGGGGTCTATATTTATAGGAGGTGTTGGTGGTGGAGGTATAGCGGGTGTTGTTGATGGGGGTGTTGTTGGGGGTAGGGGTATAGGGGGTGTTGGTGGCAGGGGTATAGGGGGTATTAGAAAAACGGAGATCACAAGAGGGAAACAGTGTCAAGGTCATCGCTGATGGAGAGGTCAGCTCGGAAACGTGGCAACAGTGCAGGGAGGGGGTGACTCCACCAAAACCCTACGTTTCGATCTGTCAGACTATAGTAACTTATTCTCTACTTGTCTTCCTGTCAGTGTGTTCTATTGGCCTATCCATAACTAGAGGTAAATCTTCGACTGTTGTGTGTGATCTTAGGCTGCATCTAGGGGCCGATGCAGGGCTGAGGCTGCTAGCCGGGGAGGAACGATCTGGCGCCAGGCCAACCACTTTACTCGGGGACTCCCCGTCTCCACTCGCCTTGTGACTGCTCGCTCCATTTTCTATCTCGCCTCTATCCTCGCTTTCATTTTCGCTTCTACTTTCACTATCACTTTCATTCCCACTCTGCTGAACTGGGTTGGTTGCACCCATAGAACTTTGATTTACTGGCATGTTGGATAATTGTGTTGCACCATGGCTAGATACCGGAATGGCTGTAAAATCATCTGAGCCGTCCTCACCATCACCATCATCATCATATGTTTCATGTACTGGGTATGCTCTACGTACATTATTATTATCCTTAGTGGTGAGGCAAGATTCGGGGACTACTCGCACACGATCAACATGAAGGGTGGAGACAGCTCCATCCTTCACACGTCGTACTTTAACTACAACGTCACTAACACGGTCCATGACTCTGTATGGTCCCGCGTAGAGAGGCTGTAACTTCCTAGCAACTCCCCGTTTAGGAATCGTGTGTACATACACTCTGTCTCCTACCTTGATCGGTTTCACTACGGCCTTTTTAGCCCTATAATTCTCATTCTCAGTAATAGCCCGGTCCAAGTACAATTGACATCTTTGAAATAATTTAGTGGCCATGGCTGCTAGCATGTGTTTCACGTCATCTACATTGTAATGAGGTTGTCTCATGTATTGTTTCATAGGGTACTTGTGGGTCCCTCAGGTACAACAGGAAATAGGGGGAGTCCCTGATCGACCTATTATACCCTGAATTGTAAGCCATGCATGCCAAATGCATCATCCGGTGCCAATGGTTTGCATTACTTTCGATCATCGTACGTAAGATTTGAATGACAGTTCCGTTCACTCGTTCTACTAGTCCATTCGCAGAAGAGTGATACGGAGTCGTAGTGACGTGCTTCAGCTTCAATATTTCCGCAATGCTGCGCAAGGTAGCATTCACGAACTCTGTTCCTTGGTCCGTGACCAATTGTTGAGGAGTTCCGTGAACGCAAACAACTAGCTCTACAAACACACGAGCTACCTCTTCCGCCGTCTTTGTTTTCAGTGGCTCAGCAATAAGAAATCTGGTTAATGTATCCACTACCGTAAGAACGTATTTATGTCCAGCCTCAGACGTATTTAATGGTCCTATAATATCCATATGGACCCGGCACCATGGTGCCGGCACATCTGGGTACCTCATAAGTGGAGCCAGGGCGTCCCCCGACCTCTTAGAGGTAATGCACTGTGTGCAGTGCCGACACAAGTTAGTGATATTCTTGACCATAGTTGGCCAATATGCAAATCTTTTGGTGTGCGCAATAGTTACCTTGGCCCCACCATGTCCTGACAGTGGCAAATGATGGGCTAAGTGTAGTGCTGCTGGCACACTTTGTTCAGGTACAACCACTTGTAGTACATCATCATCCTCGTACGCACGAGACGCGGTCCTATACAACAGACCATCCTGGCGGAGAGAGAACTGTTCCACTGGGGCAGCCAGTTTGGGGGCCTGAGGGACTTCTCCGTGAAGATACCGCTTCAATGATCCCCAAACCGGATGCACATCTTGCTGCTTCCGCAGTTCGTCAAGATTCCAGCTAACAATGTCAGTATCGGTCACGCCCCTCGTAACAGCTATAAGTTCTGTATCTTCGTCTTGCTCTCTGCGAAGACGTGACAAGGCATCAGCCACTCGGTTCTGGTGTCCTGGCAGGTAGGATACCTCTAAGTCGTATTCGGCAACCTGTATCTGCCATCTAGCTATCCTGCCGGAAGGCTCCTTCACAATATAGAGCCACGTGAGGGGTCGGTGATCCGTCCACACAATTACTTTGTATCCCAAGATAAGAAGCCGATTTATCCGCAATCCGTACACAATACTTAAGGCTTCTTGCTCGATAGTGGCATAATTAAGCTCAGCTTTATTTAGTTGCTCTGCTAAAATATGTCAACGGTCTAAGGTGTCCATCCTCATCTTTCTGTTGCAATACCCCACCTATCGCAGTACCACTCGCATCAGTTGTCAGATAGAATGCTTTATCAAAAGAGGGAAACTTGAGTACGATGTTATCAGTAAGCTTACTTTTCAGACTTCTAAAAGCTTGATCCGCCTCATCGTTCCACTCGATTTTTTGTTTACTGTTTTTCACTTCCTTCTTTCCACGAGTCAATTTTGTGAGAGGCAGAGCAATCTTAGCGTAATCACTTATAAATCTACAGTAATAATTAACTAGCCCTAAGAAAGATTGGAGTTCCTTCAGTGTCTTAGGAACGGTAATTTCCTTTATGGCTCGGACTTTATCCGGCTGGGGCTGCAATCCTTCTGCAGAAATTATGTGTCCTAGGTAAGACACTTCGTCTTTGAAAGAACTGCACTTCTCTAACTTAAGAGTAAGTTGAGCTTCCTTAAGTCTGGCAAGGACCTCATCTAGGTTTCGTACATGTGAATCAAAATCCTTACCACAGACAATTATGTCATCCAGGTAAGTATGACTGATACGCCCTGTCAGTCCTATCAGGACTTCGTTAACGATCCTTTGGAACGCAGCAGGGACATCTTTTAAGCCAAACGGTAGACTATGATATTCCCAATGACCGTCTGATGAGGAAAATGCGGTCAGCGGTCATGACACCTCATCCAGAGGGATCTGATGGTATCCTTGTCTCAAATCCAAGCTACTGAATACAGTATTCTCTCCTAACTGGGAAAGAATTTGTGCAATGTTTGGCAGTGGGATGGGGGCTGATGTTATCTGCTTATTCAAGTGACGAAAATCGAGACAAATTCTCAGTCCACCATCCTTCTTGGCCACCGGCACCAGGGGTGAACAATAGGGTGATCTAGAGGGACGTATTATATTTTGCTCCCTTAGTTCATTTAACTCGACTGACGATTGCCATAACTTACAAAAAGACTTCGGTACATTGTCCAAATGGTCTAAAACTTGGCAAATGGAATTTAACGTTGAAAAATGTAAAGTACTTAACGTAGGCAAGACCATTGGAGACACTAAATACAGCTTAGATAACAAAGAAATTAGCAAATCGGAATGCGAGAGAGATCTAGGAGTTATGGTTAGTAACGACCTGAAACCAAGGCCACAGTGTATTAATGAGAGAAATAAAGCAAATAGGATCCTAGGATTTATTTCGAGAAGCGTGAGCAACAGGTCATCAAAAGTAATACTGCAACTTTATTTAGCATTAGTAAGGCCACTCTTAGACTACGCAGTACAATTCTGGTGTCCTTACTATAAAATGGATATTAACTAGTTAGAAAATGTACAGAGAAGAATGACGAAAGTGATGTGCGATGTTCGGAACCTGTCATATGAAGACAGACTGAAAAGGTTAAGTCTGCACTCGCTAGAAAGACGTAGAGTAAGGGGAGACTTAACTGAGGTGTTTAAGTGGATGAAGGGTATAAACAAGGGAGATATTAGCAAGGTACTTAAAGTGAGCATACAGGATAGAACTAGAAGTAATGGTTTCAAACTAGAATAATTCCGTTTCACTAAGGAAATAAGTAGAAATTGGTTTGGTAATAGAGCAGTAGACGAATGGAACAAGCTACCTAGTAAAGTAGTTGCTGCCTCTTCCATTGAGAGTTTCAAGCATAGGCTAGATAAGCATATGACAAATAAGGGGTGGATATAGAAAAAAGAAAAATCTTATAACCAATACTAATTCATTGTTTTTCCTTTTCAGGTTACATTATGATAGTCTCTATTCTCCTTTCACACTTTCCTATAAAATGCCCACACCAGTTTTTCTATATTGCGTGGTGTTTTTTCTGACTTTTTCCTGCCGGCTTCCACTGGAGGGTGTGGAGGGTGGGGGAGAGCTTTCCTCCTTGTTGTCCTTATCTCATTCTAGTAGTTCAGTTACTCTTCTAGGAGCTGCCTAGCATGGGCCAACCGGCCTACTGCAGTTATCCTCTCTTCTTATATTCTTATGTTCCTCATTCCTTCGTACTTATTTTGTCCTATCTTTACAGTTTTTTTTCCTCCCTCCTACGCTTATCCTAGATCTGTTTTTCCTTAGTCTCTTTTCGTTGGAGCGAAATATCCTCCCCGCGCACACCAATCCCTCACCGCCGCCCACACTCTCGTATCTCACTTCTCGGTTATATTATTTTCTGAATACCCATATGCTGCCTACGCATGCACTCATCCACACTCATCCACACAGAGAAACAACGTGCTGCTCATTTTAACTTGAGAAATATTGCCCTTTATTCGTCTTGAATGCTGTTTAGTCGTACATGTGCGACTCCCGAAGTACAGTACTACCAAATGATGTTCTGCATTGGAACTGTCTTATTTTGTCACTGATCTATGTAAAATATGCTGCAGAAAGAAGGACATCTCCATCAAATGACGAACTGTAATGTCAGTATTAGATTATAGTCAGTAGCAGTGAGAGCGGACATGCCATACTTTTGTTTCTCTAGAAGGGTTGACGGGGGAGGAAGGGACTTTAGTTAGTGTAAGGAACTTTACTTAGTGTAATTAGGGACTTTACTTAGTGTAATTAGCGTGCTGGCTAACCCATAGATCTGTCCTCTCCAGGAATTAATCGAACGCCTGTGACCTTGACCTATCCCGGGTGAATGTGTGAAGTTAGGGCCCATTTTGGCGGGGTCAGTGGGATCGGATTAGGATCGAGGCGGATTGCTGATCCAGAAGGGTCACACCAAAACAGTCTAGCAGTTTCGGATCGACTTGTCCTGTTGCCATGGCGACACCCCAGTGCCTCACCTGATTGTAAACAAAACGATGGCGGTTGAAAGTTCAAACAGATGATTTGGTCAAAAGTAACTCTGTTCTCATTTTCAGCAATACGGTCCCATTACTGGTGAAACCAGACACAGATGAACCCCTCATAGTCTACCCACTTTAGTAATTGGCAGTATCATTTTATCAGTATATTATTTAAAAAAAAAAAAAAAAAGGTCAATACAACATTTACAATGTGCGAGCTAACGCTATTTTTGTTTTGGTGTGACGTCACAATCCAGGATTACCCAGCTCAGTCCACCTCGGGGAGGTGGACTGCCTCAGATCGATCCGGGATCATCTGTCACTCCAGTCGAGGACCAGGACTGTATCTCGTCAAAAGCAGGACCCATATACATATAGGGTCTTCTCACACCTTTCCACTATGCAGATTTACTGACGTCACGCTTGAGACAGGGCACTCCCCCCATTTCTCCCCACCTACCATCTCCCTTGGGACCTCAGAAGGAGGCCTGAAGGCGCGGTGAGGTGCAGCTGTCTGTCATCCTCCATACCCACCCCTCCCACCTTGCTTCCTTTACACAACTCTGTTCCCCACACACATTTCCTCAATTCAAATGATTGTTTAACCTCTCCCTTCTCATATTCAAAGGTACCTGATTTACAAATAAACACAATATGCTCTAACAGTGACATTTATTAGGATACATGGATATCATCTTGTTATAAATGATACCGGATGTTTACTGGTACTGCTAACGGTATTGACTATATGTTACTATGCAGGCTTCATTTCCTTAACTTCGACATCTTACTCTGCAGCTTTCGTGTCGTTAGCCAAATTTCTGTTTAATACCCGCATCCTGAAAAATACTCGGTATCGAACAAAAAGGCTAATTACTTCAGTAGTTTTTTTTTTTTTTTTTTTTTGCCTATCGGAGCCCCTGGTCAATAAGGCAAAAATAGGAAGAGACACATGCCTATATATTAGTACTGACAATGCCTTGCCAGTTGTCTTTTAAATTACCGTTGGTAAGGCTTAGGTTTTAGGCTGGTTTTAAGTCACAGTATGTCAAATGTATATATTCCGCATATATCATGGAGAGAGAGAGAGAGAGAGAGACTGCATAGATACCAAATCGTTAATTATAAATAACAAATCTCTTAATCTGAGCTACTAAATATATGTGAATGTATTTCATATACTCTTTGTGGCTTCATGTACATAAAAAGCTATATAGTTTTTACGAATTATTCACTCTTTGAGAACGAGAAGTGGCTGTATAAATCATTTCCAACGACCTGGCACCGTTGTTTTTGCGACCTGGAAGGGAGGGAGGGAGGGAAGGAAGGGGGGGGGATGATAACATACTTCTTGCCAAACGCTTCCAGATGGAATTACTACGTTACGAACCTGCTTTAAACAAATACATTCTGCGATATACCGTACTTCAGTTTCAACACTACCGCTTTCTTGCTAGGGTACTCAGTAATGGTTACCTACAGTACGTGGGTAGAACAAAATAATGGTGGGTAAATATGAATACTAGCAACTCATACTAGTGCGGTGGCCAGTTGCCTCAATTTATTTTACCTGGGCTGGTAAATGCAATGCACCACGTGCTTTTCCACATTTCTGCAAACATTAACCCCGTGAGGGGCGATATACTGTACAGCTTATAAAGAGCAAAGCCCACACCTACGCAGAGAGAGAGAGAGAGAGAGAGAGAAAGGGGAAGGGACTTAACATTTAATGAAGCTGATGGCAGATGCAGCGTTGGCAGAGCGTGCTCTTCAAGGCGTATTTGATTTTTTAGAATAGGCAGTTTGAGAAGTTCATATTTTAGATTTTTTTTTATAAGCACTTTGATCAAAGTGAAGGCCGCAGATGCGAGCAGTATTCGGATTAATTGTCTTTCCTCTTGCACAGATGAATCCACTTACGTCTAATCTCTTCATCTTTGGGGAAAATATGGAAAGTTATATCCCCACCTTTCTTCAGTAAAGAGTTACAGCCAAACAATGCACAATTGGTAGGCATTATTTCACTGGGCACATACAATGGAATAAAGTGCAGGTGACAGAGGTGACCTGTTTGACGCCGTGACCTCTGAGCAACTGAGTCTACTTCTCACTATATGGCAACCCCTTCTCGGAAGACCTCACCTGGTGTCTTCGCCATGACGTCATGCGCAAACGCGACGCGTTTTGGGGTCGATATGGTTAGACCCTGTATGTATATGGGTCCTGGTCAAAAGAGGATCATCTGTCGGGATCGACTTTATCTCAATCCGGGATCGATCCAGGATTAAACTTTCTCTCGTCAAAACGTGCCTTTACTATACTGTACACCTCTCAACCTCACACCGCCACACGTTCCTCATAAAGAGTTTCCTAATGTTTCCTTGTTGCAGCCTGATGCACCCCTCCTTTCTCACACCATATCACATACTCTCTCTCTCTCTCTCTCTCTCTGTCTACACGGACATAAAGATAGATAGACATGCATATAGACAGATAGATGGATGGATGGGTGGATGGGCAGATAGAGAGGTATCATTATCCTCTACTTTATCTCGCCCTTCCACGTGTGGTCTCTCATTTCTTCACTTACTCTCTAATTTTCTTTTTCCATCTGTCATGCCTTCACCCACCCATCTATTCTTTTTCCATTCATGACTTCCACCTCTCCATCGCAGCTTTCTCCTGCTCCCGAACGACTCCACTCTACTTATCTTCCCGCCCCTCTATCCTTTCCCCTTTCTCCCTTCATCCTCAGTCTTCATGGCTTTCACCTGTACCTCTCTTTCTTCCTCTCGTCTCTCTCTCTCTCTCTCTCTCTCTCTCTCTCTCTCTCTCTCTCTCTCTCTCGTTTCATCTCTGTGCCATCTAATTACCTCATCCTTCCGTATGCCGTCTTCTCTTTTTTACTTCCTTTCTCCTTTCTGGCCTTCTTCCACCCGTCTCCGTCTCCAGTGCCCTTTGCTCATTTTCCATTCTTTCTCGTTTCATCCCATTCCCCCTACATTTTGTCCTTTATTTTATTTATAAATTTTTTTTGCAAAACCTACAACTCTATTCCCATCCCCACTGTCTTCTATTTTATTGTCTTTTTCTTCCCTAAATTCTCATTTCCATCCCATCTCTCTGCACACACACACACACACACACACACACACACACACACACACCGCTCGCCGGCTCAGTGGTAACGCTTTCGCTTAGCATCTGCTAAGACTGGGGTTCACGCCTTGCTCGGGATGCGAAAAATTTCATCGACGAAGCGGGTGGTCACTGTCCTCCTAGACCAAGAGGATGGGTGTATGCCTGTGTGAAGATCAAGGCTTTGCCCTAAGATCGGACTATATGAGCTCTCAGCTCTCTTGCGGGAAGGTAAAATGCTGATGATCACAACCATCATGTGATTCTGACCGACCCGGTGAATTACACACACACACACACACATATATATATATATATATATATATATATATATATATATATATATATATAACTTCCTTTCCCATGCTAGGGCAGGGTGAGGAGTAGCACGTCCAGACGTATATATATATATATATATATATATATATATATATATATATATATATATATATATATATATATATATATCATGAGCCGTTTAAGTATTCACTGCACGACCGGCCTATCCCGACCGAAGTATGGACGATACAGCCAATGTATCTCGACCAGGTGGCTTAGGCTGTCTGGTAGAGATTGTATTTAGGGTGAGAAGTGCTTGTAAATGTAATTGTAATGTAGTGGCTTTGGATGTGTGTGTAGTCTGTGAACCAAGTGTAATCGGCCCTCGCAAGCAGACTGGGTGCAAACATACTTTACAGTATGCGACACTGGTTCAACCACAGCACCCCTGGTGACCGCCAAAGCAATACATGGCCGGGAGAACGCTTCCAAAGTTTATTACCCTGGGGGGGCGCGAACCCCCGCTCTCCAGTGTGCGATAAAGCACACTTTACCACTGTACCACAGAGGCTCCAATATATATATATATATATATATATATATATATATATATATATATATATATATATATATATATATATATATATATATATATATATATATATATATATGTCGGGCTTGCAACGATCATGTACTTGCCGGCCCACCCAAATACCGCTGCTCCTGACGTCATCTCCACCTCTTACTCACACGGTCCCTTCAGACCGAGGCCTGGGTCGAGTGGGAGTAGAGGAGGAGAGGAGGAAGGCGGAGAAAGGAGGAGTAAAGAAGAAGACGGATGTGGGGCAGACGAATATGGAGCGACGGACGATAGGAAAATGGGTCGCCAACGTCAGAAGTACCTGAAAGCAGCATATAAAACACTCCGACGTAAGCATGGTGCTGAGGTTTTGGCACGTGCCCTGCAGGAGTGGAAAAGAGCACAGGGAACTGGGGGACAGAAAGGGGTGGAGAGAATTGCGGAGGAAAGGGAAGATGAAATACGAGAATAAACGAAGTGAATAAAGGAGTGATGAGAGAAGGAGGGTGACTAGGTGGGGCAAAAACACCCAGGATGCACATTAATAATAGCTCTTGAGGGTCCAGGAGTCAGAGGCTAATGTACTCGAAGTGCCCTGGGGGGTCCCGGGGGTGGTTGTCATCTGTGAACTCTCACTCATAATGGTGTGCCAGTGCGTGAGAACGAGGGTGTATACTGGGATGGAGTATGGTGTACTAGTGACTCAGTGTCCGTATGGGAGGTGTATATAAGCACACTCATGAGAGAGATGGGGCTAGAGAAGGTTTGGCAGTCAAACAGAATTGTCTTGTGTTCAGCTGGGACAGACGGCCAGAACAGCCACGACCATGGGCTTCGCGGTACTGGTGAGTAGAAGTAGTTGAAGAATAGTCTTGCGAGAGAGTAACGCAAGGTGAAAACTGCCGTTAGAGTACAGTAAAGTACCGGCAGTCTCTACTGGGAAAAACCAGCAATATTATTTGACGCGTATGTTCCAGGTCGTGGCGAATATTAATTAAGTAGTAGAGTTAACTTAGAGTAAGACCTATAACGTTCAAGTGAACCTTTGTCACTCACGGATGGTTGTCTAGTCTTTTGAAAAAGTAGACTGAAGCCATATATGGCTATCAAGTCAAGTACTCACTTGCTGTTAAGTCGTAAATAAGTGATTGAGATTTCCCTTGTGTCGAGATGAGACTCGGGATAATAAGTTAATGTAATAGCTTTGTAACTTGTTCTGAAGTAGTGTAAATACTCTGTAGCAGATTGTTAAAAATTAAAGTAAAAATTGTTTCTGTGTTTTGTAACCTTAGTGTGGAACTGTTAATTTTTGGAAGTCTAGGAGGGAGTCTGGGGCAGAAAGGGGTATTTAATATCTTGTTGTCCTAACCTACGAGGTTACAGGCCCCTCTCTGGGCTTGTCTCCACACTCTCCGCTGCTACTGTCACACGCTACCAATACTCATTAGTGGCAGCCATTCACCGTACTTGGCGAGACTGAGTACGAAACATACCAAGGGTTATGTAGAAAGTGGAGGATACGACAATGGTGGCAGCTTAATGGGATATTTAAGGCTTAATTAAACTTTTAAGTTAAGCGGTTCCCCACCTAGGTTGTAACACTCGTGTATGGAATTCAGTAGCGAATCTAGTTCTTACAGTGGTTCAGACGAAATTTCCTTTGCTCATTACTTTGATTCAGATACAGATTCAGACGAAGTATTGTTCGAAATGGCTGACGCTGCAGCTGCAGCAGGAATCGCTACCCTGTCCGACCAACTATCGCAGGCGATTGCTGATAATGCTAAGGATGCTGTCTACCACGTTAAAGGGTTAAAAAGCTTTCCGGCAAGTAGAACTGCCACATTACCTGAATATCCTGGAGTCATCTTAGAAACAGACCTTAGCAAATGGCTGCAGGACATAGAGAGTCCACCTAGGTGTACTATTGCCGGTAACTTTGATGTGGTCCGGGAGTACACTCTAGGTGGGGTACATAACAGCATTGAGGACCTTATTGTCAGGGCCAGTGATCATTGGGACCGGTTTAAATCTATTCTCACAACGCTGCTGTCCCCAGAGCAAACTCTCCAACCTGCATTTCATGCATTAAAAAATGCGCGTCGTAATCCTGGCGAACGGTTGGTTGAATACTGGCTGTGATTGACTAGTATAGCTAAACACATTGGAACTCTGCAGCCTCGGTACTATGACTGTTCCTTATACCACGCTTTGGACAACTTTCTCGACGTATTCCCTGCCCAATATAGAGCAACACTTGACCAACAAGACTTTACAGGCTCTGTCGGTGCCCTTGATAAAGTTGTGAGTAAAGCCATTGAGTGGGCGCAACGAAGTCACTCGTCATTGGCGGATGTAAATGTAGCAAAAGAAAATAGAAGGGATGTAGTTGCACATGTAAATATAGAGTCAAAAGAAGCCAAGGTTCCAAAAGAAAAAACAGGCACTGGAAAATCCATGGTGGATGTCCCCAACAAACTGTAATAGGTGCGGTGAGGCAAGCCATCGAGCACGTACCTGTCGAGCGCCTAACCCTCTCTCGAGAGGCCAATACCATACGTTAACACCGGAAGAACGAAAGAAATTCCGTTGCTTCTGCTGTGGCAGACAAGAGCACTTGGCGAAACACTGTTTTGCTAAAGTAGAACACCCAGGTCAAAGACCATGGTGTGATCACTGTAAAAATAGAACTCATTGTACTGACCAATGTTTGGCACGTCCTAAGGAAAAAAAAAAAAGATCGACTAAAAATCATGATCTTGGGGAATGGGACGGATCTGGTGATGATTATGGGAGCGTGCGGTAAAATGAGGGATTGTCCCATGCTCTTGGATACCGGAGCATGTCGATCGCTCATTAACCAAGGAACCTATGAGAATTTGGATGAGACCAAGCCTGAGCTCAGACCGTATCAAGGACAGAGGTTAGTATCCGCAAGTGGTAATGAGCTTGAGGTGGTAGGAGTGGTTAACCTGCCTATAGGGTTGGCTGGTCACACCTACGAGAGTGAATTAGTAGTGGTGAGGAACTTACCATGTACTATTTCAGTGATTCTAGGTTCCGATTTTATTTTCGCTCGGAATATATGTATTACACCAGATCCGTTGTGCATAAGATCGATGGGGAGAAGGTAGAATTACAGCTGGGAGAGGAGAATCTTCGCATAGATGGTGCTTCCTCCTTGCCTGTAGTCGAAACCGGCTTATCAGATGACCAGGAGTATATCTCTGGACGTTGTATGACGAGTGAGACAGTCGTGATTGATCCGTTCACAAGTGGAATGATCCCGATAGAGACTGAAATTTCAGGGTGGTCCTTTGGGTTATTCTCACCTAGTCCTGGTAGTACTTTCGTCGCTATGCTGTGGCCAGGGATTGTACAGATAGTCCTGAGCGAGGCGGGAGGAAAGTCCAGGGTTTATTTTGCCTACACTAACGCCACCCCGGACTGGGTCAGTATATCTGGCAGGTACAGGGTGGGGACAATATAACCGTTTGAGGAGATAATGTGGGATGAGAATCAGGAGGATGAGCAAGGGCAAATAACTGGTGTGACACGGGGAGAAGGGAGATTAACTAAGCTTTTTCTAAAAGTACCGTAGATGAATTGTGTCCACCAGAAAGTAAGGAGAATGATGCTCTCAAACGTCTAGTGCGAAACCATCCTCAAGTGTTTGCCTTGCCCGGTGAACCACTGAATATTACACCTTATTTCCTCCATCACATCTGTGCTACAGGACCGGTTGTAAACCGTCGTCCTTATAAGGTACCGGTTAAGTATCATGAAACTCTCAGGCAACAGTTAAGGCGTCTTGCAAAAAATATATATATATATATATATATATATATATATATATATATATATATATATATATATACTGTATATATAACCTAATCATGGCTCAATTAGTGGAGGAGTTTGTGAGTGAAGCTGGGGCAGACACAGTCCCTCACTCCGTGGCTCAAGTTGCGTAAAAGTTTGTCTTCAATTATTCCTGAGCGCCTCTGACGCATTGCCTTAATCCATTTTAATCACCATCCATTACTCATGTGGCTGGGGATCATTAGTTTCTGTGTGTGTGTGTGTGTGTGTGTGTGTGTGTGTGTGTGTGTGTGTGTGTGTGTGTGTGTGTGTGTGTGTGTGTGTATTTTCTCGTGCTCGTCCTTCAGTTTGTTTCATTCTTGTGTTTTTGGCATTTTGCTTTCTTTCCCGGTATGTTATTTATTCCTTAATTACAACATTTTAAAATATTGCTATTCTAGTCTTAACATTACAACCGCACTCATGAAAGATGTCGAGGCATTGTTTATGTCAACATCTATCTGTGTGTCCGTCTGTTTTGTTTTATGTTCGTTTTTTTTTTTTTTTTTTTGGGTGTGTTTGTGTGTGTGTGTGTGTGTGTGTGTGTGTGTGTGTGTGTGTGTGTGTGTGTGTGTGTGTGTGTGTGTGTGTGTTAAAGAAATAGCTCACACACATATTTGATCTATTTTAAGCAAACTTAGTGGGTTGATTTAGGGTCATGAATGGAGTTAACCTCGTCTCTTTAGAACAATATGTCAAACATCAAGGTCACAGAGCTTGGTCATAGTTTGACCAAGCAACGCCATTCTTTAACCGACTTAAACCAATCTTGCCACAGGCGTTGAGGGCGAGACAATAACTAACGGAGTCAATTTTTATATCAATCAGTTAAAAGTCAAGGTCACAGGGCAAAGTCAAAGTTCATAAAGAGTCTGTATGCAAACAAAATGACTAAAACTATTTTCACCTGATTAGAATCATACCTGGTGAAACGGTTGAGGGTCAGCCAATGGGCTGACGTTGGTTTTCAAAATCATAAGTCAAATATCAAGGATATATGGCAGGGTCAAGTGAAACAGCGTCGATCCTACTTAGACCAAACTTTGTGTGAAGGTTTGGAGGAAACCAGGAACGAAACGATTCGATTTTAAAATCTCTATCTATCTATCTATATACCTAGGCTGCTTCCCCCAAGGAAAGGGAGGTAGCTGAGACAGGACGACACACTCCCCATTTACTCATCCATTCAAACACATTCGTTCACATCTTAGCTCCAAAGAGAAGAAGGGACAGATCCTCACCGCATCACACCACACAAGGGTCAACTGCGCAGTGCAATCAGTGATATCAGCAGCAGGGCCCGACAGCAGAGCTGGTTTACCCATGCCACATCATAATAGACCCATCCCCTTACCCGCACCTGACCTGACTAGCTGATCAGACCAAATGCGGGAGAATATCCCCTCAGGGCTGCGTCATCATTTATTCATTCACAATTTCTCTCCATTTATTTCTGTCACGCACAGCCACTCTTCCTTGCTCAACAGACATCCCTCTCGCATCCAGTGCTCTCTTCACACTGTCCTTCCATCCTGTTCGTGGTCTCCCTCTCAGCCTTACACCTCTCACATCAGGTCTAGTTATCTTTTTCACCAATCGCTCATTTTCCATTCTCTCCATATGCCCAAACCATCGCAACACCATCTGCTCAACTCTACCAGCCATCTCCCAAACAACTCCAGTTCTCCTTCGCACTTCATCATTTCGCACTCGATCCATATGCATCATTCCACACACACTCCTCAGACAACTCATCTCTATTACATTCAATCTCTTCCTCTTTGTGACTCTCATAGTTCATGTTTCAGCTCCATATAACACAGTTGGTACCATTAATCTCTCATACAGCCTCCTCTTTACATCCTTTTTGAGCGAACGACATCTAAACACTTTTTTCATTTCTCCCAGCACCTTTCCTACTTCATTCATTCTAAACTTCACTTCTGTATCTATTCTTCCATCCACAGCAACATGTGACCATAAATATTTAAAACACTCTACCTCCTCAAGCAACTCACCATCCAAAACTATATTCATCCCCCTACCATCTACCAACCTCATAGACTTCATCACTTTACTCTTATTCTCATTTACTTTCAGTTTCCTCCTTTCACACACCCTCCCAAACTCCTCTACCTACTGTCTCAATCTCTCCTCTGAATCAGCCACCAGTCCAGTATCATCTGGAAACAGCAGCTGCTTCAGATTCCACTCTCCACCATCAACATTCACCAGACTCCGACCTCCACCTAACACTCTTGCATTCACTTCCCTTACAACACCATCCATATAAATATTAAACAACCAAGGCGACATCACACATCCCTGTCGCGTCCCACTCTCACGGGAAACCAATCACTCACAGCATTTCCCACTCTTACACACGGTCTACTATTTACATAAAAACTTTTCACCCCTTTTAGTAACCTAGCATCAAGTCTATACAATCTTAAAACAGTCCACAACGCCTCCCTATCAATTCTATCATATGTTTTCTCTAAATCCATGAATGCCCAAAACATATCCTTGCCTTTTGCTAAATACCTTTCACACACTTGTCTCACAGCGAACACCTGATCGACGCATCCCCTCCCTCTCCTAAAGCCACACTGCTCATCACCAATCACTCCCTCTGTACCCTCTCTAACTCTCATAATTAACACTCTACCATAAACCTTACCTAAAACACTCAACAGACTTATACCCCTAAAGCTAGTACATTCATACTTATCACCCTTGCCTTTATACAACGGGACCACACAAGCACTTGCCCAGTCAATTGGCACCATACCTTTCACAAAGCACACATTCAACAATCTTACTAACCAATCAACAATAGTCACTCCACCATCCTTCAGGCATTCCATAGCACACCCATCCATACCTGCAGCTTTCCCTGTTTTCATCTCCTTTACTGCCTTCTCCACTTCCTCCTTCGTGATCAAAGAATCATTCAACTTTCCCAACACATTTATTCCTTGCACCCTTCCATCCGCCACAATCTCAGCCACTCTTTCCTCCTCTACATTTAACAATCTTTCACAATACTCTGCCCATCTCTTCCTTACTGCATCCATCTCAGTTAACATCCTTCCGTCCTCTGCTTTTACTCGCTCTTTCTTCCCACACTCTCCCTTTCGCACCCTTTTCACCTCCTTCCAGAACATTTTCTTATTCTGTTGAAAATTCTCAGTGAGTCGCCTACCCCACCTTTCATCTGCTGCCACTTTAACATCACTCACAGCCCTTCTCGCCCTATTCCTCTTTTCCTTATACCTCTCACATGACACCTCATCCTTCCTCTGCAGCCACACTTCATATGCACGTCTCTTCTCAGCCACAGCCATACTTACTTCCTCGCACCACCATTCACTTCCTTTTCTTACACCACTACCCACACGTCTCACACCACACACCTCTTCTGCATGTCCCACCACAGCACTCTTAAACAACTGCTATTCCTCCTCCACACTGCCATTTTCCTGATCTCTCATTGCATTCCACTCATCTTTCAATTTCTCCTGATGCTCTATAATTTTCTCACTTTTATCCAACTCACTCACTTTCAAAACCTCCATGCCACACCTAACCCTCCTAGCTCTCACCCATCTCTTACCTACTCTTAACTTTCCCTCCACCAGGTAGTGGTCAGATATACCTCCACCCTTCCCTCTCAGAACTCTCACATCCAACAATCTTCCTATTACATTCCTAGACACAACCACATAGTCCATCAGTGCTTTATCCACAACCATTCCACCCTCCTGTCTCACCCATGTATACTTGTAAATATCTTTCTTCTCGAACAGCGTATTTCCAATCACCATCTCTCGCACAACACACATCCCTATCATTCGTTCCTCATTTTCATTTCTTTCAGGCACACCATGCATACCAACTACACCTTCAACTGCTACATTTCCCACTCTAGCATTCAGATCTCCCATCATTACCACATTCACATTCGCTCCAAATCTCTGCAGACACTCATCAACATCATTCCAGAAGAACTCCCTCTCTTCTTCATCGCTTTCACTACCAGGCCCATATGCACTCACAAACACCCACAACTCACGTTCAAATTTTGCTTTCACCCACATCAATTTCGGTGACACTTCCTTCCATTCAATCACACAATGCTGTACTTCAGGACTCACTAACAAAGTCACACCTTCTCTTGTCCTTCCTTTATCAACACCTGACAATCTTCCATTCACACTTCCAAACACAGACTCATCCTTCCCTTTCATCTTCGTTTCACTCAAAGCTAACACATCCAACTTTCTTCTCACAAACATTTTCCCAATCTCCTCCCTTTTAGCCTCAATCGTACTACATCCATGCACATTCATAGACCCAATCTTCAGGGTACGGGGATAACTCAATCCCCCATCTCTTTCTCTGGCCTGTCTCTTTTTAGGAAGTAAGAAACAGAGGAAGGGGTCCCTAGTCCCCTCACCCCTCCCCTTTTAGTCGCCTTTTACGACACGAAGGGAATATGGTGGCAGTATTCTTCCTAACACAACCTGGCCGCAGAGTAGTAGTGCGACCCCATAGTGCGGCCAGATGTCCCCCCCGCCACAGGGGGTGAATCCGTAAAAGGTCAAGGTCACACTGCCACGTCAAAATTTCGATCAAATCAAATAGTTTTGATTCGATTTCGACCTTGGTTGGTGGTAAGACTAAAGCTGGGCCAAGGAAGGAATGATTGACCACGAAAACAATAAGTCAAAGATATACAGCATAAGGTGAACTTAAACAGTTTTGATCCGATTTACACCAAAGTTGGTGGAAGGGTTAAAGGTCGGGTAATTCGATTTTGAAGACAATCGGTCGAATGTCACAGGACAAAGTCAGATGTTTCACCCTGAAGACCAGTGGGTGCACGAGAGTGTTAAGCTCTCTGATTGTTCCTTGTTGACCATTATGTTTGTTATGCTCAATAACTGCTCTTCATTATCTCACACCTGCTCATTTACCGTTTCAGTTTCCTCCTAATTTCTGTTTGTTTTATATTTATTTATTTTTGTTAGCCCAGTCTGTACTAGGGATCTCGCAAAATCTATTTTAAATCGCATGTCTGCTGCAAGAATGTCATAAATACTACAGGATTTGTGATACTGAGTTGATTATTAATGCAAAGAAAAATTTACATGGGTACCTCTAAACCCCTTCACTACACTAGCGTCTTTTTGAAATTTGTTCTGGTTTACTGCCTGATGATTATATTCAGCTTAGGAGAGACTGTGAATTCAGGATAGACAGATATTATATTAATGTGTTTAACATGAGGTCTTAAGAATCCGACTAAAATCGATACACATTATAATAAATATATCAGATATACATCATAATAAAATTTCAACTTGCTGAAAAGATTAATATTTCCTATGAATAATAGATAGATAGATAGATATACTGGAAGGGGTACCCGGCATTGCCTGGGACCCGGGATGGCCACTCCTTGTGGGAGAAGATCCTTGGGTTCCCATTTTATCCTTGGGCCCATTTCCCCAGGGTTATATTCTTCATGGACCTATTTCTACCAAGGACCTATTTTCCCACTACCAACTCACCCACCAACGCTGTCTACCCATTCAACCCGCTGTAGCTAATAATATGGTTATAGATGTAAAAAATTCTACAGTAAGTGGCTACCATCTTTCCACCATGGTCACCTGAGTATTTCTTATTAATTATAATTTTGACCATCAGAGGAGCCACTTTAGCTTACGTAATGTACACTTTTAAAAAGTTTATATTTGTCGTAAGAAGTCACACCTGTCAGAGTTGTTAAAAGAGTTCTATTTGTATCCCCCTTGATTTCCATAGAGGACAGGCAGACGGACTCTCTCTCTCTCTCTCTTTCTGTCTCTCTCTGCAGAGATATGAAACTCCATGTAAATGCCCCACCGCACAGTGTAGAGACTCAAACAGTGTGCTCATCTCCGGACCAAAATAAGGTCGGTTTTGCGCAGGTCATCTATGACTGGTGGCCTTGACCCGTGACGTCACTTGGATTCCTGTCTCGCTCACAGGAGCAGGACAACAGTGTGTTTTTACCAGCCATTTGTGACGCATAGCCTGCTTTATTTTATATATTTCATCAAGTTAAAATACTTTTCATGATGTGCAGTGTGTTTCGGTGTTCAGGGAAGATATCTGATGGCAAGTTTCTGAGACGCTTTCGCATGCCAAATGATTAAATCAACAGGCAAAAGTGGATACATTTGTGTGGACGGAAGGACAAGGTTTCTCCCACTGGCCGTGTCTGTGAAAGGCATTTCAGCCTGCAACAGTATGCAAGAGATCTGCATACTGTTGCGAGTTGCTGGGGACACCACCACCAATCAGAAGTCTGCTAAAGTCAGGAGCAGACCCTGATCATAATCTGCCTAATAAACAACAAGGTATGCAGTGAGTGAATAGTTTTATGGTGAAAAAAACTGACTACAGTAAGAGTAATTATTATTAGGGGATTTATGTTCAAGTATGAGCATCAGGTGTTCACGTAAGACGCTTAAAGGATTTTCTTGTCCCTATGCAATGCATTATCACGGAGAACGCAAGGGGTGTGTGTAACAGGCTAAATAAATGAATGTGGACCCAGCCATGTCTAACTTACCTCTAGGGCAGCGTTTCTTAACCATTTCCAACCTCAGCACCCCCCCTGTAATAAGGTCTCAGTCCAGCACCCCTTTACATCTGGTTACTGGGACTACAGTTGCTACACTACTGCAGGGTTAAGGTAGCCTAAAGTGAGGAGACGGACTGCCTAACAATGTATTTTATATATTCTCCAAAAAAAAAAAATCAGGGATGCAAATACTAAGCAAAACCATTAAGAAAAAAAAAAAACAATAATGCAGCATTTTCCAGCATCCCCTAAAACTGATTTCAGCACCCCTGGAAGTGCTAGCACCCCAGGTTAAGAAACACTGCTCTAGGGCATTATCAGTGAACCATAACTATATTTTCATTAAACATACAATTATTTATACAATTTCCATGATGAAATTGTGATAGATTCATTGTAATATGGGTGAAGAGGTTAGGTATAATGAAACAAGTGGTGAATACAACAAAATATACACTTGTTTACAAACAATTTGAGGCAAGCATGAAATTAGGTGTTCTAACCTAATTTTGGGGTGCTGATTTCAGATTCGAAATCCGTTTTCACTCATCACCTCTAGTTTTTGAGATATACATGTATACATGTATGTACATGTATACATATAGGCCTAAACCCAAAATATTCGCCAAAAATCCATTTACTGTCCTATTTTCTTGGAACTTGGTTTAAAACGCGCACCACAACAAGCTCAAACATGTCAAGCACTACACGCAGAAGGACTGGGGGTCTAGGAGCACTTTCGTGCCTGGGAAACATAGTGCCCAAGAAAATCCTCTGGTGGACATGAACAAGATGCTTCTTCCCTCTGTTCATATCAAGCTTGGCCTTATGAAGAATTTCGTGAAGGCCATGGACAAGGATGGCGCTGCCTTCCAACACCTGTGCACTCTGTTCCCAGCTCTCAGTTCTGCTAAGCTCAAGGAGGGCATCTTCATCGGACCTCAGATCCGGGAGGAGCTGAAGGATGAGGTATTCGAGGGGAAGCTCACCTTGAAGGAGTTGAGAGCATGGGAAGCATTTGAGGTAGTCTGCCATGGCTTTCTTGGTAACACACGGGCACTAGATTACCAAGAGCGTGTCGAGAAGTTGTTGCAGGGTTATCAGGATATGGGGTGCCGAATGTCTCTCAAGATTCACTTTCTCAGCTCCCACCTCAACTTCTTCCCCCAGAACCTCGAAGCAGTAAGTGACGAACATGGGGAAGGGTTCCACCAAGATATTACTAATATGGAGAGCAACTACCAAAGCAAGTGGAACCCCGGCATGATGGGGGACTTCTGCTGGATGCTCCTGCGTGACATCCCGGAGGCAAAGTACATCAGATCGTCCAAAAAAAACTCACTTCTGACTGTCTGTAGTACTATCGTGTGTATATATGCTTATATCCAAGTAATGGTAATATTTAGTTGTCAGTGTTCTGTGTGTGTTTTGTTTCGTTCTGTAATATGCCATTTTAATATATTAAATAAACTCATTACATTATAAATATATGCATTATTATAAAAAAGGGGATATATGAAAGCAAGAAAAACTAGAGGCGATAGAGCAAAACTGTTTAGAAATTTGAATTAAGCATATCAAAATTAGTCAAAAACACCTATTCACATGCTTGCCTCAGATTTTTTTTTTTTTTTGTAAACCAGTGATATTAATGCCACCGACCTATATATGTGACAATAATTCATGTAATAACTTTAAATTAATTCAAACCCTTGAAAATAACGACAGAAAATACAGAAGTGTTAGGAAATTACAGAGAGAGAGAGAGAGAAAGAGAGAGAGAGAGAGGCATTCCCCTGACATTTGAGCTTGGCAAATACCCGCAGGTGAAATAGATGCGGCCTCTCTCTCTCTCTCTCTCTCTCTCTCTCTCTCTTTCTCTCTCTCTCTCTCTGTCATGCATGCAAACATAGCTTTACACACACACACACAAATATATATATATATATATATATATATATATATATATATATATATATATATATATATATATATATATATATATATATATATATTGTTACATAGCCTATGATTTCATCATCCTTTGTTTAATTTTAACGCACAGTATGCTGCATGTTTGATCACGAGCGTGTTCTGCCTCAGTCCCCCCCTTCTACCGTTATAGTAGAGTAAGTCGTCCTTTCTGTTATTCAGTGCGGGATTGTCGACCGTTTGTCCCCATCGCTTCATTTGCGCGTCATTATTACAAGTTGTATCAAGCTCTGCTAGCCCCTATATAATGAGCTCAATCTCTGCATCATTGCCACTTAGATCTGCTCCTCATTTTGTTCACATCTCTGTCCTCCCCTGTACAGATATTATTATTGTGAGTGCTCAAGAAATCTCCAAACATCTAGCAGCTGTGTGTAATTTGAGTATAACCGTTGTTGCATTTTGTTCTTGTACTATATAGCATAAGTTTAATTTGTAGGCCTAGTGAAGTTTGTAATTTATGTAGGGTTCTTTGTCAGTCATTTTTGATAATAGTTTGTATCTGTAATTATTTATCTGGCATTCACTGAGTATTATCTGGTATCTCATTTTATCAGGGCTGACTTAGATAAATTTACTCTTGCTAATTTCGTGTTAATAGAGGCTATTGCAGTTAACCATATATTTAACCTGTTTATTTGCCATTACATTATCCTTATGAGTCCTGAATGTTTTGTTGTTAATTTAAGCATTAAACTTTAACTTGTAATTTTACCTAACTCTTTTGTTTTGAACCTGGAACTTTACGGGACAGTAGTGACTCTTCGTATTCTCACTTAAAGTGTACATTATCTTTCTCTGTTCCGTAACATAAATTTGGCGACCTCTCATCAGGATATTCAGGATATTATCATAAGGATATTGTTTGATATTTTGTGACTGTGATATATTCATGATGGCTACTATTACTACACTTGATGAAGCCAAAGATTTTTTGTCAAATGTGCAAACAGTGTGTGAAATAGAAAACAGAACAAAGAATGAACTTAAGCTTGTTGCTCAACAATTGGGAATTGCAGTTCACTCTCATCATTCTAAGGATCAAATTGTTGGCATGATTAATAAAAGCTTGTTTAATGTAACTCCTCGAAATGAGCAAACGCAGATTGAATTAGCTAAGTTACAGCTAGCTCTGCAGGAGGCTCGTGCTAAAGAAGCTGAATTTCAGGCAAATGCTAAGCAGGCGGAGTCTCAGGCTCGTATTCAGGAGGCTGAATTTCAAGCACGTGCTAAGGAGGCTGAGTCTCAGGCTAAGGAGGCGGAATCTCAGGTTCGGATTCAGGAGGCACAGATACAGGCTCAGGCACAAGTTGAACTTGCCAGGATTCAGGCAGACCATGAGTATCGCATGAAACAAGGTGGAACTGGATCATCTAGCTCTGATGATTTTGATGTGGCTAAAAATGTTAAACTTGTCCCTCCTTTTAATGAATCTGATTTAACAAAGTATTTTCAGTTGTTTGAGAGGGTAGCTACAGGTTTTAATTGGCCTAAGGAGTATTGGACAGTACTCCTTCAAACTGTTCTCACCGGTAAAGCTCAAGTAACTTATGCATCTTTGCCTCAGGATCAGTCTGATAATTATGATGTAGTTAAGAGCTTGATTCTTAAGGCCTATGAGCTTGTTCCTGAAGCCTATAGAGTAAAATTTAGGACAACTTACAAGCAAGATAAGCAATCCCATGTTGAGTATGCAAAAATCAAAGAAGATTTGTTAGAGCAGTGGTTAAATTCTAAGAATGTGGATTCTGATTTTGGTAAATTTAAGCAGATGATTTTGCTGGAGGATTTCAAAAGGTGTATTTATAAAGATGTAAGCCTATATCTTGATGAGAAAAGAATAGATAATTTGTCTGATGCTGCAGTTTTAGCTGATGAATATGTTCTCACTCACAAGAGATATTTTAGAGGAAAAAGGAAAGCTGAGAGTCAGTACGTTGCCTCTACTCAGAGTACAGGTAACAGGAAAGAGAATAAGGATGATGTTTCTCAGGAAGTAAATACCAGCTTCACCTCTAGATTTCAGAAAAGTAAATGTACTTATTGTAGTAAGCTTGGTCATACTACGGAGAGATGTTTCAGGAGACAGCGTGATGTGAACAAAAAGGAGTCTTTAAATATTCAGTCAATTGGTCTAGTGTCCACTCTTGAGAGTTCCCAGAATTCTTTAACTGAGTTAACTGAACCTGCTTTGAGGGGTAACTTAAATTCTCATGATGGAGCTCCTCTTTTGAGCAGTAACGTGGGTGACACTCTCAAGAGTTCATGTGCTAATTTCCTGTCTGATGGTTTTGTCAGTCCTCTGGACAGTAATGACAGGAAATCAGTTAAAATATATCGTGATACAGGTGCTTGCCAATCCCTTATGCTGACCAGTGTTCTAGGCTCTAATGTTAATTCCTCTGATGAAACTGTAATCTTACAAGGTGTAGGAAATAATTACTTCTCTGTCCCTCTGTGCAGAGTGAATTTAGAGTCTGGTTTTGTTAATGGTTCCGTTATGGTTGGGTTGGTTGAGACACTCCCAATGTCAGGTGTAACTTTCTTACTTGGAAATGATATTGGTGGAAGTCAAGTGTGTCCAGCTCCTCAGTTGTCTAGTGAGCCAGTGGCTGCGTCCCAGGATTGTGATGTCCCTGATGTGTTCCCTGCATGTGCTGTCACTAGGGCTAAGTCTAAAGTTACTGGTGATTTAGAGGATAATGATGATGATGATGTTATCCTAGCTGACACTTTTCTTGCTAATTTGGACCACTCACCAGATGAGGCAGTACCCCGTAGTGTTGATAATTTGTCTCGTCAAGAGTTGGTTGAGTTGCAGGTTGCTGACCCTGAGTTGAAAGGTCTAGCTAACTCTGCTTACAGTGAAGAAGAGTCAGCCGGTGCTTCTACTTGTTATTATGTAAAGTCAGGAGTACTTATGAGGAAGTGGAGACCCCCAACAGCATCAGCCGACTGTGAATGGGAGGTTGTACATCAAGTTGTCATCCCTCGTGTTTGTAGGCAGGATATCATTCGAGTGGCTCATGATTCCAGTTTGGCAGGACACCTTGGAGTGAGGAAGACTGTGGCACGCATTTTGAAACACTTCTACTGGCCAGGTATCTTCAGGGATGTTTCCTGGTATTGTAAGTCTTGTCACACCTGTCAAGTTGTGGGGAAGTGTAATCAGACCGAAAAGGTTGCACCTCTAGTTCCCATTCCTCCTTTTGAGGCGCCTTTCACCCGTGTGTTGGTGGATATTGTGGGCCCTCTTCCTAAGACTTCTTCAGGATTTTCTTATGTGTTGACCATGATTGATATGGCTACTCGTTATCCTGAAGCCATTCCACTTAGAAACATCTCAGCAAAGAACGTGGTTAAGGAAATGCTAGGGTTCTTCACAAAGTTTGGTCTGCCCAAGGAGGTACAGTCAGACCGGGGAAGTAATTTCATGTCAAACGTTTTCAAGCAGTCTCTGAAAGAGTTGGGCATCACCCAGATCACGTCTTCAGCTTACCATCCCCAGACCCAAGTAGCGTTGGAGAGATATCATCAAACACTCAAATCGATGCTCAAGAAATACTCTTTGGAACATCAGAAAGACTGGGATAAAGGTCTTCCATTTGTCGTATTTGCCGCAAGAGAATCTCCAAATGAATCACTGGGCTTCTCACCTTTTGAACTACTGTTTGGCCATGAAGTAAGAGGACCCCTTAAGTTACTCAAGGAATGCTGGCTGTCGGAGGAAGATGACGTCAACCTGCTGGAGTATGTGATGAAGTTCAAAGAACGGCTGTCCACTGCTTTACAGCTGGCGAGAGAGAATTTAGGAGCTGCTCAGGAGAAGATGAAGACTTGGTATGATAAGAAGTCCAGGTTACGCCACTTCCAGCCAGGAGATCAGGTTTTGATTCTGCTACCAGTTCATGGGCAACCTCTTCAAGCCAAGTTTAGTGGCCCTTATTTCGTGGAGAAGAAACTCAGTGATGTCAGCTATGTCATCGCCACACCAGATCGTAGAAAGAGCAAGCAACTATGTCACATCAACATGCTAAAGTTATATCACAAGCGGGACGAAAATAATCCAGTCTGCACTGTAGCTGTTCCACCCGAGTCTGCAAGTGAAGCTCTCCCATGCAGTATGAGCCTGAGTGATAGTTTGGGGAAGAATCCTGATATCATGAATGATCTCCAGACTAAGCTTTCTCATCTACCACCCAAGGAAAGGCAGGAGTTTTCGGCAATACTGCAGGAGTACCCGCAAGTGTTCCGTGCTACTCCAGGAAGAACCACTGTGTTGATGTATGATGTCGATGTTGAAGACGCAAAGCCAATTAAATTGCCTCCTTACCGTGTGAACCCAGTGAAAGTTCCTCTCATCCAGAAGGAGCTTGGCTACCTGTTGGACCACAAGATGATTGAGCCCTGTCAGAGCGAGTGGAGTTCTCCTGTCACTCTAGTCCCTAAGCCAGGTGGGTCACAGAGGTTTTGCATCGACTACAGACGTGTTAATCAGATAACTAAAACAGACACTTACCCTCTCCCTCGTGTGGAAGATTGCATAGACAAGATCGGAAAGGCTAGGTACATAAGTAAGTTTGATTTGTTAAAGGGATACTGGCAAGTACCTATGACTGAATGTGTTAGGGAGATCTCATGTTTTGTAACACTAGGAAAGACATTTGCATGTTCTGTAATGCCATGTACAGATTGTTTTAGAGTAATAAGAAATTTCCCTTGTAAATTTCTTTTTTCTTTGTGGGGAGGTGTTACATAGCCTATGATTTCATCATCCTTTGTGTAATTTTAACGCACAGTATGCTGCATGTTTGATCACGAGCGTGTTCTGCCTCAGTCCCCCCCTTCTACCGTTATAGTAGAGTAAGTCGTCCTTTCTGTTATTCAGTGCGGGATTGTCGACCGTTTGTCCCCATCGCTTCAATTGCGCGTCATTATTACAAGTTGTATCAAGCTCTGCTAGCCCCTATATAATGAGCTCAATCTCTGCATCATTGCCACTTAGATCTGCTCCTCATTTTGTTCACATCTCTGTCCTCCCCTGTACAGATATTATTATTGTGAGTGCTCAAGAAATCTCCAAACATCTAGCAGCTGTGTGTAATTTGAGTATAACCGTTGTTGCATTTTGTTCTTGTACTGTATAGCATAAGTTTAATTTGTAGGCCTAGTGAAGTTTGTAATTTATGTAGGGTTCTTTGTCAGTCATTTTTGATAATAGTTTGTATCTGTAATTATTTATCTGGCATTCACTGAGTATTATCTGGTATCTCATTTTATCAGGGCTGACTTAGATAAATTTACTCTTGCTAATTTCGTGTTAATAGAGGCTATTGCAGTTAACCATATATTTAACCTGTTTATTTGCCATTACATTATCCTTATGAGTCCTGAATGTTTTGTTGTTAATTTAAGCATTAAACTTTAACTTGTAATTTTACCTAACTCTTTTGTTTTGAACCTGGAACTTTACGGGACAGTAGTGACTCTTCGTATTCTCACTTAAAGTGTACATTATCTTTCTCTGTTCCGTAACAATATATATATATATATATATATATATATATATATATATATATATATATATATATATATACACACACACACACACGCAGACTCAGTTTCCAAGTGACGTAGACACGAAGAAAAGTGGGAGGAGCCATATTCTGGGGGCGGAGTAAGCTGCGTATGAGCACACTGTCTGAGTCCCTACACTGTGCCCCACAGCATTTACTGCTTAAGATTAGATATGGACTTGTGTTAACAAAATTCTTGGTAACCGAAGGCCTATTCCACTTTTTTTTTTTTTTTTTTTATGCATTCTTTAAGTTAGAGCATTTTAGGTGCACTGATTCTAAAATTGTTGCGCTGTATTGCACTGTTTCGGCTAATCTGAGGATACAATCAAACAGATAAACAGAATAGGAATATAGATAGATAGATAGAAAGATATATATATATATATATATATATATATATATATATATATATATAAGGGTGCATCATGGTTACATGGTAGAAAATATTTTTTCATAAGTTATTTTGAGCAGATTGTCCATCGACCCCACTTCATGAGGAAAAAGTATCCCACGGAAGTTTCAGTCTATTCCCAAAAGATTTAGGGGTCGTGTAAATTTTTTTTTTTTTTTTTAAGGTGTGCCAAATAACATGACAAACGTTGTATATTTCACAGCAACGATTAACCATGTATGTATGTGTTCATATGTGTTTTTGCACATATATTTCATACATATCTAGTTTAGCGTGTATCTTCTACATAACTCCGCAGAATAGTATTCTATCCCACTGGCCCATTCTAGTAAGTCCCCCTTATTAGCTGTTTCCGGATATAGTCGGTGGTGCTCATCGACCACCTGGAGCATGCACTGCACCTGACCCTCTTTTCTCGTCCTTCCTGAGCTCGTGAATTCTGTGATCATCGAAATGCCACGCTCAGCAGTATCGTTGATTACCATGAGGCTATCCACGCGTGCCTTTCCAGCCATGTAGGAGTCTGATTCCAGCCCTTGCTCAGACAGTCCATAAGGAATTCAGAGCCAATTTCCAGTATGGTGAATATTTCCTTTGTCTTGGTGGTGAATAGCTCTGGAAGCGTTCTTCCAGCTGCATCTACAGGAGAAACACGGTGACAAGGTCTGTCTTGACTCTGACCTGTGCCCATATTTGCAACCATATTCCTTTTATCATCAAATTAAACACCATAAAAAACTGACAAGCCAACTGTCATTTCCAACATGTTCTATAGGTGTTTTCCAAATGCCTTAAGGGCTGCATTTTTGAAGATGGTGTTCTGTTGAATATGAAGTTTCTGTAGTAACGAAAGGTCCATACGTGGAGCAGTGGACAGTTTGTCAGCAGTAAACCAAGCTCGAATGTAGTGCTGGGCGCTAAACAAACACAGGTCGCCGTACTGTTCCAGAAACTGTCCGTCTGGTTTTGTCTGCAACTGGTGGACTGGCGATGGTCTCTCACTTCAGTAAATTGGTGCCTGACTAGCCACATCTTTAAAGCATAAGTGCCCTTTGCCATCCATCTGGCTTGATGGACTGTTCCTGGAACCCCAAATGAAACAGTGGAGTGTCTGTTAGGCACTTCTCCCCAAAACACCACTGTTAACTCGAGTAGCTCCTTGTAATCATCTCGAGGCTGTTGGTTCAACAGCCAATATCATTCTTTCATCTTCCAGGACAGTTTAGAACTCATTCTGATGAGCCTTCGGCCAGAACTCCATAAAATCAACGAGGAATGAAATGTTGAGACTTCCTGGTTTTTCTAGAGCCAAGAAATTGAACATTGCCCCTAACACAATTTCAAAAATTTGATATCTACAAGCCAAATGTAGAAGATTCCCTTGCAGGATCTGTTCAGTCCAAAGACACACTGCGGCTCTTGTCCCAGTATTCACTGCTGTTGTATCAAAGCACACGGACTTGATGTGATCCTCGATGATCCATTCTTTTAGGGCCTCTCCAATAACCGCTGCCGTCGGTTCTGTTTTCTTATCAATGAGTTTGGGGACTGCAAAAAGTTTCTTTACTGTTTCACTAGAGACTAAAATCGGTAACCTATCAACGACATCCCGACCAGTCAAGTCAGAAATGAGTGTACTGTCCCAGAGAAGAGTGAGAGGAAAAGTAGGACAAAATTTTAGCCTCAGTTCTGCAGCTAAAGCTGTACGATGAGCATTCTGTTCCCTTCTGACAATGCTTGGGCTGATTGCCAGGTTTTCACATCGTGGCCATTATGGGATGCAAAAGGTATAAGGATACAAGCTGCTCCCCGATCACTGACTTGAGTCCTGTCGAGAGCCGAAGCCACCTGGGCACCGACAATCGCAATACGTCGGGGCCGTTTGGTCTTGGTTCATGGAGGGATGATGGCACGAATGAACCTTCAGAGTCTGACTCAGAACTGCTACAACTAGATGAAGAGTCAAGTTCCACCTTTGCAGCCAAGGCCTTTCTTCTATGGATCATTACACGTTTTATGTTGCTCATGTTGGTTTCTCTTTGTTCTTTCCCGCTTGCACCAATTTTTGTCAACTACGGTCATGAGTCCTGGTCGGCCAGGCTGGAGCTGAGCAGTTGGAAAATCCCAATCATTTTTAATCTTCATCAAGCTGAGTATGTCACGGTGAGAAATATCAAAAAGCTCATGCAGAGGGTTTTGGTACCGTTTCCTGTCTTCCATTGCTTTACCAGAACTTCTTTTTTTGTATTTCTTCAACCTCATGTGCTCAGCTTGTAACTTCCTATCGTATACTAGATAATGGCAGCAGTCAATAACTGGAATCTTGGCTTTATCCCAAATTTTTACCACTTGTTTCGTTGAGAAAGCCACACAAGCCTCAAGGATGCTTCTTCTTCATGATGGTACAGGAATCGTAAGACCTCGCCAGAACTAGGCAGCTTCACTCCGGAAAAATCAGCAAACGGCTGATCAACCACCCATACGAGTGTTCTGATTATGATTTCTCTAGCTGTAGCCGTCAAATTCAGTCTACATCTGTATAGAAAAGAAGAGTGTGAATGATGTATGCATATATACCGAGAATGATGTAAAATTAAATGAACAGTCAAGAGCACTGCCCAGGATATTATAGGAATGAATTTACGAAAACAGTTGTTGGTTGTAAAGTTATGGAAACATTAAATTAATTGTGCGGCCTGTAAACATCACTAAATCGACGTGAAATATACACTCTGGAGTTTTCCCATCAAGTGGGTGTAAATGACCGGTTGCTCGAAGATGCATGCATAATTTTTTTGATGACGCACGCTAATACACACACACACACACACACACACACACACACACACACACACACACACACACACACACACACACAGATTATCGTATAATAAATTGCAAGTAATTTATATACAGAGTAATACATCTTCCTTGTGCTTAAACGTTAATAAGAATGCTATTCAATATTGATTGTTAAATGGTTCCAAACTGTTATAAATTTAATACCGATACCAAATTTTCCATCAACATAATTCGTAATGTGGAGAACTTGGTAATAATGCAAGAAATATATTAACACTCGAACTATGTGAACACCAACATCTGTTCTGTAAGTGTATACCACTAACAGTAATTGTGATCCCTTACAAATTATGAGGAAACTAATTCCATCCATCCATCCATCATCCAATCCTATGTCGCCCAATGAGGATCGTAGGGGCCCGGGGCTAGGCAAGTTGGTCCTGACATTTAAGATGAGTGACCAGCCTCACTCATCCCTGAGTGGCATAACGTGAGCAACAAACCTCAACCATCCCTTGGATATAAACCTGCACCGGCTGAATCCAATTGGACCGCCTTAACTGCCCACTAAACCACCAGGCACCATACTTTGATTATATGGTTACCACCCAGCGTTGTAAATGGTTTCCTGGTGTACAGGAAGAGAAAGGAGGGAAAAGAGGAAAGGACAGACACCCAAAGTAACACTACATAGAGTGAATGAATGGTGACGCCCCCACCTACCACTAATATGGATAAACTGCAATGAATTCTATTTTGCACGTATTTAAAACACTGATTAACGTCAACAGTGCAATGGCATATTATTTAGCATTTCCTTGAAGCCTTCAGACAATTTAATGTTGGACACGAGAGCATTGGACAAGTATTGAAGGGAACAGAAGTACAGCTAAATAACGTCACTTGGTAGTAGTTAAAATATAATTAAGACATCAGCCATCGTAGCGAGGAGATTAAGTCATCTGTTGAACATATATCTTTTATAACTGTTTTTGTCCCAAAAGCTGTTTTTTCGAACAGTTCTCTCACTCTATTATATCCAAAAGTGGACAGTCCTTAAGCAACCTTGCAGAGTCTACATCTCCTGTCCCCAATGATCTCCAGGATCCTGAGTAACGAAAATGATTTATTTTTTTGAGTAGTATGGCATAATAAAAAGGAGGGGGGGGGGAATTGTCAAATAGTACTGTGTTATTTACTTATTGAAAATTGTCAGTCTGGCAACATCTTCTTCAGTTCAGTTTACTTGTTATTATGACACTGATTATTTCAGCAAGCAAAGCGAGCAAGAAAACTATCAGACATGTAGAAGAAAGCAGAGCACAACATCAGTACTCTGTTATCTTGGATAATATTACAGCTAAAGTGGACCCCCGAACATCTTTGGTTGCCATATGGAATGACTCCTCAAAATTCAGTAGCATATTCCAGAAGGAAGCTAAAAAAATCCATAAGTACTGTTGAGCACGTAAAGCCATTTATCTCGGAAACAATGTCCTAGCAGGTCTACGGATAGGGCTGGAAATCACATTAAAAAGAAAAATGAGTAATGAGGTATCTTTTCATATCTGACTCTGCATTCCTGAAAGAAGCCAAACAACAGCCAAACTGAGCACCAAAATTCAGTTGCCCAGGAAATTATTAAAGCTTCAACCGACCTAATCATATCGTTGGAAAGTTTATGGAAAAGTAATGTTTGTTTCTTAAGTGTATTTCTCATAACTGACTAGCGGATTGCTTAAAACGTCAATGAATCCCAAATTCGCAACGAAAACTGGGTCATCTAAGAAATGGCAACAATAGCAAATGGGCTCGCTCATACGAGTTCCATACTTTGAAGTGTGGATACTTATATCACTGAACAACAAGTTTTGCACTTTGATGTGTTTCAGAAGAAAAAATAGTCCATTCATCTGTATATCGAAGTGCAAGACGCAAAACTAGGAAAACAATGTTTGATTAGCTACGGTTTTTGAGATTCAATCACTTACATGTACTTGAACATTCGATGAAGGTCCCATATCTCTCTACAGCAGTCGCCACCTCTTCACCTGCCTCTTATGGAGAATCTAGCATCGCATTCCAGCAGTACAATACGAAGCTTGATAGGCATATCACTTTTCTATTGCGGTTATCTCCTTATGAACACTTCCCCAGTGTTCATCACTTACATCGCCACATTATTCCAAAAAAAGGATCGAAATGAGGCTTACGAAATTTACTTTTTAAAGTATATTTCCTCCACAATAAATTCTACTTTTAAAAATATATCTCCGCCACAAGGACTTTGCAATTTTAATTGTTGAAAATTTTATTGTCTACAAAGCCGGTCGCTATCTTTCAAAAGGCATGATATGCTATCTTATCATCACCAGTGATGATAAAATCTGTAACCTCACTATTCAAGAGTGAGCAAATATCAAGCCCCATATATATATATATATATATAAAATCTGTGCATCACTGGCTCTTGGGAATTTCTGTCGAAGGTACAGAAAGAAAGTCTGAATCTGATGCATAGTTTGGGCAAAATTGTTCATGAGATCCAGTTTTTCTGCGAAGGTGATGACAAAATCTCTGTGGATTCTTCCTTCAGAAAATACTGTACGTTCCTCATGCCTGGCTCCTGCGATTTCCAGGAAGACCAGACCCCTTTATGTAATGAAATGCCTTCTCTCTCTACTATCCAATTCGCAAAGAAAGCAACAGGAATATGTATATCCAAACTATAGCCCAAGAAAAAGGGAAATAATATTCAAGTCTGCACAATTATGCCATTTGTATTGGGCATAACTTATGGCCTGCAGTAATTCTTTCATATTCTTAAGTTTTCTTCATAATAATGGCATGGGCTTTAGAATAAAAAGCAACTTTTTCCCATCATAAAAATGAACTGCTTTCAGAATAAAAAAAAAAAAAAAAAAAAACTTCACTCATCTGGAGTATGTATAATATTTATGATTCTGATTAAACTATCAATATCTTTGCATTCAAAAAGTTGACCTTACATGACACTAAGCGGCTGCGATACATGATTACTTTCATTTCTCTATCATTGAGATTCCATAACTGCAGCTATGATCCTAGCACTTCCACCTTGCCCTCTAACAGGTCTAGATGTCTGTATGTGTCATTTTTTCTTTCTGTGTAGTGGATTCGATAATTTTAGTAAGAAGTTGCTATCTCCGGGGCCGATATTCTCGTTGGTTAAAGAAGCTCCGTAATACTTTTTCCTAAACGATTTATTTCACTCATTACACATTACCGTACTGTTTTGCGTTACACACATCCGTCCAATATTACCCCACGAAAATAAAGACCCAGATGTCATTTCTTGTGTTTTCCTTTCTCCCCTGTCTTCCTCTTCTTCCTATGAGTTCACTTTATAATGATCTCGTGTCTCCTGGAGTGACAGGTTTTTCCCACGTTACATTGGGCGGATGGCAGGTGTGATTGGTTAGTTTGCTGTCTGCTTTTTGTTTTTAGAGACACCACTTCCCATCGGAGGTGTCAAACATAATTGGTAACTTAATTGATTTGAAGGCTAATTGAATACTATAGAATGGTGCATGACACTGTTCACCACCTGCCATGTAGCCGGCTGCGTAAAATTGTTGTGCAACGATTATAAACTATATACGAAGTCCAGGTTCTTTCTAGATCTCCAGTTCTACACTCAAACAAAGGGGGCATGCCTTTTACCTCGCCCGAACGAAGTCCGACGAGGTGTTGTTTTTGGTCGAGTTTGTTTGTTAGCAACATAACGGAGAAAACGGTTGAATGAAATTACATGAAACTTTCAGGATATGTGGGCATTGGTCCCCCCAGAATGTGATTAAATTTTGGAAGTAATCGAGGGGATCTGAAATGTCAAAATCAAGGTCAGGGATTTTCAGAGGGCTCTAACTTGAAAACGGTTGAAGATAGAGATATTTACAAGTAGGAACATACTGGAACTTGTAATACGTGCTTTCATTTGGCACCAAGACCTTTGACCTTGAGTGACCTTGAAAGGTAAAACTCAAGGTCACGGATATTCAGGGGACTATAACTCGAAACTGGTTGAAGATAGAGAGATATTTACTATTATCAGTATATAGGAAATCCCATATGGGTTTTTAATTGGTACCATGACCTTTGACCGTAAGTGACCTTGAAAGGTCAAACTCAGGGTCTCGCATATTCAGGGCTCGAAACTCATTGAAAATAGAGATATTTATTATAATGAAGATATAGGAAGTCTCATGTGGGCTTTCATTTGGCAGCATGACCTTTGACTTTGAGCGACTGTGAAAGGTCAAACGCAAGATCACGGATTTTCGGAGGGCATAATTTGAAAACATTTGCGCCATTATCTTAGACTTCAATTGTGCACTGATCCTATACGGCAGAAATGAGTCAGTATTTAATAGCAATAAAATAACTGCTGTTGGACTAGGTTTGTTGTGCCTGGCACCACTTGTTTATTACAGGAGCTATGCTTCTCTGACACAAAATATCTTTGTTACAATTGCAGCAAAAATTCCCTGGTTTATTGACATAAGAAAGAGGCATATCGCTCACATGCAGTGTAAGAACTGTGCACTGTTAAGGATAGACGATAATGCTACTCAACAAGAATATAAGTTCACAGAGAAAAATTGGTATCCCAAGGTACTAACGTGGAGCTGATTTCCAATATGATATTCATTTTGCTCTAGCACATACAGTTTTTCTGAACTCACTAACTGCACATGGCATTCCTATAGTACAGTGGTCCTTCTTTTCATCGTTTTATTCGTTTTCTTTATAAATCTTTACATATATGAAGTGTATAATATCCACCACATAAATTGTCAGTTGTCTACATCCACTGTCTAAAGTATGTGTATGTAAATTCATTATGCTTAATTTAACTCTGATATCAGATTTATGGGTTGACAATGCCTCGCAGATGTGTGAATGATCCTAAAATTTTCTGTTATATATGTGGAAGTTTCATTCCATACACGAAGAAACGGAAGATCACATCCCTTGTAAAGACAGCTTATCTACTTTATTTTGGTGTTAGGATCGGCGACCGAGACAAACGATGGATGCCCCATATCCGCATCGTGACTTGTTCCAACTCTCTTTACGAATGGCTAACAGGAATACAGGGAGGCCTTTCACAGTTTCCATGATGTGGAGAGAACCTAATGACCAAACAACAGATTGCTACTTATGTATGTAAAAAGTTGTGGGATTTTCTTCATAAAACAAAAACAGTTTTGTTTATTCAAATTTACCATCAGAAATAAGATCTGTCGATTACATGGAGGACCTTCCCATTCTAAGCCCACAAATAAATAAATGTGTATTCAGAACTTTAGGTAAGGGTGAAGATGGAGAGGCAGCTAGAGCAGCTGCCCCTGATTCTGACTTCGAATGTCAGCTATGTGGCAAAGTAGCTTACCCCCATCTAGTCACCCAAGACGACCTTAACGATCTTGTAGGTGACCTAAATTTATCAAAACAACAGTCAGAGCTACTCGTTTCGAGACTGCAAAAGTGGAACTTGTTGCAGCCAGACACAAAGGTGACGAGTTTCAGGAAGCTGCAACATTTTATTTATTTATTTATTTTTTTTCAAGTCAGACGGAGGGGTATGCTACTGCAATACCGCAGGTGTGTTCGAAGCCTTGGGAAGGATTCATGATCCTGATGAATGGCGACTATTTATTGACTCCAGCAAATTATGTCTGAAGGCTGTTCTCCACAGTGGGGACATGTTACCCATTATACCACTTGTTTTGGCTTCTGAAATGAAGAAAACGTACAAATCGATGCAAAAGCCCCTCGTTTTGACTGAATAGGTTACGACGAATTCCCATGGAAAATCTACAGCGATTTGAAAGTAGTAGCCATTCTCTTTGAACTACAAAGAGGTTTCACGAAATGCTGTTGCTTACTGTGTATTTGGGACAGCCATAATATGCAGCAGCACTCTATCCAGTGTGATTGGCCTCCTCGAAGTTCGTACAAAGCCGATGTACACAAGTGCAGAACGAACTACTGGTCCAGGCGAAAGATATCATACTTCCACCCTTCACATCAAGTTAGGCTTGATGAAAAACTTCATCGAATCCTTAGATAAGACAGGTACAGGCTTTCCACACCGGAAGAAGGTCTTCCCTACGATTAGTAATGCCTAATTGAAGGAAGGCATTTTCGTTGGCCCACAATTTCGTAGCCTGATGAATGGCAGTTTGATGCAACCCTCAAGGCAGAAGAACTTAGGGCATGGAGATCTCCGAAGAAAATTTGTGCTGGTTTTCTGGGCAGCCATTGCAGTGAAGATTACGTGATGAGCTCCTGGTTGTGTACCATGAACCTGGATGCCGCATGTTCCTAAAAATCGATTTACTTCTCTCACATTTCGTTTTTTTTCTACAAGCTTGGGTGATGTGAGCAGCGAGCAGGGCGAACGTTTTCACCAGGATATTGTGGTAATGGACCAAAGATACCAAGGTAGAACTGGCGCTGGCATGATGGCGGACTATTATCGGATGCTGACACGAGAAACCGATGCAGGGCACAAAAAGAAATAATAAAAAACACACTGTGAGTACCTGTATTCACACCGATATTTACATACAGCTGTGGAATATTACGCTTGATTTTGTTTCTGCTTAATACTTTAACATTCCAATAATTATTTCTCGATAATATATATATATATATATATATATATATATATATATATATATATATATATATATATATATATATATATATATATATATATATATTTCCGGCTTAACAAGGCAATAGGAGCATATTGATTTCTGACAAGTGGAAGAAAATATCCAAGGCTAAATTTCAGAAAATCTGTGCGTGATAGAGAGAAAGTAAAAACATTTTTGTGATCAGAACAGTCAATTTACCACAAATCACCCATTCTCATTTCTGAACTAGATAAAGAGTTAAAATTTGTCAAGCAGTGTAATCGACAATGGGCAACTCCCGAATGACTTAGAAGCTTCCTGGTACTGTACTACGTCACCTCGGCATTAAGTGACTGCTCAAAATCTGAAATGGGAGTATATTCTATGTTGCCCCAAGCTCCTTTGTCTTTAAAACAAGACCCATTCAATAGTTTGAAGTCATAATAGTATTCTACCTAAAAATCTGTACACAACAGCTGCGTTCATTTCCGAAACATTTCAGTGTTTCTGGTATAACTTTTAAAAATATTCTTAGTGAAATTTAAGAAAAACAATAATGAAAACTACAATAACCATAGTGGACTGTTTTGTAAGACAAAATTCACCTTCATTTACAATCTCCAGCAACATTCCTCAGGCAATTATATGTGACGATTATTCACATAAACAAAGTGTATGGTCAGGTCAACTCTCAGTACGCAACATTTAGTCAAAGGTTAATGGTTGCGACAGCATACTGCTTCACTGAAATTTTATGCAAAAGTATGTTATGTAGATGCCCCGCCTGGAATATTTCACCCCAGCTCACTCATTTGTTTTCCTTTATTGCCCACTCTTGCGGGGGGGAGGGGAGGGTTTGCTCCTCGGACTTTTAAAAATTGTTTTATGGCTATTCTCATCATCATCATCATCATCCGAACCTCCTTTCCCACCCAAGGGCAGGGTGAGGAGTAGCAATGTCCAGACAGCCCAAAATTGCCCAATCCAATGGGCCACGCTTCCATTCACTCATCATTCAAGCCCCCGGAATCCTGGCTCTATCGGATACGCCAAAAACATTCACCACGTTCTGTAGCTTCACATATCGTATCCGACAGAGTCAATCCAGACGCTGCCACGTTAAAAAGGGGTGCCAAAAATCCCTGATCATGCACACCTCCTCACAAAATTCATCCAGCCAGCTCGATCTCCTGTCAGTTCCCTAGCCTTACCAACTTCCAAACCTCTCTTCCTCACACATTCATCCACCATATCTCTCCACCTTCTCCTTGGCCTACCTCGCCTCCTCCCTCCTTCGAATTCGCTCAGATATACCTTCTTCACCACTCTATTGTTATCCATTCTCTCCACATGACCATACCATCTCAGTACACTCTCTTCAATTCTAGTGTCCACTGACTTCCTCACTCCGCATCTTTCACGAATCCCATTCTTTCGTATCCTATCCACCCTCTGTACTCCACATGCATTCCTCAGCAGTCCCATTCCCACTGCTCTTACTCTTGACTTTTCATTTTCATGCCACACCATAGTCTCACATCCATATGTTAAAGTTGGCACTAACACTCCTTCGTGTAAGCCTCGTGCAGCTGCAACACTCAAGCCTCTGATTCTTATCAAGGCTTTCATTGCACCAGGTACTTTTCTTCCTTGTGTCACTCTACTTTCAACTTCTTTTGCACATTTTCCTATCTTTTCTATCACTGTACCCAGGTATTTGAACTCTCTCACCAATTCCAGTCTCTCCTCCATTCACTGTTACATTGCACTGGGAGTCACCTCTCTCAATAACCATCACTTTACTCTTTTCTATATTTACTCTCAAGGAACGACGCTTACAGACATCAGCAAAACTCTGCACTAGTCTACCAAGTTCTTGTCCGGTACTTGCAAGCAGTACTGCATCATCAGCATACAACAAATTTGAGATATTCCATCCATCACCATTCATTACCAATGCCATCCCTCTCTCCATTACTCGTGTTTTCATTTCTTTCATCACCCCATCCATATATACATTGAACAACCATGGGGACATCACACAACCTTGTCGCACGCCCACACTGATTGTGAACCAGTCACTTAGATGCCCATTAACCCTGACACATGCTTCACTACCATCATAAAAACTCTTGACGGCACCTAACAGCTTACCCCCTACACCGTACATGCCCAAAACTATCCACAATCCTTCTCTGTCCACTTTGTCATATGCTTTTTCCAGATCCATGAATGCCATAAACACCTTATGGTCCTTCTCACAAGCCTTCTCTACTATCTGTCTCACTGCAAATATTTGGTCCACACATCCTCTGCCACTCCTAAAGCCACCCTGTTCATCACTCACTAGGACTTTTGATATCTCTCTTACTTTCTCTATAATAATTCTTCCATATACCTTCCCTACCACACTCAGTAAGCTTATGCCACGATAATTCTTGCACTCACTTTGTTCACCTTTATTTTTGTACAGGGGTACAATCACAGCCTTTTTCCACTCTGCAGGCACAGTTTCACTCATCCATGCTCCAACAAGCACTTCATTCCATTCTCTCCACTACATTTAAGCATCTCTGCCTACACCTCATCAACCACAGCTGCTTTCCCATTTTTCAGCCGCTTCACAGCACTCTTCACCTGTGCGAGTGTCACGTCTCTTGGCACTGCATTCCTTCTCTGAACACCCCCAAAACCAATCATGTTTACAGTTGCTCTGCTCTGTCTATCCCCATTCATCAGGCTTTCAAAATATTCTTTCCATCTGGTCCTTACTTCATCTCCATGGGTTAATAATCTACCACCTGCATCCTTCACAACATCCCATATCTTACCGCTTTCACTTCTACATTTCCGCACCTCTTTCCAGAATAACTTTCTATTTTCAGAGTAGTTCGCATTCATTTTTCTTCCTAGATCCTCATTTACCTCCTTCTTTTTCCTCTTCACTAGTCTCTTTACGTGCTTCTTGCTCTCAACATATTCAGTTCTTATTTCAACTGAACCCCTATCCTGTAACCACTTTAGCCACTTCTTCCTCTTTTCCTCCACCGCTCTCTTTACCTCCTCATCCCACGATGCCGTACCTTTCTTCTTTGTTGTTACTCTTGCCACACCACATACCGCTTTAGCATTCCTAACTAGGCAATCCCTATATGCATTCCACAGTCTGTCCAGATCCATTTCATTCCAATTCAGTAATTCTAACTCGTCCTCTACTCTGGTCCTGTTTTCATCCGCCATTTCTTTGATCCTCAGCTTCTCAACTTTTAGTCTTTCTCCCTGACTGCTTCTCTCTCTCCTGATCCACCTCACTCCTTTCAGCTTGATCTTGCATACCACAATCATATGATCTGACAGACCTCTATTCAAATGGGATAAAAGTTAGAAGTACAAAAAATAATTAAGCGTCAATGTGGCCAATAATATAAACACAGCTGTCACTGTGAACTGCCACTGGGTGAATTTTGTACCATTGCTACTACTAAGAACAGGTTGCCTAAGAAAGTGTGACTATGGGTAAAAGTTTTACCACAGTTAGCATCGAGACCAGTTTGTCTCTAATACTGTGAGTGTAGATATAAAGTGTACTGCAGCCACCACTAGGAACACGAAAAATAGTGTGGGTATGGGTGAAAACTGTACCACAGCTTGCATCAAGGCCAACTTGCCTAGAAAACGGACTAGAAAAATAATACCATAGCCACCACTAGAAACAGGTTGCTTTAAACAGCACAACTGACTAATAAAAAGTGTATGGAGGCATCCAAGGTGAACAAGTATCGATCACTGGGATGAAATAAAAATCTATAAACCCTCTCACGGTTCCTTTCTGTATACTCTTCATTTCAGCAAACGACAAACAATATCATTCAGATGAAAATTAGTCATAGTGCAAATAAGACCACTGTTACCCTTTCTGTGGTATGGGACATCTATAGTATTCTTCATATTTCACATTAAATGTAGTATTCAGCTTACAATGAGTCAATGGAGACTGAATGCTAAGCAAGCATCATTAGAGCAGAGGCCTAGATCTCCCACTAGCTTATTCTTGCTACCTCCACAAGATATATACTTCGATTTTTTTTTTTTAATGCTAGGAAGAAGGAACCAAAGTCCATGAGCCCGCAATAACTGTTCCTTCCAAGAGAAAAACAAAATACAAAAGAGAGCCAAATTGAAGATCCGATCATTTCGAGATGCCTGGACACACTGCGTTTGAAAGACTGGAGATCAAAGCTAGCAGGAAATACAGACAGAGGGAGACAGTTCCAGAGTTGACCTGTTGCATAAATGAAGGACTGGGAGTAACGGTTAACTCTTGCATTAGAGAATTGGACAGAAAAAGGATGACAGTTTGCTGCTTGACGGGTGCTACGCACCCGTTGTAGAGGTGGAGAGATGCAAGTAGACAGTTCAAAAGAGGAGTAACCATTGAAGTAGCGATAGAAAAGAGATAAAGATGCAACAGTGCCGTGAAGAGACAGAGGTTGACGAAAGCCAGTAAGAGGAGGGGAGTTAATGAGACAAGAAGCCTTTGACTCCACCCTATTGAGAAGAGCTGTATGTGGGGAGCCTCCCCACATATGAGAGTTGTACTCCACACAAGGGCGGATAAAACCCGCGTACAGAGTCAACAATTCTGCAGGGGTAAAGAAAGAAAGGAGTCGGTTTAGCACACCCAATCTCTTGGAAGTAGATTTTACAAGAGATGTAATATGATTTTTCCAAGATAAGTTCCGAGTGAATGAAACCCCAAGCATGTTCAAGGATGATGCAGTATTAAGCTGAATATTATTAAACATTAGTGGGTACACTTTGCGGAAGATTTTGTTGGATTGATAGGCGTAAGAACTGAGTCTTTGATGCATTAAAAACAACAAAATTATTTTTACCCCAGTCAGAGATACAAGTCAACTCAGACATTAGGTGTGCCATAGCCTCATCCCTTGCTTGTTGAAGTAACTGCTGAGATGGACATTGCGGGAACCAAATGGAAAGGTGAAGGGTGGAGTCTTCAGCACAAGAGTGGATAGGGTTAGATGTACAGCTTAGAAGGTCATTGATGGATAAAAGGAAGAGAGTTGGTGATAGGACAGTGCCTTGAGGAACACCACTGTTGATAGATCTAGGAGAAGAAAAATGGCCGTCTACAACATCGGCTATAGAACGACCAGAAAGGAAGCTATAGATAAAGGCACAGATAGAAGGATAGAAACCTTAAGTGAGCAGTTTGGAAATTTATGCCAGACTCGATCGAAAGCCTTTTAGATGTCAGTGCAATGGCAAAGCTTTCGCCAAAGTACCGAAAGGACGATGACCAGGAGTCTGAAAGATAGGTGAGAAGATCGCCAGTGGAGTGTCTCTGACGGAACCCATACTGACGATCAGAAAGAAGGCTGTGATAGGAAAGATGCCTTAAAATTTTTCTATTAAGGATTTACTCGAAAACTTTAGAAATACAGGATGTAAAAAGGAATTGGACGATAGTTAGAGGGTTGGGAATGGTCACCCTTCTTTGGGACTGGCTGAATAAGAGCAAACTTCCAGCAAGAAAGAAAGGTACAAAATGATAGACAAAGGCGAAACAGTTTAGCTAGGCAGGGTGTAAGCACAGAAGCACAGTTCTTGAGGACAACAGGAGGGACTCCATCAGGCCCATATGCCTTGTTAGTATTGAGGCTAGTGATGGCAGAGAATACATCAGCTGAAGAAATTTTAATGTCAGTTATGAGGAAGTTAGAGGGAGGAAGTGATGGAGGAACAGCACCGGAATCGTGTAAGGAGGAATTGGAAAAGAAAGTCTGGGCGAAGAGATCTGCTTTATCAGTAGAAGAAATAACTACAGAACCATCAGAGTAGAAAGGAGGAGGGAAGGATGATGAGGTAAAGTTGTTAGATAGGTTTTTAGCAAGGTGCCAGAAGAAGCAGGAAGAATTCGAGTTGGAGAGTTGAGAGCATTTAGTACGGATGAAATTATTTTTAGCAGAGCGAAGAACAGGGCACGATTAGTACAGGCGTGATTAAACCAAGGCTTTCTTGCATTAGTCAAAGGATATGAGAAATGAATGTATGCTTCCATACCAGAGAGAATAACCTCCGTAATGCGCAAGGCACACTCCGATGGCCCCCTGCCATGGAAGCAATAATCATTCCAGGGAAAATCAAAGAAGTACTGCCTGAGGGCCTCCCAATCTGCAACCCCAAAATGCCACAGACGACGTTTCTTTGGAGGGTCCACAGGCTGCACCAGCGCGATAGGACAGGTTAAGGTAATAAGGTTGTGATCGGAAGAGCCCAACGGGGAGAAAAGATTAACACTGTAAGCAGAAGGATTAGTTGTAAGGAAGAGATCAAGTATTTTAGAGATCTCTCCAAGGCAGTCAGGGATACAGGTAGGGTGCTGTACAAGCTGCTCTAGGTCATTAAAGATAGAAAAGATTGGAGGACTTAGACATAACCTTCCTTAATCTCTTCAATATGAGAGTGTTTTCATTTGCTGCATGCTCATCATCTTAAGGTAAATACAGACGGAACGGGAGGTTTCAGGGGTTCAAAGGATTCGCAGCAGGATGGTGAATTCGGTGACTGAGGTTCCCAAGAGATGGTCTTAACACATTTACTGCAATTACTTCTGTCTAATAGGATCTTGTTATCTCCATGGGATATTTTGAACTGCGGGGACTGAAGCATTTCTTAAGCCCTAGAATATAAGACGCCTTTTCTAAAACGACTAAAAGCATCTAGATGGTGAATTCGAGAAGGGAGGTATCGAACAGCAAGTTTTTGACTTAAATTTTGATGTCTGTTTTCCCTATTACGTTCACACCCGTGCTTTCAGATCATGAGCGAATGTTATAATTTAAACAGCGGTGTGTGTGTGTGTGTGTGTGTGTGTGTGTGTGTGTGTGTGTGTGTGTGTGTGTGTGTGTGTGTGTGTGTGTGTGTGTGTGCGCGTGTGTGTGCGCGCGCGCGCGGGCCAGCAAAACAAGTTCGCGAGTTTTAATTTGATTTTAACCAAACTAGGTGGGCGTGTAGTGGGACAGTTCAGGAGGAAACTTTTTTTTTTTTTATCAATAGGTCAGGGATCAAGGTCACAGGGCCAGATCAAAGGATGAGTAACAAAAAAACATAAAGCTATTTTTTTTTTTTTTTTCAGTTTAGACCAAACTTGGGAGAAGGGTGAGGGTAAGATAAGAATAAAGTTATTCATGTTAGAGCACATGCAGGCATAGGTCTACGTCATAGGACAAGGTCATATTTCAACCCAAGTGTGTATTTGTTAACAAAATAATAAACAGGTTTTAGTCATTTTCAACCAAACTTGGTGAAAGTATTGAAGGTCTGCTAAAGAGTCAACCTATTGTAAATAATAATAATAATAATAATAATAATAATAATAATAATATAAAAATAATAATAATAATTATAATAATAATAAAAATAGCGATAAATCAAAGGTCAAGATCAGAGGGCAAGGGCAAACTGAACATTTTTTTTTTTTCTCGATTCAGACTAAACATTGTGGACGGATTGAGGATAACGCAAGACGAAAATGCTTAATTTTGAGAATAGCATCAGTGGTCAAGGTCACAGGGCAAAGTCAGGTTCAGACCCGTGTGTTAGTGTGCTAACAAAATAGCTAGAATATTTTAGATCTGATCTGGACCAAACTTGGTGGATGAGTTGAAGCTCACACAAGATACAAAAAAATCAAAGGTCAAGGTCATATGGCAAGGTCAACTCGGGATATATTTATCTGACGTAGGCTAAACTCTGTGGAAGACTTATGTTAACACGAGGATAAAGTTATTCAATTGTGTGAATAATCAAAGATAAAGGCCAATGGGAATGGTCAAAGGTCTAGGTCACTAGGCACTGTCAACTCAGGCATCTTTTATCTGATCTGAATAAAAGTTGATGGAAGGGTTAAGGCTTAGGGAAGAATGACATACCTGTAATTTCATTTTTAAATAATCTCTTAATGGTCAAGGTCATAGGGCAAAGTAAAAAATTCGGTCTCTAAACCAGTCCTTGGGCGCGGGTGTTGCGCTCTTTAATTGCCTTCTTTCTAGCCAGATGATTTCATGCAGATTGTGACATATTTTGAACTGGAAGAGTCAGATAATATAACCATCATTTGTCCCTCCAGCACAGCATTTCTTCATTATTCCAAATAATCATTGCTTCCCGGAATCTTTCGATTCGGCAAGCATGTTGGTCAGGTATGTATGATGGTAAGGTTGTTTGTCTGCATTCTACTGGTCACAATATTGCGCCAATCGTTCTGAAATAAATTCTAGGTTAGATATCCATCAGCCCTGGAGGCCTATTGGTTTTCATCAAAATTGGTCTAAGTCCCTGAGAGGATAAGGGAGTTGAAACCTTTCAATGGTCGTGGGCCCGGTTATCGTCGGAATCCAGTGGCCGGCCTCGGCACCATTTTTCTAAATTTCGAAAATCGATTTTTTTTCTTACCCAATTGAAGAGTAACGTCTGGCGCACCTGGCAATGCAATTTTTTGCGTCCTAAACCCATCCTGCGCTTCTCAGTGAAGAGCGAGAAATTTTGCTAAATGACTGCCTAAACTCGGTGAAAACAGAGGAGTGAAGAAACATCGCATATAGAAATATCCATATTTTCACCCCCCCAAACAAATTTCAGTGGTGTGTTGGGTGTGGGACTGAAAATCCAAGTTCCAATCCAATCTATCCTACAAGCGCTCAGCCTATGGCCATTTCATTTCGAGGTTGAGTGGTTAGAGACGACTGTACAGTAGTTCAACAGTTGTCTATAAAATTGTGATTTATGGTCGTGTGCTTAAACATTAAACTGCAAAATGGAATGCAAACTCCCTGTTTTTTACGATAATTTCTGGAACAATTGAGTCGGATGGAATGTGTATAGCCTTCCCCTATGGTCCCTGACTTCACTCTGTAGTATGGAATGCAGGCTGACCTTACCTAATACCCACAAGCTTTCTTCAGATGACTCTCAAAAATTAGAGTTTGGATTCTGCTGCGATTTAAAGTTCAAGCATAAAACCTTATATGTAAAAAAAAAAAAAAAATGTGCACACGCGCCAGTGTATTTAAAATTGTCACCTCTGGCAAAGCTAATGGCGAAATAAATAGAAAATGTGTATATATTGTTCTTCAGCGTCCACAGTGCTCACCACTCTGGTCTGATTAAACAAAAGGAACGAATGTTACTAACGAAATTAATGGACATTCATCTGTTGCATACCTGTAAAAAAAAAACTTCAGAGGCTGCAAGGTTCAACGACTTTATTCATTACATCCAAATTCCCACCTCTTCATTTTTATCCCCCCTTCCTTTTTTTTTTTTTTTTTTTTTTTTTTTACTAACTATAATGCCCTGCGCTAATAAATCAGGGTAATGGTGATGAAGCATTGAATTGGAGAGATTAATAGCATAATATATTTCCCGTTATACGTTCTACATCGACTATCGGAGCCAAAATGATGCTTCGTCATGAGGAAAAATATTAATATTCTGATGTTGTATTCATGGACGTAGGACAGAGACTTATATACTGTACTAGATTATTACACTTCACTTTATTTTTCTTATACCCGTTACTAGCGATATATTCTTTTTATTTTTCTTTAACACTAAGAGCAATCACAGGAAAAACAAATAAGGCAGGTCACTAGAATCGTACTGTTCGAGACCCAGGGAAGCTCTATTAGATCTATCAGGCCGAGTGTGCAGTTCTCGATTTATCGGTACTACAGCCAGGTGACTCAACTCAGGTTACGAAATTGTGTTAGAGTTAACCAAGCATATACAGAATATCAACCTTTGTACTCCACTACTAAGTAAAACCGTCTGCTCATAACAACAATAGAGTAAAACGTCATGCTAGTGAAGAGGTTAACCATTCCATATGGGTGACATTGTCTTCAGGCAACTTTACTACTTCTGGATTTATTTATTTTATTTTTTTTTTCAGCTCAAGGGAGTCGCCATTAATCACCCCGGAAACTGGGAACTCGTCAAAGTGCTGGAAAATATAACTGGTAGAGGAATGACAAAATTATTTTTATATACCAGTATATATATATATATATATATATATATATATTTGTGGTAGGTGGGGGCGCTCACCATCCACTCACTTGATGTAGTGCTGCTCCCGGATGTCTGCCCTTTCCTCTCCTCCATCCTTCTTTCCATCTATCTTCTTCTGTCTTTCTTTCCTTCATTCTTTCCTCTTCTGCCTGCGGGTGACTTTACACTCCCTCTTGTGTCTTTCTTTCCTTCAGTCTTTCCTCTTCCTTCTGCCTGTGGGTGATTCTACACCGAGTGACAAGCCAAATGGTTTCCTGTACACCAGGAAACCATTTACTACGCTGGGTGGTAACTATATAACCAAATTTTGGCTCCTGGTGGTTTAGTGGGTAATAAAGGTGCTCCAGTCGGATTGAGCCGGTGAAGGTTTTTATCCAAGGGGTGGTAGGGGTTTATTGCGCACGTAATGCCACTCAGGGATGAGTGAGGGTGGTCACTCATCTTAAATGCCAGGTCCAACTTTCCTAGCCCCGGGCTCCTACGCTCCTCATGGGGCAAAGTAGGATTAGATGATGGATATATATATATATATATATGTATATATATATATATATATATATATATATATATATATACGGTATGGCTGTGCATAACACTTGGACTGAGAACTCTGGGAGAAACCCACCCATGCGGACTCGAGAGTCCCACCCTGCTCAAAACCTGACTCAGGTGAAGGTCTACCACTGAACCACCGTGCTCCTAAGTAAAAAAAAAAAATTGTTACACCTAACGGCTTTGGGTAGGATCGCGGGATCTGCCCCCCTCCTCCTCTCTCTGAGTAAAAGTAAACTTTGGCCATGTGTAACGACTTAGGCTGAAACCCCGGGGACCATGCCCCTCGGAGGTCCCAGCCTGCCTAAAACCTGGCTCATGTGGAAGTCTACCAACGTGCAAAGTTTAATTTTCCTACCATACTTCCTATATGTCCTGGAGCCCATCCTTCGATGAAGTATGGTTATTCCATCAGCACATAAATGAGTGAGTGACTGAGATATGTAGACAAAGTCTGTATTTGGCCACTCCTGTGGGTCCAGAAAAAAAAAAAATAATAACTGTAATGGGGAGAGAGAGAGAGAGAGAGAGAGAGAGAGGAAGTCAGTGACGTCAAGAGCAGCAAGTTCATGAAATAAGTGTTTTGTACTCCCTGCTATGCATAGCTGTATGTGAAAAGCCTCCGTTCACATTGCTGAGTTAAAGCTGTAGTCGAAGTGGTGGCCACGAGTCTTCAAAGTATAGGCTTCAGTTTTCATGTATCGGCAGGAAAGTTATTGGTAATGTAAAATTGTCATGGACATAGACCAGTTATTTACCCTTTATTGTTCTTGGACACTGTATGTAATATCGCTGGCCCCCCATGACACACACACACACACACACACATACACACACACACACACACACACACACACACACACACACACATGAGAGTTGAACCAATTCGAGTGTAAAAGAGAGCCTGTATTTGATACATTTCTTCCATTGGGTCAGTGGAATTACTGCAGTGGAATTATTCATAACGTCCATAATTAATTACTGTTTTATTGAAAGCAATGATAAGGAATAAGGAAGTGAGCATGGGAATAAAAGTGTCGTTGCATGGCGGTACTGTGATCCCCACTCTAATATACGATAATGAAGACCTTGTTGAAAGGTCACGAGTCAAGAGTAAAATCAGTTGAAATTATGGTAGTTATTTGAGAGGAGCATGTGGAATTACATGGGTAGACAGAGAAATAGGGAAGTAAAGGAGCGTTGTAGTGTTGATGTGGATGTGACTGAAAGTGTTAAGAGAAATAATCTAAAATTGTTTGGCCTTGTGGAGGGGAAGGAGAATGAGACTCTGACTAGAAAAATGTATGTGAGTGAGGTGGAGAGGGATAAGAGGAGGGGGAAACCAAGGATGAGATGGAGGGATGGTGTGGAGAGATAATATGAGAATGGGGGATTATGAGTTGGAGGAAGGACATCCAGATGGCGGAGAACAGAGCAACGTGGATGCAGTTGTTAGTAGCTACCCCTCACGGAATTAAGGCGTCAGGCAAATAGGTTGACGGATACATAGATTAATTAGTGGTCATTCACTTCCAGTTCTTAGCCTCTTCGTATACCATGACGTAATTTCACTGTTGCTACCACCAGTTAGCTTTGTTTTGTGAGAAGGTTAAGAGAAATTATATCTAACCCTTTTGACTAAACCTCTCTTGACTAAATACTGTCTGAAGATGGTAAGAATTTGTACATCGTTACGTCACTGACTTGATGAGGTTAACAGCAACAGGGGCTGTTTATAGTAATTAATAAAGGATGATATCAATAAGCTGTATAATGAAGGAACTGATTGTCATATTCCTAATAAATATTGCACATGATATGGTTTAAAACTCTTCTGAGTTTTGCGTCGGGAGTTCAGAGAGTAGATGTAAATCCTCGTTTTATTCAGTGTCCACATTAATATTAGCTGGCTCCTGTGCTTCATTCTTGTCTGAAAAAAGTTGTCTGGCGATAGGTGAATGAGAATGTTAACGATGTTCCGATCAAGAGGGCCTTAACAGTGACACTATTTACACTCTCTCGCTCCTATTATTCATTCTTATCTAATTAATATCATCTGGCCTGAACTGAAATAAAAAGAGGGGAGGGATTCAAAGCATAGATGTACAATGATGGAAGTTCAGAAAATGGGTGAAAAATATCACTGTTTAATATCCAAATTAAACTTCTTTTTTTTCGTTATACACTCCCATTTAGTACTGACATTAAATCATGAACAATCCAGCGGCGATAAATTAAGTGCACTATCCACTGTCAGGTCAACATCCAGTTACTTGGCGTTTTAATCCTGCAAAAGGTACTGACTAAAAGGTAAACACTTACTCAGGACTGGGTAGTAACTTGCTTCTGGAGATTTGAGATTCCAACTTTACTCTTTGCCTTGTTCATACCGCAAGTCCTGATGTATCATCGCCCCCCGCCCCAACCCAAATGACCTGAAATCCTAACCCCGTACGCTATTCTCGTCACGCTGAATATGTTCTGAAAGAATTTTTGAATTGCCATCAACGTTATTCATCAAGGGCGGTGAGAGAGCCACCGTAATCACTGGGTTCTTAGCCAAAAAATAGGCTGCACGTATGAAGAAGAGAAGGAATTGTTTAGGATCAACAGAGGAAAGACTCTAAACAGATCTAAAATTACCTTAGTTATATCTACGTGTGCCGAAAGTACGGCGGGTGTAATAATGTTTGGCGTGCGTCTGCCTGTGTGTGAACAATATAGCATGAACTATTTTGATCCGACTTTAAGGAAATTTGATGGAAGTACTGAAGCTCAGCGAAGAGTTTAGAGCATTTCTTGCGAGAACAAAAGTTCATAGGTCAAGGTCATACGAAAAAATGAACTTAAATAGGTTTGATCTGGTTTAGACTAAACTAATTGGTTAAAGGGCTGAGGGTAAGGCAAGGATGGAGGCAATTTTGAGATCAATGAACGGTCAAGATCAAAGGGCAAGGTCACTGCTCGACCCGTGTGTGTCTGTGTGCGAACAAAATAACTGAGAAGCGTTTTTTAAATCGTAATTATCGATCGAACATGATGGAGTTCAGGTTCGGTCCCCGGAATGACTAATGACTAGTACAAAAGGAATACGAAGGAAAGCAAATAGAATCAATATATAGGTCCTTTCGAGGCTGTTTGTTATTGGACAAGTTACAAGTTGCTAACAAAGCATTTCCATGGGTCAAAGACAAGGATAGTACAGGAGGAAGGTTTCCCCCATCCACTAAACCATCCAGATGAAACTGGCAGGAGATAGTGTGAAAGACTATCACGCAACAGAGAGAATTTGTCATGTAAAATTCACAGGAAGATGTGAGAGGAAATTATATTCTGTGTTAATTAAACCTGTAAGGGAAACAAATTTAGTTAACATAAGGAACATGCCAATGTTGTGTTGTCCTGCAGTTACGCCTACCATGTTTTGAACTGTAAGACAACATTCGGAAATATATTATTCAGAAGTGAACTTACGTGGCTTGGGATTAGAACACAAATACTTATCCACGCGGGTTTTGAATGTTGATACAATATAATTGCTTACTAAATTAGAAGGGCATCTTGTTCTATATATTTAGAACTCTATTGAAGAAGTGTTTAATGCCATGTGGATGGCTGGCCAACAGTTTTATATCCATTTTTGTGGACGTCAATATCACCAAGAACGGTAATGTTAGTGCTCTTGCATGATTCCTTTTTTCCGCTCTAGTTATTTGCTTAATCTCGCAGTTTTCTCTGCATTTCTTTTCTTGGGTCTCATGTCTTTGTTATCTTCTCCAGATTTTCTTATAATGACTGCTTATTTTCTTGTCTCGCTGATTGTTTTCTTGTTCTGGTTAATTGCTGCCGTGTCCTGGCTGATATTTTTGTTTTCCCGTCCTGGCTGTTTTGTCCTGGGTATTTTCTTATCTGATGATGAGACAAAATTAATGCGGAGTACGCCTTATTACGCCAGTTAAACAAATATAATTGCCTACATTGTTGTTTATATTATCACCAAACAACAAAGAACAAACGTCCGTCATGGATGTGAATATATGAAGTATTTCACAAATAAAAAATAATGTAATATTAAAACGGCAATTTAGGGGGCTGGAACGTCAAGTATGATGGATCATTTAGTTTTATGAACAGTACTTGGTTAAATATTATCATCTGTGCGGATTATATGCCATTTACACAAACAAATAAATAATCCCGGCGCCGCTTTGCATGGACAGTAGCCCTAATCCGGAAAAAAAAAAAAAAAAAAAACTGACCCCGCACACTTGCATCAGTAACGAGGGTGAGCACAAATAGGTAGGTATAAACGCGTTAATTTATGCAGTTGGCCTCATTAATTATTCATTACAACGTTGAATGAGAGTGGCTTTTGCCACACAGCTAATCTATTTTATTATTCATGTGAAATTGCGGATTGACATTATCATAACTAATATTCTTATTTGTCTCCCACCCTCCTCCACCTCCACCCCACATGCCACTGCCCCCGCCCATCCTCTCCCTGTTCTCCTCCCTTGTCTCTCTTCCTCCTCTCCCCCACCTCTTCTTCCCTAACCATTCCCTTCACCTCTTACTCTTCTTACCACACCCACTCAGCACCGCATCCTATTTCTTCCTACTAAACCTGTCGCACGCTCTATCTCCCTCCTCCTTACTTTCATTGCACTCTCTCTTACCTACTTTCTCGCACTACAGCTAACTATTTCCACATACTACCCTGTTCCCCTTCCTCTCCAACTTCTCTCCCTTTCACACTTTTACCCTCTACTACTCACACTTTCCGCTACATACTTATCTCCTCATCCCTCATCAGTAGGCTATGTTCTACACACACACACACACACACACACACACACACACACACACACACACACACACACACACACACACACACACACCATCATCATCCGCTTCTCCAACACGATTCTAGTTTCTTTCATTCTATTCCCCACGTTCCCTCCCTCCTCTCTCACACACCTTTGTCACGCACCTCATCCGTCCTCATCCCTATCACCCCTTCGCCCATTCCTTCCAGGTTCCCAAATCGTAATTCCTCCATACTTTACCACCTTGCCTACCTCCTACGCACCTCACTCCTTTCTGATGTACGTTAGTCTTCTCACCGCTGTATTCTACTCTTGTTTTCACGCTCCCGCTTTTTCCACACCTTTTCCTCCTTCCCCTTGTTTTTAAACTTGCGCCTCTTCACTGCCCCCGCCCCCCTGCGTCTACTCTCTTACTTGACTCACACCTCCTTCTCTCGCATCGCCGCACCTTACCCACTACACCACACAAATAATCACGCACCAGTATATTCCCACACTCACTTCCTCTCTTCATCAGGCACCCGATTAAATTCTCCTCCACACTGCCACCACATTCCTTTGAAGTTCCTCTAAGCCTGAATCAGTTGTTCTTGCATCCAGACCGCCATCCTCCATTCTGCGCCGCCTAATACACCAGCTTTCCATCTCCCACACAAAATCAGCTACCCACCTAAAATCTCTCACCAGATATCCTCCTTCTCTTTCCCCTGCTCCCTTCCCCTCCCCCTCACACCTCCAGTCTCTATACTTTCCTCCATCCATCTTTTCCACTTAGGACTCCTACTCCTGTCTCCCCTCATCTTTACTCCTGTTTTTCACCCGATTTAATCATCACCTGTTACATTGAAAGGTTCCAGCCTTTATTGCCTTTCCTTATCCTTTCCAATGCCACCCTTATTATTTTTTACTCTTTACCCCAGGTGGTAGGTGGTGGCGACCATCATCCACTCACTTGATGTAGTGCTGCCTCGTTTTTCCTCCATCTTTATTAATCTTTTTCCTTGTCTGCCTTCTTCTCTGCCTCAGCCGTGGTGGCTGAGTGGTTTGTATCTCTGACTGTGAAGCTGCCGGCCCGTTTGCTCCAGGGTTCGAATCCTGGTGAGGGCAGCTGGCGCATTCCACTCTTGTGTCCAGCCTCCCTTTGTGTGATGATAGGAAAAATGAGTACCTAGGGTAACTCCTAAGGAAGGTAAGTTTGGTAACCTGGATGATGCTATGGCCGTATATCTCAGGATATTGAGTGAATTACCCGTCACAGGATCAAAGGACTGAGTTACGGTGACGAGCACCACAACTAAGCCCCTCAGGGCCTCTGCTCCCTCCTTTCCCTTTCCCTTGACCTTTACCATTTTACCTCCTCTTTTCCTATTTCTCCCATCCTTCCCGCTACTTTTACACCTATCAACCCGACAAAATCTTCCACAGGTATACCCACTAATGTTTAATAATATTCAGCTTAATCCTGCATCATCCTTGAAGATGCTTGAGGTTTCATTTACTCGGGACTTATCTTGGAAAGATCATATTACATCTCTTGTAAAATCTGCTTCCAAGAGATTGGGTGTACTAAGCCGACTCCGTTCTTTCTTTACCCCTGCACAACTGTTGACTGTATACAGGGGTTCTATCCGCCCCTGTGTGGAGTACAACTCTCATGTGTGGGGAAGCTCCCCACATACAGCTCTTCTCAATAGGGTGGAGTCAAAGGCTTTTCGTCTCATTAACATTCCTCCTCTTACCGACTCCCTTCCACCTCTGTCTCTTCGCCGCACTGTTGCATCTTTATCTCTTTTCTATCGCTACTTCAATGGTCACTGCTCCTCTGAACTGTCTGCATGCATTCCTCCACCTCTACGACGGGCGCGTAGCACCCATCTAGCAGCAAACTGTCATCCTTTTTCTGTCCAACTCTCTAATGCAAGAGTTGACCGTTACTCCCAGTCCTTCATTTATGCAACAGGTCAGCTCTTGAACTGTCTCCCTGTCTGTATTTCCTCCTTCCTAAGATTTCCTGTCTTTCAAACGCAGTGTGTCCAGGCATCTCGAAATGATCGGATCTTGAATTTGGCTCTCTCTTGTATTTTGTTTTTCTCTTGGAAGGAGCAATTTTGCGGGCTCTGGGCCCTTGGTTCCTTCTTCCTTACATTAATAAAAAAAACTTCATGTGGCTTTACACTGAGTGACGAACTTGATGGTTTCCTGTAACCTACAGTAGGAATCCATTAACAACGCTAGGTGGTAATCATGAAACCAAATAATGGGGTGATGTCCTGTGAGTTAGGGTTCGGAGACGCAAATTCGGCGTCCATCCACGGACCAACCTCTACATTCTTCCAAGTGCCTCACGCTAGGCGCCGTCTTAATCAAGGGAACATCGGTTCACTTTACAGACTGGTCTGCCGGGGCGGTTGCTTGCATTCTTTTGATGCGTTTGCTTGGTCAGACAGACCGGAGTTACTCAACTACAACAATAACTCTCTATCCCAAGCACAGCCCCATATCAATGGTGTGATTTTTTTTTCTTCCTCCCTTCCATCCTTATATTTCACTTCACAGCCCCTGCCTTCATCCCAACCCTTATCACCTCCATTCATTTCCTACTCCACCGCAAACTTAAACTCTACAGTCCCCAAGCTGCTTTCCCTAGTTTTAGTCCCCAGATCAAAGGAATACACTAGGAATTAGTGGACAAATGATACGGCATGATCTTATCTTTATCTCAGTTGATGACTTCACGAGAGAGAGAGAGAGAGAGAGAGAGAGAGAGAGAGAGAGAGAGTGAGTAGGAATCAGAGAAGACATTGACTCTAAACAAGTTGACTTATAAACGCAATGAATTATATATTAATGAAAAGCATGTAAGGAAAATCTTGACCCATCACCTTGATTTCTAAAGGATATGAAAAAGTCGAACATTTATGGTAATGTATCGTCCGGGTCAGCAGTAAGTTACTCTGCCCCGGGACAGTTAGATAGCATTAACCCTTTTGCATTAGGCTTCAGAGCACCTTCTTGGATGATACTTATAGAAAAGATAAGATGTCGATTAACTCAAAAAGCAAACGAGAGAAAGGAAAATGTTTTTTGCTTTATTAGTAGCAGATGGATTATGCTAATAAAAATTACGGTAATATCTTGTGGGTATATTGATACATAATATATTCACGCAATCTTCAGTTAAAAAAAAAAAAGTTGATGGAGGGAGAAACATACAGCTGATTCATTAACCCCTTGGGAATTTTAAACAAAGGAATAATTCAAGCTGGAAGACGACATTATAATTTCATTACTAGTGGTCTCTCGTACATTAAATACTAGAAAAACATTCCCTGTATTCACAAGACCCTTCAGAAGGTTTAACTAAAAGAAATGTTTTTTTGTTTTATATATATATATACTTGTATCTCATTAATTAGGAGGGATTGAAGGAAAGAGGAGAGGAGGGCGAGGTGCAGTTATTATCTCCTCATCCAGATCGAGAGTCCCACTGAGAGAGAGAGAGAGAGAGAGAGAGAGAGAGAGAGAGAGAGAGCCACATTCATGGTCAGTTCAGTGCTTTTTTTATAGAGAGGGTTGCGACAACTGTCCCAGCCCTCTCAGGTCACGTGATCCACAGGCGCTATGTTGCCTCCCAGTGGCGCAGGCAGCACTGACGAGCGGAGTGAACGTCTAGCAACGTTTTTTCTTTTAACTATGAGTAATTGGACTTTTTTATTAAATATGCCTCGCTGTCTCTTCCGGAGATGCTCCACCGAACCCAGACAAAGGAAGATGATGCACATATTTCCCAGTAATCCTCATTAAAGAAATGAATGGGAAATTCAATTCCGGGGAGAAAATATAAATGTTAAGCTACATTTGTGTTCAGTAAGTTTTAAGATAAAATTTAAAAAATATTACATTCAACACTATCATTTGATCCCTGAAAGCCTTCTTTATAATATCTTGTAACATATGGTCATATCCTTAAACAAAAAGTGTTAATCCACAACTGCAGATTCTACAACTGTGGCACAGGATTTGACTGGTAAGTTTAATGATTCTGCAACAGCTGCTTTATAAATCAGTTTTAACGTGCCATACACATTAATCCCAGAAAGGGTGGCCACAAACAATTCATCCCCATGTGACCCTACCCTCTGCAATCAGGTTCCCTTCTATCCAACTCACTCCACCAGTCACTTTTGCACCTCATCCTTCCTTCGGGCCTCACAACTACTTGTGCCTCCCCCCTCCCTCCCATTCCATTCTCTACCTACCTCACATACACTCTGCTTGTTAGTCTGCCTTTGTGGTTTGAGTGCCTAATTGCACTGTGGTTTGATGATAAAAATATCTGATAGTGACATTAAACTTAACCATTCTCTACATATCCACGCAGTCAAGCATTATCTGTCCTAAACACTGTATATATATATATATATATATATATATATATATATATATATATATATATATATGTATATATATATATGTGTGTGTGTGTGTATGTGTGTGTGTGTGTGTGTGTATTCATTTTATATATATATATATATGTGTGTGTGTGTGTGTGTGTGTGTGTGTGTGTGTGTGTGTGTGTGTGTGTGTGTGTATCTATCTATCTATCTATCTTTCTATCTATTTTATCTATCTATCTGTATATAATGCCAAAAATGACTAAACTCATCAAATTGTTAAGTAATGATAATGATAACAAAATATGATGGAAATTAAAACAAGGGACAGTGCAGAGAGGTTTAGCAAGCATTGGTTGTGAGAAAGAGGCAACATAGTGCTTAGTTAGCAGTTGTCCCAACTCTCTCCATGGAAGGCGCTGGATCTGTTAAGGGATGCCGGAGGTCTACAAGCTGAATAATTATTAGCATTTGTTTTGTGTTTATTTGCTTTTCTTTTTAACCATATTTTTATGACACATTTATAACATGATTTTAATATATATTTAATTTACTGGAATCTCTTAACGCTATGTTGAAATGCGAAATGTACTTGTAGTTGCAAAACAAGAGAGTGGATACTGCAGGGTAGTACTGGGGCTAAGCCTGGATGACAGGAACTGGGATGGCTGGCATATGATACAAAAAAGTCACTAATATTATCCCCAAAAGAACCGTTGTTAGCATTCAGCTTGCATAATCAGGTACAGTAACATCACCTAACATCCAGTTAGACACGGGTAAGAATGATAGAGCAGTCCTAGGGACTCTGGTCTGGCCCAGTTCTCTCCTGGGTATGAGAAACTAGATGACTAAGGAGACTACTATGTTCTTAGGCCGGCCTCTGCTGCTAGCAAGGTCTGGCAATAATAATATGTTGGTACCTATACCATTACAGCATATTGTGTTGTACTTAAGAGGTAAATGGAAACTGTTTCCAACTCTTCCGTTATAAAGCGTCTTTCCTAAGCAAAATAAATCCACATGTCTGTTACCAGTAAAGTGCACTTTGTGAGTGCATGACAAGTGAGAGTTTGTACATACGCCTATCATCATAATTTCATCATGGTGTAAAGTTTCAACATTTTTGGTAAGGTAGTTCAACAATAACAGAGGAATAATTGAACTAAAGTATTTACTTTCTCACGTTTTCTCTCACACAAACGTCCACGTGTACAGTACACACACATACACACCCACACCCCAGCACACATGCACTCAACATATGGAAGTGAAAAAATATATCTCCCATGTGTTACTTTCATTGAGCTTTAAATCGATTTCATAGTGAAGCATGTAAACTGAAGCCCTCGGTACATTCCCCTGGAAAGCAGGGATTCTGAGGGGTCTGTTTGGTCTCGAGTAAATGTATAGCTAAATACAAAGTTTACTGAATGTGTGGAAAGAATCTCTTCTCTATCACACGGAGTAGAAAAGTTATTAGCCTCTGAAAACCATCGTGGTCGGGACGTGTTGGGACGCTCATTTCTCAGCTGAACGTTGAGTAAACAAAGCTTGCTCGCTCGCTCGTAACAAGAATAATTTAAAAGGCGTAATCATGTTAAAGTAGTTAAGGGCAGTTCTAAGTTTTCTTTATAGACCACTTTCAAGTTCAAAATTACTAACACCTGGATACGACTACAAATTACCCATTAATCATTCAAACATCAAATTCAAAGACAGATATCAGTCAACTCCGACTTCACTTAAAATCAGATCAAAATTTACCTTTGCATTTTGTATATAAGAAAGCAGCACTACAAAACTGTTAGTAATCATTATCGCCACAAACTTCAGTTCGGCGACACCAACCGCGTTTGATTCATGCTGTCACAAAACGATTTTATTCACCTCATGATAGACTTTTCAAAGAGAAGGAATACGACACAACCTTCTTTAACCCCTTCCGATAGGCACAAAAAACTGATATATACCGGTAGAACAAATGAAAACACAGTGGGGGAGAAAACAAGCAGAAGAGAAAACTGATATATACCGGTAGAACAAATGAAAACACAGTGGGGGAGAAAACAAGCAGAAGAGAAGCAGAGGAGACGTAAGGCACAGGAAGGAGGAATAAAAAACAAGAGGAAAAAATTAGGAGGGGAAAGCAGTTAAACGTGAAGAAAAACGGAGGAAGTTAAAAGTAAAAAGGAAAAAAAAAAACAGAAAGGAGGAAGGTCAAAAGGAAAGAAGAAAAAACAGGGAAAGGAAATGTATCGGAGGAACAAGAAACAAAAAATTGAGTTGAGGGAATAACATAAAAAATAGACAATGTGGTTAAGAGAAATAATATAAACAGAAATGGCAGGAAAAATGGAGCTGGCTAATATAGGGAAAGAAGTAAAAGAGTACACGGAAATAAAAAGGAAACTAATCGAATAAACAAATAAGGAGAAGAAGCGTACTAAGGGAAGCACAGAAAAGGATGGAACAACAGAGAAAATGGAGGAAAAAGAGCAAGATCACAAAGCACAAAATAATATGAAAAAGGAAAAACAAGAATTATTAATAGAAAGGAAGGAAAATAACAAGCAAGAAGTAAACATAAAACGGAAACATGAAAAGGAGAGGAAAATGGAAAAAGTGTATGAGAAAGAATGTAGTTCAGTAAAAAAAAAAAAAAAAAAAAAAGAGCAAAACATGGTAAAAGAAGGATAAGAGATGCGGTAAACAACCGCTCAAAGAAGAAGAAAAAGTTCGGAGGAGAATGAATAACCGAATGAAAAAGAAAGGATGATAATAACCTAAGGATAAAGACAATAACCATGAGCAGCCAGCCTCTTCACGCTCAGCGCCACGAAGAGAGGCTTGAGGGTGGGATGATGGAGGGGTGGGGTAGGTGGAGTCGGAGGAGCAGAATGGGGGTGAGGTGGGGAGGGATATGGATAGGATAGGCAAGAGGTGATTTAGGGGGGGGGGGATAAAGGATGAGGTTGGAGAGGGGCACTGGAGGGATAAAGTAAAGAGTGTACGTGTGTGGCAGAAGTGAAGGAGTTTTGCGGCGAGTTGAGGGAGAGGGAGGTTAGAAGGGAGGAGCAAAGTAAGAGTGGTAGGGTAGATGTAGGGAAGACCGGACTGAAAGACGGGGATGAGGATCCAGGAAGAAGTAGCGATATTGAAGATGTGCGGTAGACTTAATGAATGACTGGGGATGCGAAGGATGAGGCGAGAGCTGAAGGGTCGGAATAAGGAGGGGAGTGGGGGGGGAGAAGGGGAGGGGGTAAAATATAGTTTGGAAGGAGAGAAGGGTGGACGATGGGTGGGGTGAGGGTGAGAGACAAGGAAGAGGGAGGTAACGGAGAAAGGGGAAGGGAAACGTTGGAAGGAGTGTGAGGATGGAACATATGGAAAGTGATGAAGAGAAGGTACAGTAGTGAACGGAAGGATAAGGTAAGGGTGTGATGGGTGAGGTGAGGGATGAACTTGAGCCCTATATAATTAAAAGTTTCGTTGTTTCGTTGCCACCCGCACTACTGCGACAGTCAGACAATTAAAATAGGTTGTTTGTGGCATAGGTAGGTAGAGGGATGGGGAGTGAGACGGTTGGTTGGAGTACTGGAAAGTAGGATGTCTAAAAGTTGGCTAGTCAAAATATTTGATTAGTGAGATGTGTTTTCTTCATTTAATTCATTTATTATTGCATTCTTTCATTACTTTCTCCCATCCTTTTCTCTTCCATCCCCCTTTTCTTTAACCATTAAAATAGTCATATAGTTAAACAAAATTGCTCTCTGAGTAGGACGATAAATTTGTCAGCAGGACAGTAAAACGATATGGTATTAATTTGGCAGTCATAGTAAATGGCTGACATTAAAGTTGGTTTGTCAGTCAGTTAATCAGCCAATCAGACAATCGGTCAGTCAGTTGCTTAAATGATAGACTGTGTGTTAACCTGCCTTTCCAGTCTTTATGTCTTCAATCCTCTCTTACAACATCCATCCATTCATTTAATATGTTATTAAGTCCATCGATTGATCTGTAACTAGAGCGATGATTCACTCCCACCCTCCAACCATACTGTCATGTCCAGTCGTTCGCCTCTTTGTTAACTTATCGATACATACAATTGTTTAGAGTAGGTGGTAAGTTGGCTGTTCATGGTTGTTTAGTTAACAGCTTCATCTACAAGTGTGTTAATAAATGGGTCGTAAACAGTCATTAATATTCAACAACATACGCGCACAGTTCTTTTTCACGTATCTATCTTTAATCTTATGGTTTAATCCTATAATCACAATCAGTTAACGCACGAGTTCATGAGTCATTTACACTCACAAACTCTCATTTATTACCCGTCCTCGCCCCGGAAGGGCTCGGGAACGGGTATTGTTTTCACCCGGTTTGACTGTTTGTTTGTCTGTCTGTATCTCTGTCTGATAACAACTTTAAGCAAAATCGACTAGTGCGATTTTTACAAAAATTACAGGGATAATGTGCAATGGCTTTCGTTCGTTCGTTTAATGATTTCCTGCACCTATAGTGCAGGCCGGGCCTTACATCAGCCCGGTCAGTGTGGTGTGGGTAAACAGGGCCTGGGAATTGCCCAGCACACACACCCTGTCTTCTGGCTGGCTTTGTGGTGTGTGTGCACGCGATGGCCTTCTGATTACCTGAATAAATTGGAGCGTGAGTGGGTATTAGATACAGCCAGAATTTTTAATTTCCGATTTTATTTTTAGGACAATGCATATTTCTTACATACGGGTGTTTTTTTTTTTCTTTTCATGAAAATACAATATAAACTTTTCTCATTAATTTAAGGTGTATTTGGTGCCTAATAATGAGGTTACAAAATAGTTTGTGATGTTATGTTTTGTGGTGTTAGTTATATGCGTCAAGGGATGATTTATCGGTTTTTACACATATGTACGGATATTTCTTTATTTATACTTTCATTCAAATACCCCCAGTGGTCACCAGCAAAGGTATTAAAAGAAAAGAAAAGATTTTCGTCAGACACTGCGGTCACTGTGGACAGAAGATCGCAGGTGGCGAAGGAACAAACTCGGCAAAGAATCTATGATTTATCTCTCAACTTATTATGCTGAAACGTTTCACTGCCTGAGAAGCAAATAATAGTTAACATATGTCTAAAGTATTAATATTTACAGATTATATGCGTAAAACTGCTTATAGTTCACCAATACCAACCATTATAACCATTGCTAGAATCTGGTACGTATAAGGTAAATAACGATCAGTACGACTGAGTAGCTATATTAATATTCGTCTTTATATAAACTAACACCATTTTAAAGTCATGGATATTACTGTCAAATTTAATTAACATATTTATCTGCTGTTCAAAGATGGAGAAAGCGGTCTCGGCCCCAGACCTGCATGGTGCCTGAAGTACGAGCGTTTGTCAACAGACTTCGTAAACATTCACATTCAATATGACGTAAATGTGCCGTGGCTGACTGCAAGTCGGATTCAAGAAAGACGACAACAAGAATGAAGGGTGGAAGATATGTCAGAGGCTGGGCCAGGTTCCCATCTGCCAAAACAGAACCAGTAAGAAGAAAAGTGTGGGAAAATAGGTGTAGGAGGGAAGTGGCAGGGATAGCCACTCGTAAAATTTTGTTGAGCATGTCGTACCGAAGGCAGCAACTATCTGGTGAAACTTTTTTTGTTTTTTAATACTTTTGCTGTTGATCACTGGGAGTATTTGAATTAAAGTATAAATCAAGTAATATTCGTACGTATGTGGAAAACTGATAAATCTTTAAACCTTGACGTATATAACCAACAGCACAAAACATTCGAACATCACAAAGTATTTTGTGGTCTCATTATTAGGCACCAAACACACCCCAAATGAATGAGAAAAAATTGTAGTTAATATTTTTATGAAAAAACACCCGTATGTGAGAATTATGCATTGTCCTCAAAATAAAATCAGAAATTGAAAATTCTGGCGGTATGTAGTATATGTCCCTTGTTTTGGCCTTAGTGCGGCAACTCCTACTGTGGGCCAATTTTTTTTTTTTTTTTTTTTTATGTCTGACTCTGGGCATAGGCTTCGCAGGCTGCTATCAAGGCCCAGCAGTCCTCCCACATACCATACACCTCCACATGTCACCACTTCGGCTCCAACACCCACCGTCCACACTGAATACATGCTAGGGCTGTCTCCATACAGGACTTGTGTATTGGTATTAGTGGGGTTATTTTTACGACATGTCGGCGGGTCTTCTGGTACATCAGTAAAGTCTGACTTTATGAAATTCAAATCCTTAAACTGTTCTCTGCCCCAGCGGGGATTTGAACCTGGGTCCGTCCGGTAGGAATGCAGGTCACCTCTCTGCCGACTGAGCCACCACCTCCCCCACTGCTCTCACCTATTTTATTTTACCCACTACTTCCACGCTGTTCCCCTTTCTTCAGTGTTGTTCACCCTTTTCCCGGTTATTTCACAAATGTCCTTCTGTTTACTCGGCTTAGCATTAGTATCTCTTACATTATCCATTACTCAGCTCCTGCCAGGTGTGTTTGTATGTGCGTGTGTGTGTTTCTAGTCCTTACCAACGCACCTCTCTCTCTCTCTCTCTCTCTCTCCCTCTCTCTCTCTCTCTCTAATGCTGTTTTTACGTTTTCGAGCTGTTTACCAAGCTCTGATGTTTGTCAAGTCAAGCCTGACACCCACGCTTTCCTAACCGTATCTCTCTTACTTGATTTTTTTATTTTCCCACGTGCTTTCTGATTGTTTTTTTTTTTTTTTTTTAGTTTTCCTGTTTGCTTTTGAGTTATTTACCTTGCCCGCGTTGGAGAAGTCTTTCGTTACATCCAGTTCAATCCTACGACACATACTGTATATATATATATTTTTTTTTACATCCGTGATCGCGGAGCGAGAACGCGTGTTATTCTATGAGCGACGTGTGTCTATTTACCTGTCCGTTTGCCTGTCTGTCTGTGTTTTAACAACTAAAACAGAAGTGTTGAGGGCTAATTAATGAGTAAACATATCATTTCTTGGACAATGGGTCAATGAATACGATCACAGGGAAAGGTAAAATACCATTTCCAACGGACAACGTTAACTCATGTTTTATTTGACTGCAACCGAGCGTGGTGGAAGGGTTTAGGGTCAAGCAAAAACAAAGGGATATAGTTTTGAGTACAATCAGTCAAAGATCAAGGTCACAGGACTAAGCCAAGTTTCTATCCATGCATCTGTGCTTAAACACACACTTAAAATGGTTCAGGTTAAAAGAAGAAAAATGATATTCGATTATGAGAATAAAAGATCAAAGGTCATTGTTGCAGCGATTCGTTACAAGTCAACGTCACTTGACGAAGTCACCTTACACAATAATTCTGATCTGATATGAACCAAAGCTGGTGGAAGAATTAAGAGTAAGGCAAGAATGGAGTCATTTGACTTTTTTTTTTTTTTTTTTTTTTTGTAATTTGCTGAAAGTCAAGGCCACAGGACAATGTTCAATATTCAACCCTAAGACCTGTTACTGGACACGGGAGTTGCCCTTGCTGAGTAAATCATTCTTGTTTGCTTTTGTTTTCATTTCTCTCTCTCTCTCTCTCTCTCTCTCTCTCTCTCTCTCTCTCTCTCTCTCTCTGTATCAGCAAATAATTACGAGTATTTTAATGCCGCTGATTTCTTTACATTTCCTCTTTACATTTACCATTTTACTGTTCCTACTTCCCTGCCTTGCTTTCCATCTTTGTGAAATTAACACGCATAGGTGTAATGTACTCACATATTAATAAAATCATCTGACGTTAAATGAAACACTACATTAATTTGTCCAAACTTTCAGACGGAATACTTGTTCTTTCACGTTCTCCTATTGTTTCTTTATGTGACTTTGACTTTTTCCACCTTCTTCTTCTATTGTACCTTTATATGACTTTACTTTCTTCGTTTTCTGACACACTTTATTTCATACTTTTAATAAGCGCTTTTAATACATCATGATCTATAATATTATAATTCCACTCCAATTACCACAGTTTTCTCTATACTTTCGTATTCATTTCCATCATATTTTGCATCCCCTTGCTCCTCTTGTTAGCTCACAGTATACCTCCTCTCCCCCCCTCCTCTCTCTCTCTCTCTCTCTCTCTCTCTCTCTCTCTCTCTCTCTCCCTTGCTGTTCGTTTAGCTTCTCTGTTATCATTCCTACACCCTCTTCATTGTACAGTACATTTATATCACAGTGCATTCTCTCACACATGCCTCTCTCTCATCGTCCTTTTTGTGCCTCCCTTTTAACCAGAATTTTTCCCCTGCCCAAGGGATTATTTTTTCCCCTCTTTTCGTCACTCCCTTTTTCTCTGTTTATTTACTTTTACACACAGTTGTCAAAATGCTTGTCATTTCTTTTTTATCTTGCTACATCGTGGACATTTTTCATCTCCCCTGTCTCTCCTACTCTCTCTCTCTCTCTCTCTCTCTCTCTCTCTCTCTCTCTCTCTCTCTCTCTCTCTCTCTCTCTCCTCTTCTTTTTCTTCATCATCATCTCCTCCTCCTCCTCCTCCTCTTCCTTCATATCCCGCTGTTTCATCTGAGGTTTGCCATAACTTCTTTAAAAATGCTTAAATCCAGGGTGAATTGAACAAAGAGTCTCGGCCAATTTTCCCAACGAACAATTGTACCAAACGTGAAGTGTACTGGAGGAGAAATAAAGAAATGCCACCAATCTGACAAGGGTCTGGAAGAATGAAATAATAATAAGAACGAAACTGAGCATATAATACAGCAAGTTTCCAGATTATGGTGTTCAGACCTAATAATGTGTGTGTGTGTGTGTGTGTGTGTGTGTGTGTGTGAAAGAGAGAGAGAAAGAAAGAGAGAGGGGGGGGAGGAGAGACGATGCTTGGGAAGTAATTACGGGAAATGGAGAAAATAAAATCTTCAAAATGGAAAAACAACGGAAGGTACAGAAAATTAATAACTGAAAATAAGAGGACGTATAGGGAATGGGCAATATAGAGAAGCAAAAAGGTAAATGAAGAACATGTAGGAATATGATAAAACCGTTAAAAAAAAAAAAGACAGGAGATAAAGCTTGAAGGAGGAGGAAGAGGAGAGAATGTGCGAGAAGGTATGGCGGGGAGACAGGCAAGAAGGTAAATCTTGTATATTTTGACGGAGAAGGTGACAAAAAGGAGCAAAAAAATTCTGAAGTTAAGAAGAAAGGAGACGTGTGGAAAGTAAAGCAGTGATAAGAAAATAAAATGACATGGGAAAACTTATGACAACAACGAAAAAAAAATAGGAATGCAGAGGCGAGATGTGTGGAATGTAACTACAAAGAGCAAATGAGGAATGCAAATATTCATAATAATCTGAAAGGAAAGCAGCAAATACTGAAACGGAGGAGAAAAGTTTGAGAGGAGGGAGACAAAGAAGAAGATTTGATGCTAAAAACCTAAGAAATCTATCTATCTATTACCAGACGCCTCAATCCCGTTTGAGGTGGCCACAAACAAATCGCCTCCAAGTCACCCTGTCCCCCGCCATTTCACTGCCCTGCTCCCAACTCACAACCCCCTCTCTCATATGCCTCTCCACCCCATCCCTCCATCTCATCCTCGGCCTCCCCCTCCCTCTTCCCCCCTCCACCTCACTCACATACACTCTCTTCGTCAGTCTTTCACCCTCCATCCTCTCCACATGGCCAAACCACCTCAGTGTGTTCCTCATAACGCTTTCTATCACATCCACATCAACACCACAACGCTCCTTTATATCCTCATTCGTCAGCCTGTCTCTCCATGTGACTCCACAGGCTCCTCTTAAATAACTAATTTCCACTGCTCTCACTCTTGACTTGTGTCCTTCCAACAACGTCCAAGCTTCACTTCCGTACGTTAGAGAAATACTGGGAGAAAAGAAAAAAAGTAGAGAAGATGTGAAGGGAAAGTATGGCACTGAAAACCTTAAAATGATGCGAGGATAGCACTGGGAGAAACTTGAACACAAGAAGAAGAAGAAGAGGAGGAGGAGGAGGAGGAGGAGGAGGTAAGTGGTTGGTAACTCAGTTTAAAGTAAGTGTATTATAATTCTTTTTAAAAACATGGAAAAGGTAAATGCAAAGAAGTTGATGTGTGTGGAAAGTAGACATAAAGGAAAAAAATACAAGTGAAAATAAGATATTAACTCCTTCAGTCAGATGATGAATTATGGGAGTTTAGTCCTTGCAACCTCTAGACAACTTTGTTTATTTCAGATAGTGCATCTTGCTTTGATGGGGTTCATTAAGGCTATATTGAACCCTTCCAGTTCATAAAGTCTCTACTGAACGGAATAAAATTGTATGGCAATAGTAGGGAGAAAATTTAAAAAATAAAATACGTCACTGGTTTCACGGAGCTACAGTTATGTAAAATCGTAATCTTGGAAAGTAGACCCAAAAGAGGAGAAGCTGAGGTGTGTGGGAGGAAGGCTGGAGGCGGGTAAGAGGGCCGAGGGTAATATCACCGTCATGTCGAAGTTGCAACAAAACACTTGCTCCAATAAAAATACCTGTCGTTGCTGCTCCTCTCAACTCACTTCTTTATTTCTACTTCTGTTTCTGTCTTTATTCCCGTCTTTATCTCAGTGGGAAGCATTATGTGATATTCTCCCATTCGATCCTTGTGTTAACTTACAATCTCCCCCACCCCTCTCATCCTTTCCTTTCCACTTCTATCCTGAATGTCTAAAACACACACACACACACACACACACACACACACACACACACACACACACACACACACACACAGGAAGTTCTTCTGCTCACCAGTTCAACTGCAGTAACTGTTTGCTACTCCTGAACACTAAGTACAGCATTGAGCCATGTGCGATCAGGGAGGCCGAACTCAGCTCAATCTCACTGTACGTCGTCAGCCAGAGGATTTTTTTTTTTTTTTTTCGCAGTCTCTAGACGATACTGTTCAACTTAGGAGAGATTTTTCGAGTCTAGGCGGGTGAAGATAGCCATCACCCTTCCTGTACGAGTTGGTTTTCATAGGTTAAAAAAATATATTAAAATAAAAACAAACTGTACGATAATTATGGGATGCCTCAGTTCCAAAATCGTAAGAACTAGATCATGGCCGTGTAATTTCATTCATTTATTTTTGGTACATTTTTATGCAGTGGATGACTGAGTAATAGTTGTAACATAATAATGTAAAGACATTATGACAAGTGTGGGAAGGAGGAGGAAGGAAACACGGGTGAAGTAGATGCGAGTTTTATCACAGTGGAACATTGTCTCAATATTAAAGAAAGAACTTTCAAAACAACAGAAAAAAGTGGTGGAATCTTTGTACATCACAACCATGGTATATAGTAAAAAACAGCAGCTAAGGTGGTTTGCTCGTGGAGGGAGCGGTCGCCTTAATGATATCCATGGGGAATAGGATCATCTAGCGAGCGACGCACAGCTGGGATAGGACACATGACGGCATAGTCTGACAGCCGGCAAAGGACTATTTCCCATCACCTGCATATTATAAGCTCAGCCAGTTTGTGAGTTTTTCATTTCCCCTGAAGAAGCCACGGGCGAAACTAGTCGGGAATAAAACTCACATTTATTTCACCCGTGTTTCCCTCCACCTCCTTCCCATAATCATGTTGCTTTGATTTTTAAATAAAATTAGGCCATGCTGGCATCATTGCTGCACCATTATAGCACTTACTGAAGAAGAAGTAATTGTGGAACACCTGTGTCCACCAGCTGAATATTTATCTTTGCCCTGTGACACTGACCTTCGGCAGATTACTCTCAAAATCGACTTACTTCGTTTTGCCTACCCATTAACCCTTCCATCACCTTTGGTTCAAATCAGATTACAACTGCTTGCGTTGACTTTGTTGTGTGACCTTGACATTTGACATTTCCATGTGGCCTGGACATTTCACTATTCATCTCATAATCGGATCTCTTTTTCTATTCTAACCTGAACCCTTCCACGCGGATCGAACTTTTACCCTGTCCTGGGAGTTTCACCTTTGACTTAGTGTTTCCAAAACTGAATGATTTCATTCTTGCCTTATCCTTAACCCGTCCTCAATATTTGGTCTAAAATGGGTAAAAAGTGCTAGTTAATTTTGCCAGGTTCGACCTAGTCCCGTGGCTTTGGTCCCTGGCCTGTCTTCCTATAAAATAAACAAATAAATAAATAAATAAATAAATAACACTTGGTTTCCCCAGTGTCTGTCGCAGAATCTGCATCGGAAAAAAAAAATCTGCTTAAGTTGACCTTGTCATGTGACCTTGACCTTTGATTTATTGTTCTCATAAATACTTAGTTTACTCCAATTCCCACTTTCTATCACTCCAGTAAGTCTGGTTAAAATCAGATCAACACTGTTTGAATTATTTTGTTAATAAACACTCACGCGGATCGAACTTTTAATCTGTCCTGTGACTTTCTCCTTTGACTTAGTGTTTTCAAAGTCGAATTAATTTTATTATTGCCTTATCGTTAACCTTTCCTCAAAGTTTAGTCTAAAATGGATAAAAACTGAAGTTAATTTTGCTAGGTCATCGTTCGACCTAGCCCCGTGGCTTTGGTCGTTGGCCTGTTAAAAAAAAAAAAAAAAAAAAAAAGAACACTTTGTTTCTTCAGTGTCTGTCCCATAACCCGTCTAATATGTTTGGTTAAATATTATAAAAACTGTTTGACTTATTTTCTTCACACACACACACACACACACACACACACACACACACACACACACACACACACACACACACACACACACACACACAATTTCGTTCAGAACAAAACACCTGCTTTTGCTCCGCAAGCGCAGGTGTAATAAATACGAAAGATAAATGGGAAAACTTTCATACCTGCAGTCAGGTAAAGTATTTTTGTTCTTTATGGTATAATCATGCCACCTCCAGTTGATATATTTTAATGTAGGGGAAATTGATCAAGCTTCGGCTACTTGATATCGCTTGGATGAACCCATTCATCATGTCTCACCTGAGTTTAATAAAATTATTCGATACTTGAAAGAACATTAAAACAAATAGGAGCAGGCAGAGAATACAATATCCGCTGCCATCAGCTGGTCTGCAGACCAATATTTGTCTTTGCCGTGCGACCTTGACCATCGACAAATTACTATCAAAATCTGATTGCTTTAGTCTTGCTTAATCCTTGACCCTTCCACCATCTTTGGTTCAAATCAGATATAACGTGTTCGAACTGGTTTTGCCTGGTGACCTTAACCTTTGACTTCTCCCTGTATGCTTGACCTTTGACTTATTATTCTAAAAATCGACTCTTCTTATCCTTATATTTTCCTGGACAATTGCACAATGTTTCGTCCGCATCAGGTGAAAACTACATGCCCCTGACCCTTGACCTACTTCACTAAAACAATAGGTCGATCTCATGGGTGATCAGCTCAACCGCCAAGTAGGACTAAAATTAGATCAAAACTGTTTAAGTTACTCTGTTCACACACAGACACACGAGTGAAAATTTTACTTTGCTTTGTGACCTTAGCCTTTGAATGAATGTTCTCAGTGTTAAATTCCTTCGTTCTTTCTTAACCCTAAATATTTCCACAAAGTTTGGTTCAAATCTTATCAGAAGTGTCTGAGTTAATCTTGCCTTGCAACACTAACAGTGGAACCTAGTCCCAGACTGTTTGTTTTTCGAAGTAGAGTCCCTTTCTTTTTGCACTACCCTCAACAACAAATTTTGGTGTCAGTCAGATAAAGACTGTTTAAGTGCGTTACATAGGCCATGCAGTTTGACTGTACCCTATGACATAATTTTCTGAAAATCAGTAGGTTTATTCCTTGGCTAAGGCTCAACCCTTCCACCAAGTCTGGCTAGTACGGGATCAGAACTGGTTGAGTAATTCTTTTAACTACTAACATAGGTCCAACTTTTACCTTGCCCTGTGGTCTTGGTCTTTGACTGATTGTTACTGAATCACTTCATTCTTGCCGCATCTTCAGCCATTCTCCATATTTGGTCCAGACTGGATCAAAAATGTAGGCTGATATAGTCTAGTCAACGTTTGACCTACCCATGTGACCTTGACCTTTGACCTATTGTTCCCCCAAAGATTTGCTTACTTATTAGCAAACCCTTAACTCTTCTTCTAAATTTTGTTAGAATTGGATATAACAGTGAATTATTTTGATCACACACACACACACACACACACACACACACACACACACACACACACACACACTCACGCGCGCGCGCGCCTCGCAAAATATGGCATCCGATATCGCTCCGCCAGCGTAGTAGTAGTAGTAGTAGTGGAATTAGTAGTAATAGTAGTAGTAGTAGTAGTGACAAAAATTGTGAAAATGACCTAACAACAACAATAATAATAATGACGATGCGATACAATAATAATAATAATAATAATAATAATGATGATGATGTCATAGCAATAATAATAACAGTAATAATGATACAACAACAACAACAACAACTACTACTACTACTACTACTACTACTACTACCACAACTACTACTACTACTGCTACCACTACTACTACTACGACTACTACTACTACTACTACAACAACTACTACTACTACTACTACTACTACTACTACTACTACTAATCTATCTATCTATTGCCAGACGCCTTAATCCCTTATACGGGGTGGCCACAAACAAATCGCCTCCACGTCACCCTGTCCCCCGCTATTTCTCTGCCCTGCTCCCATCTCACACACACCCTCTCTCATATACCTCTCCACTCCATCCCTCCATCTCATCCTCAACCTCCCCCTCCCTCTCCCCCCCTCCACCTCACTCACATACACTCTCCTCGTCAGTCTCTCACTCTCCATCCTCTCCACATGGCCAAACCACCTCAGTATGTTTCTCCTGACGCTTCCTATCATATCCACATCCACACCACATCGCCCCTTCACTTCCTCATTTGTCAGTCTGTCTCTCCATGTGACTCCACAGGTTCCTCTCAAATAACTCATTTCCACTGCTCTCACTCTTGACTTGTGTCCGTCCAACAACGCCCAAGCTTCACTTCCATACGTTAGAGTTGGTATCACAATACTGTCATGTAATAACTTTTTCACTGCCATGCTCACTTCCCTGTTTCTTATCACTCCCTTCAAGGAACCGGCAACCTTTCTTCCTTGTTGTATCCTTTCAAGCACTTCACCCTCCAAACTTCCATCCTTATTCATCACAGTACCCAAGTACCTAAACGTACTCATATTTTCCATTTCCTCATCATCCAACCTCACTGTACACTCACTGACTTCACCTTTCTCAAAGACCATAACTTTACTCTTCCCTACATCCACCTTTAGATTCTGTTTCTTACACACTCTCTCAAACTCATCCACCAAGCCTTGCAACTTCCGTTCGTCTTCACTTAACAACACAGTATCATCTGCAAACAACAGTACTGGAAGTTTCTAAACACTGCCCTGTCTCACTAACGCCACTCCAACATCCACTGCCCTACCTTGTATCTCTTTCATAACCCCATCCATATATAGACTGAACAACCATAGAGACATAACACATCCCGGTTTCAACCCAACCTTCAAACAGAAAAACTCACACAGTTCACTCTCCACACGCACTGCAGCCTTAGCACCCTCATACATACTCTTAACAGCATTCAGCAACTTCCCATCTACTCCATATATTCTTAATACTTTCCACAATCCTTGTCTGTCGACCCTGGCATTTGCTTTCTCCAAATCCATGAAGGCCGCGTACAATTTCTTCCCTTCTCTAGAAACTTTTCCACTATAAATCTAAGATTTCATATCTGATCTACACAACCTCTTCCCTTCCTGAAGCATCCCTGTTCTTCTACAACTAATTCCTCTGTTATTTCCCTAACACTGTCAATAAGTATCCTACCGTATACTTTTCCTATTACACTAAGAAGACAAATACCCCTATGATTACCACACACTTCTTGTTCCCCGTTCCCTTTGTACAAGGGAATAATTATACCTGACTTTTAATCCTCCGGGACTCTACCTTCCTACCAGGCCAATCTACACATCTTCCACATCCATTCTACTACTATCTCCCCTCCATGTTTCAGCATTTCTCCACACATTTCTCCATCAATGTCTGGGGCTTTCCCCATTTTGACTTTCTCCATTGCTTCCACAACCTCCATCTTACTGATTTCTTCCTGTCTTCTCACCTCCCTCCTTCTCCCAGCCATTCCCCAGCCACTTATACTTGCATTACTTCCATTCTCTATATTCAACAATTCATTAAAGTGTTATCTCCATCTGCTCACTTTTTCTCCCTTCTCAACTGGTAATCTACCACTTTTATCTTTCACTCCCCTGCTAACTTCATTGCCACTCTGTCTGACTCTCTTTACCTCTTTCCAGAACATTTTCTTACATTCCCTCCACTTCACACTCAAATTCCTTCCAAATTCCTCATCCACTCTCTTCTTACTCTCTCTTTCTAATCTTTTCATCTCTCTCTTCCTTTCTACATAACTCTTTCTTCCGTCTCTCAACTTCTTCCACGCCCCTATTTCTCATCCACTAACTATATGCTTTCTTCTTTTGTGCCACAGCCTGTCTGACCTCTTCATTACACCATGCTGTTCCTTGCACCCCCTTTTGTCTTCTCTTCACCGCAAATACTACCTCACAAGCTGCACATATTTCTTCTGTGAATATCTTGCACACACCTTCCACGTCCCCCATCTGCTCCAATTCATATTTATTCAATCGTTCCTCCACTTCTCTCTTATATTCTGCCTCATTCTCATCCTCTTGTAACCTTTTTCCACTCTCCTTGCAATTACTCTTTCCTCAAATCCTTCCCTTCTATTTCTCCATTTTACTTGGACCTTGATTCTGACCACCACCAAATGGTGGTCAGAAAGTCCACTCCCCCAACCTCTATATGTTCTTGCATCCATTACAAATCGTCGCATCCTGTCATCCACGACACATAATCAATCATTGCCTTCCTTTCATTCAGTTCACCATCCACCCTTCGCAACACTCACCATGTATACCTGTGGATCATTTTGTGCCTGAAGAGGTTAATGTCCACCACCAACCCCCTCCCAGCACAAATGTTCACCAAAGCACTGTCATTCTCATCTATAATAATAACAATAATAATGATAATAATAAGAACATAGGAAGAGAGGATAACTGCAGTAGGCCGGTTGGCCCATGCTAGGCAGCTCCTAAAAGAGTAACTGAACTACTAGAATGAGACAAGGATAGCAAAGAAGAAGGCTCTCCCCTGCCCTCCAAACCCTCCAGCCGAAGCCGGCAGGAAAAAGTTAGAAAGAACACCACACCGTATAGAAAAACTGGCGTGGACATTTTACAGGAAAGTGTGAAAGGAGAATAGAGACTATCATAGTGTAACCTGAAAAGGAAAAATTATGAATTAGTATTGGTTATAAGATTTTCTTTTTTCTATATCCACCCCTTATTAGTCATATGCTTATCTAGCCTATGCTTGAAACTCTCAATGGAAGAGGCAGCAACTACTTTACTAGGTAGCTTATTCCATTCGTCTACTACTCTATTACCAAACCCATTTCTACCTATTTCCTTACTGAAACGGAATTTTTCTAGTTTGAAACCATTATTTCTAGTTCTATCCTGTATGCTCACTTTAAGTACCGTGCTAATATCTCCCTTATTTATACCCTTCATCCACTTAAACACCTCAATTAAGTCTCCCCTTACTCTACGCCTCTCTAGCGAATGCAGACTTAGTCTTTTCAGTCTGTCTTCATATGACAGGTTCCGGACGTCATGTATCATTTTTGTCATTCTTCTCTGTACATTTTCTAACGAATTAATATCCATTCTATAGTAAGGACACCAAAACTGTACTGCGTAGTCTAAATGTGGTCTTACTAATGCTAGATGAAGTTTCAGTATTACTTTAGATGATCTATTGCTCATGCTTCTCGAAATAAATCCTAGGACCCTATTTGCTTTATTTCTCGCATTAATACACTGTTGCCTTGGTTTAAGGTCGTTACTAATCATAACTCCTAGATCTCTCTCGCATTCCGATTTGCTAATTTCTTTGTTATCTAAGCTGTATTTAGTATCTCCAATGGTCTTGCCTACGTTAAGTACTTTACATTTTTCTACGTTAAATTCCATTGGCCAAGTTTTAGACCATTTGGACAATGTATCGAGGTCTTTTTGTAAGTTATGGCAATCGTCAGTCGAGTTAATGATACGCCCTATTTTTGTATCGTCGGCAAATTTGCTGATGCTGCTATTGACTCCTAAGTCTAGATCATTTATATATATAATAAATAATAATAGAAATAATAGTAATAATAATAAAAAAAAATAATAATAATATTAATAATAATAATAATCACACCAGCATGTCTACAATCACTACCAACAACAATAATCATAATCATCAACGTCATCAACACTAAAAAAAATTAATGATTGTGTGCTATGAAAAATAATTTCCTAATAAATAATTTTCCTCTTAAATACAGCAACTTCTCCTGCACTGCCAACATTCTGATTCAGTTGAGGAACCAAGGAATCTAGTAACCTACAGGAACCTACAGCTCCACTTATGAACGTTGTCTCTAGTTGTGCACTGGACACTATGTCCATTCGTTGTCTTAGTTCCTGATAGTAAATGTCTTGCTCACGTCAGCCGTTGTTGTGTTGTTGCGACTTTGTTACTGTTTATCCACCTTAACTACTAATGGGCATACCCAGTGTTGTCCGGGTAAAATACCACGTCCGTGCATACCGGTATTGCCTGACACCCCCGGAATCCTCCCACCCCACTACAATACAAGGAAGAGGGTAGGGTGAGTACTGGAAGGCTCTCAAACCTTGATCCGGATGGCGACATAAAACTGTACAAAGTAATTTTTTCCTAAGTAAACTATTATGTTTGTAATTTAAATGGGAGAATGACCATCCTCTAGCATGGGGGGTGGGGGTTCTCCAGGGTCATGTGCTGATTTGGTCTGAGTAGAGGTCTACTCGTATCTTTATACAAAACTGTCGTTTTCTTAGGACGCGACGGTGACAATAACAAAAACTCATCATTGTCATTATCATCACCGTCGTTGCCATCACCACCAGTATTATCGCTCTCTATCATCATTACGGAAGATGCCTACACACACACACACACACACACACACACACACACACACACACACACACACAAAGGACATTTCTACCTGGTTTGCCTGGGACCCGAGGGAGTAATCAACCCCTTGGGTGCGTTTCCTGGAAGGTCCCACCTTGCTTAAAACTTGATCTCGGTGTAGGTAGGCCATGAAAAGACTTTGTTTTCCTAGTTCAAACACTATCACTTTATTTTAAGGGCAGGTTACTCATCGTTCCTTTTCATCTCTGATATCTTCCCTTCACATCTTTTATAATGCAGTCCACTTAGTCCCATCAGTGACATGAGTTACACACCATCACATCTCCACTGCCCGCCCTTCTACACCACCCATCGACCTGCACCTGCCATTCCAGTAGCAAGCTTTAAAAATTCACTTGGGCGTGGGGGAGGGGTACGAAGGAGCGCACTGGGCTGAAAACAGATGGGGAATTTATTGATCCTATATCCGTGCGTTGAGGATAAACACACACACACACACACACACACACACACACACACACACACACACACACACACACACACACATTTTACTTGCCTAATACGTGTGCGCATATAATATATATATATATATATATATATATATATATATATATATATATATCGTACATACATACGTTGGGTCTGGTTAGTACTTGGATGGGTGACCGCCTGGGAACACCAGATGCTGTTGGCATAACTCCCTACGTGTTAAGTGGGGTTGGTGGAGGATTAGTGCCCCTCCCTGTAAAACAATTAACTCTAAGCCCTTGACCATCCTGTTTGGGATACATGGCGTCTGGCAATGAATGAATGAAAAATATTTATCCCGTACATACAGTATATGCATATATATGAGTTTTACACATTGTCCCCTTTTTCACTAAGGGCTAAAACGTTACCCTTGGGTAGGAGACTTTGGTTTTGCAGCGTGTAGCACTTTATGACCGAATGCCCTTCCTGATGTCTACCAATGAGCCTTGGGTGAACTAGAACCTCCAACCCTACGGTCAGAGTGCTCTAACCCACTGAGCAACGGCCGCTACAACCAGCTAGGCGACTGAAGAGCGCTACCTCTCTTGGCAAGGCAACTTACCCAGTCAGCAAACATTAGAAACTTCGCAAATGGCGTCCCTCAATGATCTGTTTTGTCCCCTACACTCTTTAACTTATATATGCACGAAATACCCACAACCCACACACCACAAATACATATAGCTTCCTATGCAAGCAACATAACAATTACATGTACACAACAAAACGTTAACACAGCCGCACAAATCCTCCAACCATACCTCAGCACACTACACGAATGGTTCACCACAATCACACTCTCAATAGCCCCAGCCAAATCTACAGTGACCCTTCTCACAAATTGGACAGCAGAACATAGTCACATTCCACGCCTCACAATAAACAACACTCCCTTACCACACACACACACACACACACACACACACACACACACACACACACACACACACAATCCTTGGTGTAACATACAATACATCATTATCATTTAAACAACACATCACAAACATTAAAAGTAAATTAACACCAAGATTCAACACTCTAAGGTCAATTGCCCATACAACATTCGGGCACGACAAAGACACCACTATCACAGTATACAGCAATTAATACGTTCAGTGATGAACTATGCAAGCCCTGCTTGGGCTTCTAGCCTCACTGAAATACACTAAAACAATCCTACAGACCATAAAGAACAAGACCCTAAAAATAATCACAGGCTGCACAGCTACTACACCTACAGACCACCTACACCAAGAAACCAAAGACCTCAAAGTCAAAGATCATCTAGACATGAGAGGCACACAAACTCTTGCCGCAGCCTCCACAAACCCACACCATCAACTACACTACATGGCAGCACATCCACACATACCAAGGAACGCCAAAACAACACCCAGCACACGATATCATACACACATACTGTCATCTCTCTTCCCCCCCATCTCCCGCCTCAAACCAGCTTCCAGAAGCATATCCATGCTCAAATCATTCACCGCTCCATTCAGTCACTCAAAGACAACACACAGCTGCATGCACGGCTTCCTGATATCCACTCTTCTGAATCCTACCTCCCTCGTGAGGACAAAGTCCACCTGGCCAGGCTGATATGTGGGCGTCATCCAGCCCTCTTGAGTTATCAGAAGAGGCTGGGTGGGTTGCTGATGCCAGTCCAGGATACAACACAGTGTCCCAGAATGTTAAGCACATTATGAAGGGCTGCACTGCACACAATCGCCTATGCCAAGAACACAACATACACTCCTTGAGAGCTCTGTGGAAAGGCCTGGTCAGTGCTTCCACACTCTGAAATCACAGTTCCTGAGCTGAGCCTCTAAAATTCCTGAGATTCTTCAAAAATTCCTTAGATGAGCTTCTAAAATTCCTGCGATTATTCCTTACATTTTTTTCGATTGTACAGTACTGTGTTATACATACCGGTATATATTTTCGTACAGGCAAATTTATGAATCAAGTAATACTATTACACTGATTAGTGACCACTGGCAACGGTACATTTTAAGATAAAAGATTCCCAAACCTTCTAGCCACAGAAACTAGCAAAGAACTAATACTGCATATGACTTACCTTGCCTCTATACCAAGGTTGTTGATTGTACTAAAGGAAAAACAAAAGCATTGCATACCCTAGGGCATAAAAATATTGGCATTATATGTGCTGCATAATAAGCATTAACAAAATCCAGATCTGTACGGTGTACAGATTTAAGGAGATCTGTATGTTGTACCCAAACAGGCAGTCCTAGCAGCAGCAAGAAACATATTCAATACATGCAAAATAAAACCTTAATAATAATCATAAAGCACCAGCTGCCAGCATCTAATAATATTATTAATCGACCTACATGCTCCACACACATTCTGTATATCGCTAAACAATCATGACAACACATAATTAATGTAAAATCATAAGTAAGATATAATTATTGATAACTTACCGCAAGCTACAGGTAACACGTTGCTAAGCTGATGAGGGATGACAATGGTCCCTCAAACTCTGTTAATTGTATGATCCATTTTCTTTAATTTCTGTATAGAGGACTTACCTAGTTGTTATCCTAAAAACACTTCACAAGACAAGGCGAAAAAGAATTAATATTATAAAAATAATGTTTCACTCTCTTCTTCAACATACGGATGATATGGACAAATTAGTAATGACAAAGCTGATTTTCCTTAACAATCCTTAGATAATACAGATTCCTGAGAAAATTCCTGATCATGCTATGCAAGACCAGAAATTCCTTAAAATCAGGAAAATTCCTTAAAAGTGGAAACACTAAGCCTGGTCTCGGCCATGGCTTTCCTAGGGACTCGGGGCTGTTTGGCAAGACTTTCTAGGGAACAACTACTACTGTTACCCGAGCGCGGCGCGAACCCATGACTCTTCGCTCTGGAGTCAGGCTCTCTACCACTGAGCCGCCATGCCCCCGTGGGGCAGCCGTGGCTCAGTGGGTTAAAGCGCTCCACTCTGATCGAAGGCTCGGAGGTTCGAGTTCACTCAAGGGTCTTTGATAGACATCAAGTAGGGCATTCGGTCATAAAATGATACATGCTCCAAACCAGTGTAATCTACCCAGCGGCAACGCCTTAGCCTATTTACGCATTATTATATATATATATATATATATATATATATATATATATATATATATATATATATATATATATACCTTACCGGCAAAGTGGGTAACCCATAAGTATATAGAATGCCATGGTATCGTATTAAATGCCTATAACTTCAAGACACGGTATAAAATAAATTCATCTGCAACCTCCATATTTCCTAGGTATTCTGTAGATTATCGAGTTTGATTTAGGCAACGTGTGAAACGAGCAAACTACAGCAAACAAGCAAATTGTGAAATCAGTCATTTCATTTACGGTAGGTTAATTTATGCTGCTGTTAGGTTCTTTGAGTGATCCATTTCAAGTTAGGTCAGGAGTGATTCAAGGAGGAGTTCTTTCGCCATTGTTGTTTGTTTTGGTTATGGATTATGTTATGAAAAAGGTTGTAAGGAGAACAGGTGCAGGAATTAACTGGAAAGAAAATAAGAAGCTGATGGATTTGGACTATGCTGATGATATTGTACTAATTTGCGGAAGTATTTACGAGATGCAGAGGGTGCTCGATTGTCTGGTGGAGGAAGGAGAAAAAGTGGGATTGGTAATAAATTGTGGAAAGACTGAAATTATTAATATGAACGTGGAGAACCAAATCGATTGTGTAATTGGGAATAATGTGGTGAAGAATGTAGAAAACTTTAAATATCTGGGAACGATTGTATCATCTAATGGATCATTAAACAATGAAATTGAGCAGAGGATTAGACAGGCTTGGCGAGCTGTTGGAATGTTGAAATCTGTTTGGAATAATAATATGCTTTCGGTACATACTAAAGTGAAAATTTACAAGTCCATGGTTAGACCCATTTTAATTTACGGGCATGAGTCATGGTACAGTACAATTGCAACAGATCAGAAAGTATTAGGATCTGAGAATAAAATACTGAGAAGGATTCTTGGGGTAAAGTGGCAAGACAGAGTTACAAATGAAAGAGTAAGGGATATTACGAGAGTGGAACCAGTTAATGAATATGTGAGACTGTCTCGCTGGAAGTGGCTGGGGCACATATACAGAAAAGAAGGTTGTTTAATACAGGATGTGCCAGAGTGGATTGCTAGAGGAAGAAGAGGTAAAGGTAGGCCGAGGGAAACCTGGTTGAGGACAATGAAAAAAGAAGCAGGAAAGGAGTGTTGGTGGGACCTGAAGGAGATGGCAAGAGACAGATATTGGTGGAGAGAGTTCATTGAGACCCTATGCATCCCGTGGGGTGCCACAGGAAATGATTGATTGATTGATTCTTAGGTTAGGCTGGGATAATGTAAGGTAAGTTTAGGTTAGATTAGGCAATGTTACGTTAGGTTACATTTATTTTGGACAAACGTTTAACATAACTTAGCGTTCTTCTAAATTAACCCAACCTAACCTAACCTGACCTAGTCCAATCGAACTTAAACAACCTAGACTACCCTGCAGCCCCCTGTTGTCAATTACATTATACTATGAAAAAAAAAAAAATACTAGACATTCTGTAGAATACCAAAGGCATTATATTAATTTCCCTAGGTTATTTATTTATTTTTTTTATAAATAACAGAACGGAGGAAGGAAAAACAAATGAGTAAAAAAAAGATAATCCATACACCAGATTACTGGTGTCCTTTGTTCATAAAATATCTGTAACAGTTAGACTTGCATAGTTGTGGGTTGAAATTTGGAGAGAAACAACTCTGGGGAAGCGAGTTCCAGAGAGATGCAGTTCGGGGAATGAAAGAATTCTGATAGGCAGAAGTTCTGCAATATGGTTGAGTGACATTCCAGTCATGAGCGCTACCAGATGCCCGTGTAGCACGAGGGAAGGCATGGAGAGGTGGCACCATGGACGCAACTTCGTCTGAGCATTTGCCAAAAAAATATCTGTAAAATAAGGCAAGGGAGGCAACATTCCTTCTTACTTGCAGGGGAGGTAGTTTATTTGTAATGGCAGGGTTGTTAATGATTCTAACAGCTTTATTCTGAATTTTGTCTAGTTGTCTTAATGCAACCTCTCCACAACCATTCCACAAGGGTGAGCAATATTCAAGCTGAGAGCGCACATAACTCTTATAAATTATATCTAACTGCTCATCGACGAAGAAGTTACGGACTCTGTACAATAATCCAAGTTCCTTTGAGGCGGTTTTAGCAAGTGATCTTATATGAGAGATCCAGCTGAGGGCACTGTTAAGTGAGACGCCAAGAATTTCAATATTTTTGGAAATGGGAATATATGTATATATATATATATATATATATATATATATATATATATATATATATATATATATATATATATATATATATATATATATATATATTACTCCCGTAAGGGTTGCTCACAAACAAATCGCCTCCATGTCGCCCTGTCCCCCACAATTTCACTGCCCTGCTCCTACCCCACACCCCCTTCTCACATATACCTTTCCATTCCATATATAGATAGATAGATATAGATATAGATATATACATAATATAATCCATCCACCATTCATCCATCCATTCATCATCCAATCCTACACTGCCCCATGAGAAGCGCAGGAGCCCGGGGCTAGGCAGTTGGCCCCGACATTTAAGATGAGAGAGACCAGCCTCACTCATCCCTGAGTGGCATTACATGAGCAATCAACCCCAACCACCCCCTGGAAATAAACCTTCACCGGCTCAATCCGATTGATGCGCAATAATTACCCACTAAACCACCAGGTGCCAAAATTTGGTTATATGGTTACCACCCAGCGTAGTAAATGGTTTCCTGGTGTACAGGAAAGAATTTCGCTTGTCAGTCAGTGTAGAGTCACCCACAGGCAAAAGGAAGAGGAAAGAATGAAGGAAAGAAAGAGAGAAGAGGGAGTGTAAAGTCACCCGCAGGCAGAAGGACAAGGAAAGAATGAAGGAAAGAAACACAGAAGAGGATGGAAGGAAAGAAGGATGAAGGAGAGTTTTATATATATATATATATATATATATATATATATATATATATATATATATATATATATGTGTGTGTGTGTGTGTGTGTGTGTGTGTGTGTGTGTGTGTGTGCGTGTGTGTGCGTGTGTGTGTGTGTGTATAAGAGATAGATAGATAGATAGATATGGATATAGATATATACATAATTTCATACATATATATATATATATATATATATATATATATATATATATATATATATATATATAAATCAGTGTGTGTGTGTGTGTGTGTGTGTGTGTGTGTGTGTGTGTGTGTGTGTGTGTCTGTGTGTGTGTTTCTTTGTGTATGTTCAGATTGGCCTCGGAGGAAAGTAAAGTCCCGGATGATTGGAAGTCAGGTATAATTTTTCCCCTGTACAAAAGAAAAGAGGAAAAAGAAGTGTGTGGTAATCACAGGGGCATTTATCTTCTATGTGTTGTAAGAAAAGTATATGGTAGTATTCTTATTGACAGAGTCAGGGAAGTAACAATGGAATTTAGTTGGAGAAGAACAAGGAGATCTTAGGAAGGGAAGAGGTTGTATCGATCAGATATTCATCCTGTTTTTTTTTTTTTTTTATTGCAAAGGAAGGTAAAACAAAATAAATTTAAAAAATAATCCATACACCAGATTACTGGTGTCCTCTATTCATAAGAAATCTGTAACAGTTGGACTTGAACAGTTGTAGCTTGAAGTTTGGGGGGGAACAACTCTGGGGAAGGAAGTTCCAAAATGATGAAGCTCGGAGAATAAAGATTTCTGATAGACGGAAGTCCTTCACTATGGCAGTGTGAAATTCCAATCATAAGCGCAACCAGATGCCCTGTGTAGCACAGGGGACGGCATGAAGAGGTTGCACAATGGATACAATTTCGTCTAAGTATTTTTTTTTTTTTTTTTTTTAATGCTAAGAAGATGGAACCGAAGGCCACGAGCCCGCAATAACTGTTCCTTCCAAGAGAAAAACAAAATATAAGAGAGGGCCAAATTCAAGATACAGTCATTTCGAGATCCCTGGACACACTGCGTTTGAAAGACTGGAGATCATAGCTAGCAGGAAATACAGACAGAGGGAGCCAGTTCCAGAGTTGACCTGTTGCATAAATGAAGGACTGGGAGTAACGGTTAACTCTTGCATTAGAGAGTTGGACAGAAAAGGGATGAGAGTTAGCTGCTAGTCGGGTCCTACACGCCCGTTGTAGACGTGGAGGGATGCAAGCAGACAATTCAGAGGAGCAGTGACCACTGAAGAAGCGATAGAAAAGAAATAAAGATACAACAGTGCAGTGATGAGACAGAGGCTGAAGGGAGCCAGTAGGAGGAGAAGTGTTAAACAGACAAAAAGCCTTTCACTCCACTTTGTTAAGAAGAGCTGTGTGTGGGGAGCCTCCCTACACATGATAGTTGTACTCTGCACAGGGGCGAATAAAACCTGTGTATAAAGTCAACAATTGTGCAGGGGTAAAGAAAGAACGGAGTCAGCTTAGCACACCAGATCTCTTGGAAGCAGATTTTACAAGAGATGTAATATGATCTTCCCAAGATAAGTCCCGAGTGAATGAAACCCCAAGCATGTTCAAGGATGATGCAGGATTAAACTGAATATTATTAAACATTAGTGGGTACACCTGTGGAAGATTTTGTTAGGTTGATAGGCGTAAGAACTGAGTCTTTGATGCATTAATAACAACAAGATTATTTTTACCCAAGTTTGAGATAAGGCCAAGTCAGACATTAGGTGTGCCATAGCCTCATCCCTTGGTTGTTGAAGTAACTGCTGAGATGGACGTTGCAGGAACCGAATGGAAAGGTGAAGGGTGGAGTCATCAGCCTACGAGTCGATAGGGTTAGATGTACGGCTTAGAAGGTCATTGATGAATAAAAGGAAGAGAGTTGGTGATAGGACAGAGCCCTGAGGAACACCACTATTGATAGGTCTAGGAGGAGAACGATGGCCGTCTACAACAGAGGCTATAGAACGACCAGAAAGGAAGCTATAGATAAAGGCACAGATAAAAGGATAGAAACTGTAAGAGGGCAGTTTGGAAATTAAAGATTTATGCCAGACTCGATCGAAAGCCTTTGAGATGTCAAGTGCAATGGCAAAGCTTTCGCCAAAGTCCCGAAAGGAGGATGACCAGGAGTCTGAACGATAGATGAGAAGATCTGCCGCAAAAGTATCGTAAAATAATGCAAGGGAGGCAACAATCCTTCTTACCTGTAGAGGAGGTAGTTTATTTGTAATCGCAATATTACTAATAATTCTAACAGCTTTGTTTTGAATTTTGTCTAGTTGTTTTAGTGCAACCTCTCCACACCTATTCAACAAGGGTGAGCAATATTCCAGTTGAGAGCACAAATGACTCCTATAAACTGCAGCTAACTGCTCATCAGTGAAGAAGCTATGAACTCTGTACAATAATCCAAGTTTCTTTGAGGCAGTTTTAGCAAGTGATCTGACATGAGAGGTCCAGCTGAGGTCATTGTTGGGTGATAGGAATATTAGTAGCACTGAAGGTAATATAGGAATCTGGCAATATCTGTCTGCTGGTAAACTGCATATATTTGCATTATCTAGCATTAAGTAAGACAAGGCTATTTTGTCCCCATACAGTGATCCTAGACAGGTCTTTAGTGGAAAAGTTCCTAGAGATGGGAAAGAAGTTGTATGCAGCCTTCACGCATTTGGAGAAAGCATTCGACACAGTGGATAGACAAGAAATGTGGAAATTATGTAGAATCTATGGGGTAAATGAGAAACTGTTGAATGCCGTGAAGAGCATGTATGACGGCGCTAGGGCTGCAGTGCGTGTGGATGGTGATCTGAGTAAATTGTTCTACCTTAATGTCATGTCTCTATGGTTGTTCAGTTTGTATATGGATGAAGTTATCAAGGAGATACAAAGCAGGGCAGTGGGTGTTGGAGCAGCCCTTTGAGAAAGGGCAGCATTTAGAAACTTCCAGTTCTGTTGTTTGCAGATGATACTGCTTTGTAAAACGAGGGTGAAGGGAAAGTGAAATGCTTGGTGAATGAGTCTAGGTGAATGTGTAAGAAACGGAATCTAAAGATGAATGTAGGGGAAAGTAAAGCTGTGGTCTTCAAGAGAAATTAAGTCACTGAATGCACAGTGAGGCTGGACGGTGAGGAAATGGAAAATGTGAGTGCATTTAAGTACTTAGGGATTGTGATGAGTATGGATGGAAGTTTAGAGGATGAAGTGCTTCAAAGGGTACAAGAAGGAAGAAAGGTTGTTGGTTCATTGAAAGCAGTGATAAGAAATAGGGAAGTGATCATGGAATGTAAAAAGTCTCTGCATGATAGTACTGTGATACCAACTGTAACGTATGGAAGCGAAATGAGTTATTAGATAGAAGCATGCGGAGTCACATGGAGAGACAAACTGACAAATGAGGGTGTGAAGGAGCATTGTGGTGTGGATGTGGATGTGATCGAACACCTTAGGAGAAATACACTGAGGTGGTTTGGCCATGTGGAGTGCTTGGAGAGTAAGAGACTAACGAGGAGAGTGTATGTGAGTGAGGTGGAGGGGGGGCGAGGAATGGGAAGGCTAAGGATGAGATGGAGGGATGGAGTGGACAGGTATATGAGAGAGTGGGGTATGGTTGGGGGGAGGGCAGCGTTATGACAGGGGACAGGACGACATGGAGGCTATTTGTTTGTGGTAACCCCATACTGGATTGAGGCGTCTGGCTATAGATAGATAGACGTCTGCACTTATGCATATATGTATGTAATTTGTGTGTCAAAGCAATCGGCTTGCACATAGCTGGTGTTGAAGGGCAGTTGTTCTTTATAAATTCAGTACTGTAGACTAAAATATTAAAATGTCCTGAATGTCACCTCACAAGTAGGACTGGAAGACGTCAACCTCTGTGGCAGATGCAACCCGCCTTCACTCATCACTAGCCTATATCCTTGAGTGCAAGTGAGTAAGGGTTTTTGCAGTGTAGGGGAAGAGATACTTGTGGAATAGAATTGCTGAAGTGGCCTTTGTGAGTCACTGGGGATAGCTAGACGAGGTGTGAACTTGTGGGAACTCAGGTGGGGATATACTGTGCAATAGCATCTAGTTAACCCTCTCACACACGCATAAGTTTTTATAGGTTTTGCTGACACACGATTTTACTCTACCCCCCTCCCCGCCAGCCCGCGCAGGCGCAGCTGAACACATGTATTCTCGCCTTATTTTCGCCACACAAAACTCTATATTATACTGCCATGAAACCAATGTATCTTATTCGCCGATGTTTGTTCTAGCCTATAAGCAAAAAAAAAAAAAAAAAAAAAATACGAATATAAGTACATTAGGCCACCTTGAATAAACATTTCCGAATGTCAATTTCACTTCGTAACATCCTAGTTCGAATGATTTCCATCATACAGAAAAATTTTATTAGAAGTTTTGATAAAGAATTTCATCAGCTTTCTAATGGAGAAGTTCGGTTATGATACGGAATGTAGTTTTCGAGAAAATAGCCAAAAACTGAAAGCCATTTTTTGAAAAAAAAAAAACTGATTTTTGAAAAGTTTTCATGCACAAGTTATATTTTTATTTCAGAATCTTGTGTAGAATTTCATGAGCTTCCTCATGGGCCGCTCCGATTTTTGATAGGCCTCATAGTTTCCGAGTAAATCGCAAAAAACTACTGAGTACTCACGGCCGTGCTGCACTTTCGTCATGTGCGCACAATAACCTTTATATTCCCGCCAACGTAATAAAGACTTTTCATTAGAGATATTACATTGTTATGTCCTGTACATAGGTAGAGTTCACAGATCTTTATCATGGTTCTTACAAGAAATCAATACGTCCAATAGTTTTCGAGTAAATGGACGACAAACGTAATATACTCCTCCTCGCCCGCAAGCGGGATAAAAACACTCCCTTTCCCTGCCTCACCCACACCTACAGATTTTCGCTCGTTAGGTTTTAATATTCTCTTTTTTTATTCAAAGTATACACGTAAAATATCATAAGCTTTTCAATAGTGCTCTCAGAAACTCGACATGACCACCAGTCTTTTTGCTAGGTAGTGATACTGAAGCTGAACTTTCTTCCATCTCATATGTGTATATGTAAAAAACAATACTTTTTTGTGTAAAAAAAATATAGCAATATAGAAACAGGTCAATATACAAATCAACAAAACACGGATAACTCACTTTCTCCACAGGTGTTGAGATGCTGACGGGACTTTGAAGGGTTTGAAGATGAGGAGTTATGTAGTGTGTGTGTGTGTGTGTGTGTGTGTGTGTGTGTGGCATATTTTGTTCTCTCCTCCTTGCACTACACGTGCGATGCACACAATAGATTATTCCACGAACATTCGCTGCACTGCATATGTATATGTGTGTGGCATATTTCTTGTCTCTGATCCTTGTGCTAGGTTTTTGTTAAGTCAGTCAAGGCATGCAATATTTCTCGGGGAACACTCGCTGCACTATTTTATTCGTATGTTTTTCACTAGACCATACACAATATAGCACTGTCTGGGACTGGTACAATACCTTTTCACTGAAGTCTGTGATTGTGTGGGGTATTTGTTGTCTCATACATGCGCTAGGTTTGAGATAGGCTAAGTCAGTCAATGCGCGCAATATTTCTCAACAAACACTCGCCTCACTATTTTATACATGTATTTCACACTGAACCATATGCAATATAAAACACTATCACATGATTCCATCCCAGCCTCCTCTATTATTCCCTTCCTGACCCTATGGTGTATGTGACCGCTTGTTTCCTTAGCCACGATGGCATATCTCTATGACACATAATGCCTGCTATGGTAGTTCAGTTATTTCACTAATCCAGGCACTATATTATGTTTCACAGAATATAAGACTGGCTTCATTATAAAGGTGAAATACTCACATCATTTACAGGCAGGGTGGAGCAGAATGGAAACCCCGTTATAACAAACCACACTCCTGCCTCTAGGCCTAACGACTGATAACGGGCCCATATGCTTTACAGACAATATATCAATGTTCCATAGACACAATCACTTCACATTATAGTAAAAAATACTGTACAATCACACTATTTCAATAATGGCTTCTGCCTCGGGTGGGAGAGGGAAAATGGCGGATATAAATAGACGACTGACAGCAGCGCTACCCTTCAGCCCGCCTGGTCATGAGATACTGACGTTTTTCTGCTGCACATTGCCTCATGGAGGCAATGTGCAGCTGTTTAATATATATATGGATGGGGTTGTAAAGGAGGTACAGGGGAGGGCAGTGGACGTGGGGGTGGCCCTAATGAATGAGGGTGAGATTTGGAAGCTTCCGGTGTTGCTGTTTGCTGATGATACAGTATTGTTGAGTGAAGATGAATGGGAGTTGCAAGGTTTGGTGAATGAATTTGGGACAGTGTGTAGGAGGAGGAAGCTGAAAGTTAATGTAAACAAAAGTAAAATTATGGTGTTTGAGAGGAATGAAGTCACAGAGTGTGCAGTGAGGTTGGATGGTGAGGATATGGAGAATGTGAGTGCATTCAAGTACTTGGGTAGTGTGATGAGTAAGGATGGAACTTTGGGGGATGAAGTACGTGAAAGGGTACAGCAGGGAAGGAAGGTTGTTGGTACACTGAAAGCAGTGATGAGAAATAGGGAGGTGAGTATGGAGGTTAAGAAGTTACTGCATGATGGTATTGTGATCCCTACCCTGACGTATGGAAGCGAGGCGTGGACATTGCAAGAGGGGAACAAGTCAAGAGTGAGAGCAGTGGAAATGAGTTACTTGAGAGGAGCATGTGGAGTGACATGGAGGGACAGGTTGACGAATGAAGAAGTGAAGGAACGTTGTGGGGTGGATGTGGATGTGGTTGAAAAGATTAGGAGAAATACACTGAGGTGGTTTGGACATGTGGAGAGAATGGAGAATGAAAGACTGACTAAGAGGGTGTATGTAGGTGAGGTGGAGGGAGGGAGAGGGAGGGGTAGACCGAGGATGAGGTGGAGGGATGGAGTTGAGAGGTATATGAGGGAGGGGGGGGTGAGTTGGGGGGAGGGGAGTCAAATGGTGGGTGACAGAGTGACTTGGAGGCGTTTTGTCTGCAGCCACCCTTTGCGGGATTAGGGCGTCGGGCTATAGATAGATAGATAGACATTGCCTCATCAGAGCAGTCACAGTGCTGCCAAGTATTTACCTTGGAAAAGAGGCACACACACTAGAATGCACCACAATTTGATGGAAATTGACTGAAAACTTTCCTTTTGATTGTGTTTTTTCTGCTTAACAACACAATTTGTGTCTTTGTGCGTTTATATGCCAAACCACAAAGAATGCGATTCGCATCAACGTGCCTTGGAGGGTTAAATGCCAGTCCCTAGCTGCCATCCACCCTAGGTCTGGATGAATCGCAAACAAAAATGCTACATGCCAGAATGCCAGTTGCACCTTTGTTCCCGGTGAAGCACACATTTGAAGTTTACATAGATGGTGCAGATGCAGCGTGGTTAGAGTGCGGTGTAGTGTCTGAACTATAGATTTGTTTAGGTATTTCTGACGATGATATTTGCGCTGAAGACAGGAAAGATGGGTTTTAGACATTCAGCTGGTAATTTTGAAGTCCTGAAGCAACTTATTTAAAATCTGAAGATATATTTTCCATCAATAAACAGCTTGTATTTATGTTATGGAATTTTCCAAGTGATGCTGTTATTGTGAGCAACTGATGTATATTTCACAGTAGAGAAATTTGTTGTTAAGTATAAGTGGGCTGTAGGCATGGTGATTTTGTAGCCGGTACGGCTGGGAATATGTTATGCTATGGTATAAATTCGTTACAGCTTGGATCCTTTATTGAAAAATACTGTAGTACAGTACGAAATAATAGTACATTTTATTCATACACACTACAGTAATAAAGTATGATTTTTCAGTCGAACAGAGAGAGAGAGAGAGAAAGAGAACAGTGACAGTCCAAAAAAATACATCACCATAACCCAAAGGGGATATGGTAAAACAGACACGAAGCTGGGGGTTGGGCGTGGCAGGAGGGAGGGGCGCCTCCACAAACCTCCGAGTTCAACCTGACTGAAGTAGTCATTATTACCCTTCCCCACCCGTAGAGGTTGGGGGACGGGTATTGCTTTCATTTGGTTTGTCTGTTTGATTGTTTGTTTCTTTGTTTGTCTGTCTGTCTGTCTGTCTGACTGACTGTTAACAACTTTACGAGAAAACTATTGGTGCAATTTTGACTGAAATAGCAGGGATGATGGGGTATGGCCTTCCGATCACCTTATTAAATTTTGGGCCAAAGCTGAGGCTGTAGGGCTAAAAAATGTAAAGAAACGGGGAGGGGTAAAAATACATATATTTTTTCGCCTTAACTCCTTTCAAATTCATCATATCGACATGAAGCCAAAACCTAAACATGCATTTTTCAGATCTGTATCATGCCTCATTACATCAGGGGGGTTATTCCCCAGTTAGCGGTAAGGAGGGTCAATGTCAGGTGGGTCATACCTAAAAATTCGAATAGGCATAAATTAGTCAATTTTCACCCAATTTACTCCAACTTTGATATGTGACATCTTGGACCAAATATCCTGTTGTGTCTATACGTTAGCACTAAAATGACTGCCACAGACGGATTTGCTGTGCCTTGTTATTTAGAAGAAATTCTTTAAATTGATTGGAGACTTTGTTTTTGTGTAGAAATAATCCAATCTCCAGTTTGGGAACATTATGAATGATTTAATATACTTAATTCATTGTGAATCTGTGATAAAACAATGTACAGATATCTACTGATATTTTTGCTGTGCAACCACTGATTCCTCCTTCCCCCCCAAAAAAAAAAAAAAAAATGCAGTGGCAACACTGTTTTCAAGTGGAATATTCATACGAATGATAAAACAGCAGTATTTTTCATGCTTCACTCGTAATAACTATGGATCAGAAAAAGTTGTTTCAAAGTACCTTACAGTATTACTACAAATGAACAAGGAAACTGGCAAACAATATATATATATATAATATATATATATATATATATATAGATATATATATATATATATATATATATATACACTAGTGGAGAAGGGAGAAAAAGTGAGCAGATGGAGAGAACACTTTAAGGAATTGTTGAACATACAGGATGGAAGTAATGCGAGTATAAGTGGCTGGGGAATGGCTGGGAGAAGGAGGGAGGTGAGAAGACAGGAAGAAATCAGTAGGATTGAAGTTGTGGAAGCAATGAAAAAAGTTAAATTGGGGATAGCCCCAGGAATTGATGGAGTGTGTGGTGAAATGCTGAAGCATGGGGGAGAAATAGTAGTAGAATGGATGTGGAAGATGTGTAGATTGGCCTGGGAGGAAGGTAGAGTCCCAGAGGACTGGAAGTCAGGTAAAATTATCCCCTCATAAAAAGGAAAAGGGGAAAAAGAAGTGTGTGGTAATCATAGGGGCATTTGTCTTCTTAGTATAATAGGAAAAGTGTATGGTAGGATACTTATTGACAGAGTTAAAGAAAGAACAGAGGAATTAGTTGGAGAAGAACAAGGAGGCTTTAGGAAGGGAAGAGGTTGTGTAGATCAGATATTCATTCTTAGATCTTTGGTGGAAGTTTCTAGAGAAGGGAAAGAAGTTGTATGTGGCTTTCATGGATTTGGAGAAAGCATATGACAGGGTGGATAGACAAGGATTGTGGAAAGTATTAAGAATATATGGAGTAGATGGGAAGTTGTTGAATGCTGTGAAGAGTATGTATGATGGTGCTAAGGCTGCAGTGCGTGTTGATGGTAACTAAGTGAATTTTTCTCTTTGAAGGTTGGGTTGAAACAGGGATGTGTCATGTCTCCATGGTTGTTCAATCTGTACATGGATGGGGTAATAAAAGAGGTACAAGGTAGGGTAGTGGATGTTGGAGTGGCCCTGGTGAGAGAGGATAGTGTTTGGAAACTCCTTGTACTGTTGTTTGCAGATGATACTGTGTTGTTGAGTGAAGGCGAAGGGGAGCTCCAAGGCTTGGTGGATGAGTCTGGGAGAGTGTGTAAGAAACGGAATCTAAAGGTGAATGTAGGGAAGAGTAAAGTGATGGTCTTTGAGAGAGGTGAAGTCAGTGAATGTACAGTGGGGTTGGATGGTGAGGAATTGGAAAATGTGAGTACGTTTAAGTACTTGGGTAGTGTGATGAGTAAGGATGGAGGTTTGGAGGGTGAAGTGCTTGAAAGGGTACAGCAGGGAAGAAAGGTTGCTGGTTCTTTGAAGGCAGTGATAAGAAACAGGGAAGTGAGCATGGAAGTGAAAAAGTTACTACATGACAGTATTGTGATACCATCTCTAACGTATGGAAGTGAAGCTTGGACGTTGTTGGAAGGACACAAGTCAAGAGTGAGAGCAGTGGAAATGAGTTATTTAAGAGGAGCCTGTGGAGTCACATGGGGAGACAGGCTGACGAATGAGGATATAAAGGAGCATTGTGGTGTGGATGTGGATGTGATAGGAAGCGTTATGAGGAACACACTGAGGTGGTTTGGCCATGTGGAGAGGATGGAGGGTGGGAGAGTATATGTAAGTGAGGTGGAAGGGGGAAGAGGGAGGGGGAGGCCGAGGATGAGATGGAGGGATTGGGCGGAGAGGTATATGAGAGAAGGGGGTGTGAGTTGGGAGCAGGGCAGTGAAATGGCGGGGGACAGGGCGACGTGGAGGCGATTTGTTTGTGGCCACCCCAAACGGGATTGAGGCGTCTGGCAATATATATATATATATATATATATATATATATATATATATATATATACAACTGAGAATAAATTTATAATTGCTATGTGCTCCACTGAGTCGAAAGCCTTTTCGCAATCAACAAAACCTAAACACAGTGGTTTATTATATTCTGTACCCTGTACTTTTCTGAATTAGTTGACTTACTGTGTGAAGAAGATCAGTAGTCGAATACCCGCTTCGAAATCCTGCCTGCTCACGAGGTTGTTTTTATTCCAAATTTATTGTTATTCTGTTTGTACGGTCATCCGCGAAGTTTGTAAATACAATGCAACTGGTAACAAGCTGATGGGTACATAGATACTAAGCCCTGTTGCATAGCCTTTTTTGTAAAGCAAAATAACTATTGTATTATATCATGTTTTGGGAAGTTTCTTTTTCTTTATATACTGAGTAAATGCGTGTGCGAGCCTGTTTTGTACTTCTGCTCGTGCATCAGACAGGAAAACTGCTACTATTCCATCTCCTCCTGGGGCCTTCCCTTTTATACACTTACTGGCAAATGCTTACATGTTCTGGTGTTACATCTGGTTTTAAACTTGTCAATTGAAAAGTTAGCTATTGGTACTATTATCTTTAATGCATACAGTTCTTTACAAAATTCATCAACTCCCCTCACCATCTTATCACTGCATTTAATGATTTCACCGTTTTTGTCTTTCAGTGACATGTTTTGTTGCTTTCCTAGTGCCATTTTACTTCAGCCTTGTTTCAGAATATTTCATTTTTTGATGGTGTCTTTGACCTGATCCATATATCTCATTCTTTCTTTCTCTCTTTGTCTCTTGTTGATATGCTTATTTAATTCCACTCTTTCTAGTTTCTCTCTCTTGGCATTTACTTTTATCTCCTTCTTTTCATGAGCTCGAGGGTCATTTTTGAATATCGATTGCGTTTGGTTGTATTAACTTTCCCTACTACCTCTGCTGATCCTCTTAGGACTTCTGATAGTCTACCATTCAACTTATCAACGTCACACTCAGCATAACTTAGAGCCTGAAATCTGTTCGTTATTTCTAACTGAAAGGCTGCTTTGTTTGTGCTTTATTTTATTAGGTCATCTTTTTATGTTTAATTATCTTATTTCTTTCACTTCTGAAACTGAATCTGCCTGTGAAACCCACTATTCTATGGTCAGTTCCTATATTTGCTTCATTTATTTCTCTGACATTTATGATCGTGTTATTCTTATATGTTATATTGATGTCTCCATTTCGACCGCTCCAGGCCTGTTTTCTCCCTTTTCTTTTATGAATGTATCCATAATTCATGTTATACATTTCAGCAAAATTTAGATCCATTTCTCCTCTGTCATTCCTTTCTCCCACTCCGAATTTTTCTATTATCCATTTTTTGAATTGTCAACTTTTGCATTGAAGTCTCTCATGAGTATAGTATATCTGGTCTTTTCTTTTTACATAATCTCGGAGATGCCATCATGGAATATTTATACTTCATTTGAGCTTTGAGACAAACCCAGCCACTGGGGGCACAAGCCAGTGCAACTCAGTGCCGGTCCCAAGCCCGGATCAATGGGGAGGGTTGCGTCATGGAAGGGCATCTGGCGTAAAAACCCTAGCCAACTCAATATGCGGAGCACAAAAGGAAACTTCATACCGGATCGGTCGTGGCCTCGGTCAACAACGACCGCCACTGGTGCTGTTGTCCAACAGGGGGCCGGTGGAAAGTATGCAACTGTTGGACAAAGGAAGGAGAGGAGGAGAAGAGGAGGAAGACAGTCCCAGAGGAAGCGGGAGAGAAGGGAGAGTAGAAGAGTGGAGATAAGAGTGGGATCTTTGAATGTGGGCACGATGATGGGTAAAGGGAGAGAGCTGGCCGATATGATGGAGAGGAGAAAGTTGGATATACTGTGTGTGCAGGAGACAAAATGACAGGGAAGTAAAGTGAGGATGATTGGAGGAGGGTTCAAGTTGTTTTACCATGGCGTGGGCGGGAGGAGAAATGGTGTAGGGTGGTAGTGAAGGAAAAATACATAGATAGTGTATCGGAGGTGAAGAGAGTGTCGGATAGAGTAATGAGTTTGAGGATGGAAACTGAGGGGTTCCTGATTAATGTCATCAGTGCATATGCCCCGCAAGTGGGGTGTGACTTGGAGGAAAAGGAAGAGTTTTGGAGTGAAGTAGAGGAAGTGATTCAGAGCATACCCAGGAAAGAAAAAGTGGTTATGGGAGCAGATTTGAATGTGCATGTTGGAGAAGGAAATAATGGTGATGAGGTGATAGGCAGGTACGGTGTTGGGGTGATGAACGCTGAGGATCAGATGGTTGTTGATTTTTCAAAAAGGATTGAGATGGCTGTGGTAAACACTTATTTCAAGAAGAAGGAGGAGCACAGGATTACATATAAGAGTGGGGGAAGGAGGTCACAGATAGATTATATATATCCTATGCGGGAGATGCAATTTGAAAGAATTCAGTGATTGTAAGGTAGTGCCAGGGGAGAGTGTAGTAAGACAGGTTAGGGTGTTGGTTGGAAAGATGAGTTTGAAAGTGAAGACAAGGAGGAAAGTGAGAGCTGAACCAAGGATTAGGTGGTGGAAGCTGAAGGAGCAAGACTTCAGTAGTAAATTTAGGGATGAGGTGAGCCAGGCATTCGGAGGCAGGGAAGACGAGGACGGATGGGCAGTTATCTCGGAAGTGGTGAGGGAGAAAGCCAAGAAGGTACTTGGGGTGACATCGGGACAGAGGAGAGAAGACAAGGAGACTTGGTGGTGGAATGAGGAAGTACAGGATAGCATAAATAGGAAGAAGCAGGCAAAGAAGAATATGGATAGACACAGAGATGAAGAAAGCATTCGGGAGTATAAGGAGACGAGGAACATAGCCAAGAAAGAGGTTGCTAAGGCAAAAGAAAAGGCATACCAGAAGCTGTACGAGAAGATGAATAGTAGAGAAGGGGAAAAAGACCTGTACCGATTAGCCAGGCAGAGACAGAGCTGGGCAGGATATGCAGCATGTTAGAATGATAAAGGATGCAGATAGCAATGTACTGACAAGTGAGAAGAGTGCACTAAGAAGGTGGAAGGAGTATTTCGAAGAGTTTATGAATATAGAAAATATGAGAGCGGGAAGGTTGGAAGAGGTGGAGGTAGTGAGTCAGGAAGTGCAAGAGATCAGCAGAGAGGAGGTGAGGAATGCCATGAAGAGGATGAAGGATGGCAAGGCAGTGGGCTCAGATGGTATACCGGTGGAAGCGTGGAGGAGCTTAGGAGAGATGGCTGTGATGTGGTTTACCAGATTGTTTAACAAAATCCTGGAGGGTGAGAGGATGCCGGAGGAGCGGAGAAAAAGTATTCTAGTTCCGATTTTCAAGAACAAGGGTGATGTGCAGTGCTGCAGCAACTACAGAGATATAAAGCTGATCAGCCAGGCAATGAAGATATGGGAAAGAGTGGTGGAAGCTAGGCTGAGAGGAGAAGTGAGGATCTGCGAGGAGCAATTTGGTTTCATGCCAGGGAGAAGTACTATAGACGCCATATTTGCTTTGAAAATGGTGATGGAGAAGTACAGAGAAGGCCAGAAGGAGTTGCATTGTGTGTTTATAGACTTGGAGAAGGCTTATGATAGGGCACCGAGAGAGGAGCTGTGGTACTATATGAGAAAGCCAGGAGTGGCAGAGAAGTACGTGAGGGTGGTGAAGGACATGTACGACGATAGTGTAACAGCAGTGAGATGTGCAGTAGGAATGACTGAGGGTTTCAAGGTGGAGGTGGGATTGCATCAAGGATCGACTTTGAGTCCCTTCTTGTTTGCAATGGTGATGGACAGATTGACAGTTGAGATTAGACAGGAGCCTCCGTGGACAATGATGTTTGCGGACGACATTGTGATATGTAGTGAGAGCCGGGAGGAAGCTGAGGCAGAGCTTGAGAGATGGAGATATACACTGGAGAGAAGGGGAATGAAAGTAAGCAGAAGCAAGACTCAGTACATGTGAGTAAATGAGAGAGATGACAGGGGAACCGTGAGGCAGCAAGGTGTAGAGGTGGCAAAGGTAGATGAATTCAAATACTTGGGGTCAACTGTACAAAGTAACGGAGAGTGTGGTAGAGAGGTAAAAAAAGAGAGTGCAGACGGGATGGAGTGGGTGGAGAAAGGTGACAGGGGTGATCTGTGACAGAAGGGTCTCTGCAGAAATGAAAGGGAAAGTTTATAAGACTGTAGTAAGGCCAGCCATGTTGTACGGAATGGAGACAGTACCACTGACAAAAAGACAGGAGGCACAGTTGGAGGTAGCAGAATTGAAGATGTTGCTTTTTTCACTAGGAATGACGAGGTTGGACAAAATTAGAAATGAACATATTAGAGGGACAGCACACGTAAGTCAGTTTGGGGACAAAGCTAGAGAGGCGAGACTGGGATGGTTTGGACATGTGCGGAGGAGGGATGAGAAGTATGTCGGGAGGAGGATGCTGGAAATGGAGTTACCAGGCAGGAGAAAGAGAGGAAGGCCAAAGAGAAGGTTTATGGATGTAGTGAAGGAGGACATGCGGGTGGTAGGTGTAAGAGAAGATACAGAAGACAGAGAAAGATGGAGACGGGTGATCCGCTGTGGCGACCGCAAAGGGGAGAGCCGAAAGGAGAAGAAGATGTGAGCTTTGAGACGTCGGTGCTTATACTCGAACAACTGTCATAGTGTATGTTTGGCCTAGTCTAATGATAATCATTGTTACTCTGTCAGACATTCAGCTGAAATTAACAATGTTCTCTGCAAGATTTCTGGTAATTAGAAATCGTACACCACTAACTTTTTCATATTGCCATCGTCTGTAGAAGAGTGCTACATTGTATATAAGAGAGTTAGTGGTGTAGGGTGTATATTTACCTATTTATCTATTTATCTCTCTCTCTCTCTCTCTCTCTCTCTCTCTCTCTCTCTCTCTCTCTCTCTCTCTCTCTCTCTCTCTCTCTCTCTCTCTCTCTCTCTCTCTATATATATATATATATATATATGTATACACTCATCTTAAATGTCAGGACCAACTTATCTAGCCCTAGGCTCCTACGCTCCTCATGGGGCAACGTAGGATTGGATGATGGATATATATATATATATATATATATATATATATATATATATATATATATATATATATATATATATATCCATCATCCAATCCTACGTTGCCCCATGAGGAGCGTAGGAGCTATATGTATATATATATATATATATCCATCATCCAATCCTACGTTGCCCCATGAGGAGCGTAGGAGCCCGGGGCTAGGCAGTTGGTCACATTTAAGTTGAGAGTGACCAACCTCACTCATCCCTGAGTGCATTACTTGAGCAATAAACCCCAACCACCCCTTGGATATAAACCTTCACCGGCTCAATCCGAGTAGAGCACAATAATTACCCACTATATATATATATATATATATATATATATATATATATATATATATATATATATATTTATATATATATATATATATATATATATATACACTCTAGTGCTTCCTGCAATAGTATATGGGACTACTAATGCCCTTTTCATTACAAGATGTTTACAAAAGTAATACTTTATTTTCTCATGATACATTTTTCAAGTATAGCTTCTAGTTTTCATACATTACATAAATTTATTTAAAAATCTCTTTTTCAGTTGCCCTTCACCATCAGTTTTTCTTGGCCATAGTACCATGAAATTTGAAGCAGCTTCACAATATCACCATTTTGCTTCCCAGAAAAGTAGCATTATTTATTTATTTATTTATTTTTATATAACTCCGAAGAATAAAGATGAGGCCTACAAGATGAGACCACTAGAGACCTGGCTTAGTATGATATTTTATATTTCTTTTGTATCTGCCAACTAGGAAAACACAAACTATTATGTCTACTGCTGTGCTTGGGAGAAGTTAGATATTCCGGTACTGAATACTGGCACCAGTCGTGAAGTCATACCACTGCAAAACCTTAGTACGGTACTGGGCCGATAGATAGAAGTTACTTTTTAACTATGAGTATTCATGAATGCACTCAAGAATATTTTCATAAAATATTCGTATTCGCATTCGAATTCACAGACTTTCATTGTATTCGTATTCGTAATAATTGGTAATTGGAGTATTCGTATTCCGATGATTATCTTTTGTATTCACTCCATCCCTGTTGGACACGTTCAGCAGTACCAGCTCAAACGTACTGAACATATTGAATAACACCAACTTCATATGGTTCACATCACACTCCATTTTATAGCAATGCTCTGTCAACCCACACATCACAGCGTATTGCAGTACCTTCCTATACGTTCAAACTAAAGTTAGCAGTCAAATGGATGGTTATTTTGGCAATAAATCTACAAATATTCGTAAAATTTTCCGACGAATACGAATGCCTTCCCCAATTATTCGAATACGACTGCAAATACCCTGATATCTAATAACAATTATCTGATTACGAATACGAATAAACATAACTATAATCGAATATATTCAAATAAGAATAATTCATCCCTGGTAGGAAGGTGGGTAGATGGGTGAGTGGGTGAGCAGAGTGGGTGGGAAGGTTTGGTCGGTGGGTGGATACTGGGAAAATAGGTTCATGATAAGAATTGGTCCATGACAAATAAGTCCCTGGGGAAATGAACCCAAGAAGAAACATAAGTTCACTGGATAAAATGGAATCCCGAGGGTCTTCTCCCACAGGAGGAATGGCCATCCAGGGTCCCAGGCAATGTCGGTATACACGATCTTAGTGGGCAATGTTGGGAACCTCTGATAGGATTTAACTATATTTGTAAGTTAGTGCTCATGAGTCCTGGAACTAGGAGGCACATTCGTTACCCAATTACGGTAATCACAGGTAGGGTAAATTATTTTAAGGTTATTAGGTCGTTAGTATTCATTTTAGCTGTCCTTTAATACGCCCTCATTACTCAAGATAATTACATAATGGACTGGAAATAAATCAACTTTCCTTTTTTCGGTATGCTGATTGTAATTTCCCGAACGAGTAACTGGAGTTGTTTTCTGAGTTTTTCTTAACTTTTCCGAGCAATGTTGTTTGGTTTTAAGTATTTTTGCATGCATTTTATGTCGTTTTTTAAGGTAAGCTGTTATTATACTATACTGTATGCTTCATACATAATTTTTCACAAGCTGATGTATTTTTTTGTAAGCTAATATTGTACAATGTGCTTAATATATAATTTTTCAATACTTCGTGTATTTTATCCTTTTTGGCTGAAATAAACTTAAAGATATTTCTTTGCATGGATGTCTCAATTTGCACAAAATTCTTTCATTCAGTGCTATAGATTATTTGGTACTTCTCTTTTCATTTTTTTTAAAATAAACCTTTATATAGTCAGATTTATCGCATGCTTGCCTCTAAGCTTTTTTAGTGCTTATCTTCCTCCCGTTTGTCATTCAAATTTAATTACCGACGGTTTCTTTTTTCTTTTTTCTTTTTTAATCTTTCCCCCATCTAACAAAGATTTCTCTCTCTCTCTCTCTCTCTCTCTCTCTCTCTCTCTCTCTCTCTCTCTCTCTCTTTCCTTGCAATTTGTGTCCCCGTCCACCTACCTCACTCACATACCTCCCTCTTTCCTCTTCCTACCTTCAATCCTTGATATTCAGACGGCTTCGTTTCGGTGATACATAATTATATGCCTATCTTAGTTTCTCCTCGTTCTGCAGTCTTCTCTTTATTTGTCGATCTGTAGCCTCTCATTTCCTTATATATATATATATATATATATATATTTATATATATATATATATATATATATATATATATATATATATATAAATTGTCATTTTCATCCAGAGAACATAAATTGTATTTTGCTGCTACCAGAGGAATCAATTCAGGAGAGCAGTCTAGTAGTGGAGATGCTTTTGAAATCTGCAAATAACCAATCTATTGTAGCTCCAGCGTCCTCCCGTAGCTTAAGTAATTTGTCTGGGGCATTAATTCTTAGACTGGGAGAAGCCGTCCCCTAGGGGGACGTGAGCAATTCCTAGGATGGGGAGGATTACCTGAAAGAAAAATTGGGTATGGCCTGAACATGTGTGTGTGTGTGTGTGTGTGTGTGTGTGTGTGTGTGTGTGTGTGTGTGTGTGTGTGTGTGTGTGTGTGTGTGTGTGTGTGTGTGTGTGTGTGTGTGTGTGTGTGTGTGTGTGTGTGTGTGTGTGTGTGTGTGTGTGTGTGTGTGACCCTGTTGTGTGTGCTGCTATATTATGGTGTTATTGTTCAGGTGGTCGTACTTCGAACCATGTGACCGTATGGTGGTACTTATAACCATATGGCACCGTTTTCGACCATACGGTATTTTAATAATCATGACAATATATTTGATCAAAGAATGCTGTTTACGGTCATACGATGGAGCCATGACCCTACAGATATTGTGGCTTTTACGACCATTGGTAGTGTTTATTAGTGGTGGTGTTTATGTCCATTATTATATAGTGTTTAGAACCATATTTTGGTGCTTGGATCTTGTGATGATGACTATGGCAGTATCGTGTTTTTTATGACCATGTCCATGGAAGGGTGTTTATCACCCTGTGGTAGCATAGGTGAACATGTGATGCGGTTGATTACCATGTGCTTGAGTGCGGTATTTGCCTTATGGTGAAATTTATAACCTGACGAGGTTCAGATCCATGAATCTGTCTGAGGCCCTATTTTCAGTGATGGATAACAATCTGAATGCTGAAGACATCTGCGCCCCGTCCCATTTGGACAAGTGGTACTGAATTCAGGCTTTGCAGCAAAGTGTCAGTGCTATGAATAGTCAAAAATGTCTTGGGTACTGTGTTACATTGTCAGAAAATGCCTGTTCCTTTTCTCATACTGCATTATATCCTATAGTGTTCAGTGTCGGGTCCAGCACTCTGAAAAGGGGGGAGGGGGGATTGTTCCCGGCGGAAATATAACAAAACATCATGCTGACTGATAACGAAATTCATCAAAATTTATTACTGCATCCTTCTTTTCACTGAAAAGATTCAGTGGTAATATTTGTGCAGGATAGCGATTGCGTCCCGTATACTGTATTTTGGTTAAATAAAAATATTATTATAAGTAATCACTGGTCCGCCGAAAACACAGGGGACGTACGCCTTCCACTTCCACTAAACCTGTCCCTGGTGTTGCATTTCTTGTATATCTTCCGTCATTCATTATTATCTTTTTTTTTTGCTATATAATCATACAGTTGTCATTCCTCGTCTGCTTCTATGCCCTACATATATCTGTAGTGGCTCAGGACTTGATATACTTACTCTGGAGGTGATTATAAGATTAATGGTCTCCCTTTCAATTCATCTGTTTGGACATCAGTGCAATACCTGTAGCTCCATAGCAGTTGAGAACTGGACTCATGTTGATACACAGTATCTTATTAAAAATCAGCCCTAGTGTCATTTGAAGTTATGCGTCATGTCCCGGGACACCCTGTATATATGCTAGAGGGTTCTGGCTTCTGTTTGGCTTTGCCAGAGAAAGGCCATGGATTGTTACTACTACGAGTATTGAAATATCCTATCTACTGCCTCAAATTTTTTTTTTTCTTATCACATTTAAAAGGCAAACTGATATAATTTCCGGGATTTTTCTGGCATAATGCACATTTCAAAGGTTCCTTAACAACTTCTAGCTCTGGAGTTTGTTGGAATCTTTTACCATTTGTGCGTGATGCCCCGTACAATGGATATTTGGGGACGATACAGGTACACGATCAACATACGCGGAAAATATTCTGGCCTACAAGACACTCCACCGGCTCTTAACAACTTCTGCTCTTAATATTTGTCGATTTCTCTTACTGTTCTTCCGTGATAGCCCGCACAAAGTTCAGACTGCAGACAGACAGACAGATGGACAGACAAACAAACAAACATTACTATTAGCCAATAGGACAGATGCATGTATGTAGGTCTGTACTAATGCCTTACCCCAGTACTCTGTCATGCTTGCCATTCTGGCATGACGCAGGCAGGCGGTCGATTTTTCCGGAAACAAATTTTATTCTACAGCACACTTCTGGAGCTTGTTACCGTTTGTGCAGGAAGGTCCATACAACGGCTCTTTTTTGGTTGACGAAAGTTCGTGGTCGACTTTCTGGATTTTTTTTTTTTTTTTTTACATACAGCACACTCCAAATGGTCCTTAACAAACTTTGCTTGTTGGGATTTTTTAAATCTCTTAGCTCTTGAGCATCAGGGTCTTCACAACAACTGCTTTGGCTCCACGTTAGTACGCAATTGACTATTCCGGATTTTCATGTTGGAGAGGCCTACAGGTTTACTCATCTGGTTTACTCACCTGGGAGGGCCATAACCTTCTAGCAGTCAGACAGCTGAGGGAAGATAGATTGCTCAAGAAACTGTGAGGATGTTCCAGTCAGATGGTGTAAGGCAAAAGTTTTAATGATGATTATCTAACTGCTTGGTGTTGTGCATCCTGCAATAAGTTGTGCTAGAAAAAATACAGTATTATAACATAAAATTTAGCGGTAATGATTCGAAATTAGCTGTATGAATGTATGTACTGAATACATGGGCAATTAAAAAGTGAAGAGTTCATTGGCAAGAGTAACTGAAAGTTTAGATTTGAATTGGGAAAGGGCTGGTGCTTTAGCTACATCTGATGGTAGGGAGTTCCAATAGACTGTAACACGACAACTCAAGAATCTTTCACGGGCCTCGACCTGGGTGTGTTGTGCGTGGATTTTGAACCTATGTCCTTTAGTTCCTTGGTGAGGGGACAAGTAGAAAATGTCAGTGGGGTTTATGGGAGAAATACCAATGTTTTATAGCATAGGGTCATGTCGTGCCTCAGTAGTCTGGCTTTGACAGAATACTGATTTAGATTTTTTTGCTTGTCCACATATGGAAGTTCTGAAAGCCCAGAGACTTGTTTGGTCAATCTGCGTTGAACTGACTCCATTAGCTGAAGGTCACCCACAAAGCCAAATTTCCAAACTGGAGAAGGAAAGTTTGTGATGGGACGAAAGTCAGAGATAAGAAGGGAAGTCATGAACTTAAGAGATCGGCATATTGTGGGTTTCAGAAGATTGTTAGCAACACCCCCGGCTTTAGAAGCAGCATCCCTAATGTACTGTACATGTGAAACTCCAGCTGTGTGTCAACTTAGACACCGAGGTCATTGTGACAAAAGGAAGGTTGGATTTAGGAAATCAACAGCATTATTTAAGACATTAAGCCGAGCTCTGGAGAACCTGAGATGGACGCATTTGTTCGGTGCAAAGTTTAGACCCCAAGAGGCAGCTGTGTCTGACAGAATATTGATGTTCTCTTAAATAAGATCAGAGGCAATGGTCGAGTTTTGAGAGTGGTCAAGATAAAGTTTTAGGTCATCAGCAAAAATACATTAAACTGGCTCCAATATAATCAGCAAAGATCAAGAACAAGGGTCCCAGCACCGACCATTGGGGAACTTCATTGAGAACTGGTTTGGACAAGCTTTGGACTCCATTTAGTGAAACTTTCATAGATCTACCAGTGAGAAAGCTTCTAATCCACTCAAAGAGACTACCAGATATTCCAGTGGAAACAAGATATTCAAGCAGGGTTTGAATATCGACTCTGTCAAAAAGCTTTAATACAGTCAAACAATATTAAATCAAATGGTTTGGCCTAGGTCGTACCAGTACAGTATGTGACAGAGATGCAGGTGAGAAGGAGCTGGTCTGTTACTGACTTATTGGTTCGGAAACCAAACTGAGCATCATCAAACAGAAGATGGTCATCTAAAAAGCTGTACAGTGTCTTACTGATTATACACTCTAGAGACCTACGTGGAATATGTGTTAGACTTATGGGCCTTTAGTTGAGGGAGTCTATTCTAGGTGCCATTTTTATAGATGGGGATGATAAGCAAAGTTTTCCAAGGAGAGAGCAGAGCACCAATGAGGAGTAAAGGATGAAGGTTGTCTGGTCCCATAGCACTGTCCACATCCAGGGACTTCTATAGTTTTTCCACATCGCTAATAGTGAAGTTTATAGCGAAGATACAGGACACTTCCAAGGGTCCATAACCTTTTTTTTTTTTCTGGTAGATCACCGTTTATTCATGGTGCTCCACACAGACTTTACATTGCAGAGACAGACAATTAGACGGACACGCGAACTTTAGTTTACAAAAATAGATTTACCTTTCCTTTGCCCATCCTTCTCTCTCTCTCTCTCTCTCTCTCTCTCTCTCTCGCCAAAAGCAGACTGTCCCAACATGGCGAGGTACGAAGAAGCCTGGAAACAACAACAACAACAACAACAACAACAACCCAAACACCACTCCTATTAAGAGTAATGGACAGATTTCATAATGATCGGGCCCGTCGGAAGCAATATCGTCTAGGCTGAAGGGGCTATGCTACTGTAATATTAGGGTCTAAGTATGATTTGTTGCGGGCCCCCCCTCTGGCACTATTGAAAAAAATATATCAGCAACGCACATAAAGCAAAATGAAGTAGACACTGTGCATCAGTTCTTTGTTGAACACACTGTACATCTATTTAGAGCTGCACATTTCTTGCGATTTTCACTAACATCTATCCTCCAGATTTATTTGGGTCCTTAATAGATAGGTTCTGAAGTACTAGGAAGTGAAAAACTTATCAAAATGTTGTCATTGTTTAACCCCGGTCCACTTTGACCAAGCAGACCTGTCGATCGCAGGTATATAACTGCACATTCGGAATGTCTCATACATTCCCAACATCGTTGATGCTGTGTCTGTGTTTTAGTGTGCTGTGCAGTGCTCCATTGTGTGTGTTAAGTTATACGAGCTTATTCTACAAGTGTGCCACGTGTCGTCTGTGATTTCACCCAACATAGATCTACGCTGGTAACTGAGGAGGGCTGGGTGATGTCCTGACCTAAGCTTAGCCAGGTGAACTCGATCAGCTCCGTTTAACCCGCCACGTCCCGAGCTATTTCGCACCTCCGAGACCCGCCAATCCCGAGGTATTTTCGATTTTTTTTTTTTGGCTAAAACCTCCGCTTTTGGTGAGAAACATCGAAATTTCATAGATATATCGCTCATCTGAGGTTTAAAATACTCGATCCAGGTAGCAGTACCTCCTTACCTGACTGGGTTTTCTAACAGGCTGGCACCAGAGAAAACGAGTTCTATGGGAGGGTAACTATTTCGCACCACTCATAAACGGTATTTATTTATTTACTTGGTATGAATTCATATGTAGTACGAGAGTATATTGGTTTTCAAACAGTAATATAGGCATTATAAGCATTGTTTCACTCACTAACTCATCCCCATACCTGACCTTCTTTTGCCACATTACCTGATCATCATTTCTCACTGTTTCTTCCTCTAATGCTATGTAAACTTTATCCTCCACATTGTCATCGATTGGGGAATCACTCTGGCCCTGAATGTCTTTATTGGCCAGGTCACTGGTAACAGGTGAATTGCCGAGACAATGGCATGTGGGGGGAGGGGGGGAGGTTATGGGGTGTAAGGCATTGTCCCTGCTTGGCACCTTGTAGAGGAATAGAGGAAGGTGTCCTGTGTATACGTACGAAAAATCACGCCCGAAAATTGAAAATTGTGCAAATTAGGGACCTTGCAATTGCACGACGTACCAGTACGTCATCGGGACTGGCAAATGCAAAATGTTGCAACGTACCCATACGTCATCAGGACGTCTCGGGTTAAGGATACCTCTGACAGAAGGATGGCAGGAGAGGGGTGGGGGGGCTATCGTAATGTGTTCTGATCAGTGGTGTATAGCCCTGTATGTAAAATGAGTACGAGTATGTAGGTGTTTCTTCACTGCCAGTGTTGGAACATCTGGAGGTGGGATGCTGGTGAAAAGGTGTGTGGTGTCTGATTTAGGTGTCTAGTTATGTTGTGTACTGTCATATAATGACAGGGGTCTTCTGTGTTAGCATAGGCTGCCTCGTAGAACTGTTTCTCTCATGCCAAGATATTCTCGACAAGGAGGACTTTAGTTTCAAAATGTAAATGAGCTGTGGGAATGGTTTTCGTACATTCAACAGTGATGATGGGCAGGGCGTTGCTCTGTGTGGCCAACAAGGTTTTGTCATGGGTGCTGAGTAGGATGGGGGCCCTTGCTGAGGAGGCATAGGACATCTCTGATCTGCAATATTGTTTGCATTTTTGACAGAGGGTTTATTTATTTATTTATTTATTTATTTATTTTTTTGCCCAGATTCTCTCGCTGTAATGGTCCTGAGTGTGTTCAGTCTGGAGATGCACGTTCTCTTGATATCTTGTATGAGGTCTTTGAAGGTGAATTCCATGTCATATGTCACCCAAAATATTTCAGTGGAGGGTGCGTGTAGCATAGATACACCGCTAAGTGTACCCACGCTCATGGTTGCTACTAGTGATGAGTGTGGTAGTGAATTTGGCTGAAACGATCATCAGCCTATTGTTCTCGACTCATGCCTGAAGTGTGTTGGGTAGTCTTGTTTCAGTGTGATGGCTGTGCCTGCAATATGGTGTGTGGCTATCTGGTAATGTCTCTGCATATGAGCCAATGTATGTGTGCAGTGGACATGTGGAAATATCGTACATGTACAGGCTGAAAACTGCGGGTGAAAGTAAGAAGTCTTGTGAAACTTCATTAGGGACGTTTCTTGTCCATCACAGTTTCGCTTGGAGTGCAGCATGTGCTTGTATACCAAGTAAGTTGTTGGTAAGGTGGTCTTTGGTGTTGTTCTCCATGTTTTTGCTGTAGACCTTGGTGATTAGTTTGCTCTGGGGAAGGCATGAGAGACTGAATGTCGTTTTGTAAAAATTGTAGGTTGTGTGGGTCTTCCTGAGTTGATGCCATAGGGTGCATGTTGTGTGAGTCCGGTTAATAAAATGTTTTTCGGATGTAGCACTCTAAAATCATATTGTGAGGAGAAAGGGGTAGATGAAATTTGACTGCAAAGAATTAGGTATCTAATCATCTTGGATAGCATGCAAAATTGTGTTATGTGTCTGTATGAACAAATTTGTTTGGGGTACCATGTTTCCAAATGCTGGAAATCCTACAGTGTGCATGGAAGTAGTTGTTGATGTCTATGAGGGGCTGGATGTCGAGTGTTCCTAAATGTTCCAGATCTATGTTGCTGGTGCCTCCTGGCCATGTTCTTGGAGAGCGCTTTGCTTTCTTAACAATGTCAGGTGTCTGTTGACAAGTGAAGGGGGTTACATGATTGATTAGTTGAAAGGGCAGCCTATGCAGAGAAGATTTTTCTTCAGACTCAGTACTGTTTGGTGAAAAGTTACTCATATTTTCTTATAGGTCTACGAGTATGTTTGCTTGTTCTTTATAAGATGTGGCGTGTTAGTTGGTGGTTTTCATGGCAGAATGGGTCTTAGATAACGTCGTCTGTGATTGATTGATTCTGTTAAATGTTTTGTAAGGCCTACAGGGGTCCGTGGAGTGCTTTAGTGTAGATCCAAAGTCTTTCTAATTTTCTGTTCACTTTGTGCTAATTTTGTTGTCTATTTCGTTTTTCAAATGCTATAACTTAGTTACGGTGTCTTGTGTATATTTCAGAGAGAAACTGTGTTTCGGCTGGTATTAGGTGACTTATGTTTGCATAAATGTTTACGAGTATATCTGCTTGGTCTTTGTAAGAAGAGAAATGTTGATAATTTGAGGTGATGGCATGGATCTTGGAGATGCTTGTCTGTGGTTCAGCGATACTGTCAAGGGTTTTGTAAGGCCTATCGGTGTATGTGGCATGGGTGGGTGTTGTTACAAAATCTTTCCAATTTTCTGTTTACTTTGGGATAATTTTGCTTTCTATTTTGTTATAATTTTTTTTGCGTTTTGTTACGGTGTCCTGTGGTCCTGTGTGTGCGGGAGAATAGGAACTGTATTTGAGTGAGTAGGCACTTTTTATGGGACGAACAATGTCCGTTGTAAAGACTGGTCTGTGTTGCTGTCTGCTATTGTTTGAAGTTTGTTTATCTGTGTTAAGTATAATGTTATTAAATTTCATGACGTACATGTCAGTGCTGATGATGGGCGAACTGTTTAGCGTGATGAAATTTTGCTCTGTTTCTTTGGTGAATTTTGTCCAGGTTGCTTTATTGTATGCTTTGTAAGTAATGTGTGATTGTTCGCTTTTGGAGTGTATATCTATGGCAACAATTTTAGCGAGGTATTTGAAGGGATTTAGGGTTCCATTCGCTAGGCGGAGGTACAGTGAAACTGTGGACGAACATAATGTGATGTCTGAGGAGGGGTAGCAGAGTGCTTGGTGTGAAATATAAGTGAGGTGTCGCTGAGGATGTACATGGTGTTGAGATGTGATGCAGTATCGAGACCTCGTTGGTAAGTTCTGATTGTCTTCGTACAAGGTAGGTGTTTAGCATTAAAGTCCCTGCAGTTTTGGGGTGTCTGTGATAAGAGAAGGAGCTGGGTGCTATATCGCACTGGTACAGCTTGGCAGGTGTCTGAGGGATTATAAATGTTAAAAATGTTGATTTCTCTTTTTGTCAGTCTGACAGAATATTGCATTGACTGTATTCCATCTTTGTACAGGATGGACTTGTGAATATAAGTGATAAAGCATCCTCCACGAAATTCATTTATACACAGATCTTTGTTTCGTATCAAGGTCTTCATATGACCATTCACTATCCTTCTCACTGCCCCTCTTCATTCCAGTTCCTCTGCACGTTTACTTGTCTTTTCTGTTACTGCACCCAGGTACTTAAATTCTCTCACATATTCAGGTATATTCCCATCCACCAAAGCATCATACTGGGTCGTCACCTTCTCTCTCAGCACCTGTCACTTTACCGGTATCTTCATAATACTCTGAAGGCGAAACACTCACAGGAATCAACAAAACTCGCCGATCTGTAAAGTTCCTGTTCACTATTAGCCTGCAGCACAGCATCATGTGCATACATCAGATCTGAAATTTCACACTTCATTACGATCCTCATTCCATTCTCTGTCTCTCACATTCTTACCATACTCACAACCGTAACTTTGTAGATATTGAACGATCATGTGTGAATCTGACATTTTCCTCTAGCTCCAGTTGTGATAGAAAACAAATAGATTAGACGACCGACTCCTCCTTAACAAACTTCACTATCATCATAAGAACTCTTTACATTATTCAGCAGTATCCCATACAAACGCAAAATCTTCCAAAACTCTCTAAATTACAATGTGGGATAACTACGAACTGATATTGTTAAATGCTCAACTATACGTAAAGTAATGTTTATGTCGAAGCCTTTACAGTTAAATCTGGTTATGCTAATAGCTTATTTTCAGAATGCCTAACCATTCATTCAATATACTGTAATCCTCCGTGTGTGTGTGTGTGTGTGTGTGTGTGTGTGTGTGTGTGTGTGTGTGTGTGTGTGTGTGTGTGTGTGTGTGTGTGTGTGTGTGTGTGTGTGTGTAACGCATTCAAAGTTGGAAAAATGATTGTGATGAAAATTGTCAGGATGGATTGAATTGGGTTCCAGATGGGCCAGTTTCGCTTTCATGTCAATTGAAATATTCTGAAGGGGTGTTTTGGCTCCTAATAATTGTCCCCATTGATATTACATAACATGTATGCGGAAAAATGCGGCAGGACAATTGCGTGGAGTACCTGGCAGAGAGAGAGAGAGAGAGAGAGAGAGAGAGGGAGGGAGAGATGCACATAGGTTTGAGGTCTATTACTTCACAAATGCCATGAGCAAACGATTTTTATCAGGAGAAAATGGTGGTAGCTACGTTGATGGTGGTGGCTGTGATGGTGGCTGTGGTGGTGGTGGTGGTAGATGTGATGATGATGGTGGTAGCCATTGTGGTGGTGGTGGTAGTGGTGGTGGAAGCTGTGGTGGTAGTGTCTGTGGTGTTCCTGATAGTTGTGATGATCATGGTTGTGGTGTCTTTGGTGGTGGTGGTTGTGGTAACTGTAATGATCATGGTGGTAGCTGTGATGGTAGTGATGGTAGCTGTGATGATGGTGATGGTGGTAGCTGTGATGGTAGTGATGGTAGCTGTGATGGTGTTGATGGTGGTAGCTGTGATGGTGGTAAGGGTGGTGGTAACTATGATGACGATGGTGGTGGTGGTAGCTGTAATGATGATTGTAGTGGTAGCTTTGGTGGTGTTGGTGATGGTAACTGATGATGGTAGTAGTGATAGTAGCTGTGGTGGTGGTAGTGGTGGTGTAGCTGTGATGATGATCATGATGATGATAATGATGATGATGGTGGTGGTGGTGGTAGCTGGGATGATGGTGGTAGCTATGATGATGGTGGTAGATGTGATGATGGTTGTGGTGGTAGCTCTGGTGGAGGTTGTGGTAACTGTAATGATGATTTTTAAAAAAAAATAACAGAACAGAGGAAGGAAAAACAAATGAATAAAAAAAAAAATCCATACACCAGATTACTGGTGTCTTCTGTTCATAAAATATCTGTAACAGTTAGACTTGAACAGCTGTAGGTTGAGGTTTGGAGGGAAACAGCTCTGGGGAAGCGAGTTCCAGAGAGATGCAGTTTGGGGAATGAAAGAATTTTGAAATGCAGAAGTTCTCCAATATGGCTGAGTGACATTCCAGTCATGAGCGTTACAAGGTGCCCGTGTAGCACGAGGGAAGGCATGGAGAGGTGGCACCATGGACTTAACTTCGTCTGAGCATTTGCCAAAAAAAATATCTGTAAAATAACGCAAGGGAGGCAACATTCCTTCTTACTTTGTAGGGGAGTAATTTGTTTGTAATGGTAGGGTTGTTAATAATTCTAACAGCCTTGTTCTGAATTTTGTCTAGTTGTTTTAATGCAACCTTTCCACATCCATTCCACAAGGGTGAGCAATATTTAAGCTGAGAGCGCACATAACTCTTATAAATTATAGCTAACTGCTCGTCAGTGAAGAAGTTACAGACTCTGTACAGTAATCCAAGTTTCTTTGAGGTGGTTTTAGCAAGTGATCTAACATGAGAGGTCCAGCTGAGGGCATTTTGAAGTGAGACGCTGAGAATTTCAATACTTTTGGAGATGGGAATATTAGTAGCATTGATGGTAATATACGAGTCGGGTAATATCTGTTTATTGGTAAATTGTATATATTTAGTTTTACTAGCATTAAATGAGACAAGGTTGTTTTGTCCCCATTCACTGATCGTAGATAGGTCTTGCTTCATGGAGATGGCTGTACTAAGTTGAGGGATAGAGATATTAGACTTTGTAAATGGGTGTCTGAGTGTGAATGAACTATGTAGTGTTGAGTCATCTGCATATGAGTGGATGGGATTGTGGGTGACAGATAAGAGATCATTAATATGTACCAGGAACAGGGTTGGCACCAGAACTGATCCCTGCGGCACGCCGGTGTTAACTGAGTGGTAAATTGGAATATACATCACCTACTTTTACTCTTATTTTCCTGTCACTGAGATATGAGGAAATCAAAGGAACAAAAGACGTTCATCCATAGCAAGGGAGTTTGGACAGCAGGGAACGGTGCCATACTGTCAAAAGCTTTAGAAATATCAAGGGCTACTGCATGAGTTTCTCCATGTAGGTCAATTGATTGACGAATGGAATGAGTTAGGAGATTAAGTATGGTGGATCTTCCATGGCGAAAACCATATTGTCTATCACAAATTAAGTTGTTGGATTCAAGATGTTTAACAATGTGCTTATTAATTAAAGTTTCAATTACCTTACCAAGAGAAGATGTGACAGCTATTGGTCTGTAATCAAAGGGGGCAGAGGAACTTCCTTCTTCGGAATTGGGTGAATATTGGCTTCTTTCCATGAATTTGGGAATGAAGAAGTACGTAGGCATAGTCTGAATAATTTAGCTAGAACAGAGGCAAGTTCAGGGGAACACTTTTTCAAAACAACTGGCGGAATTCCATTTGCGCCTGGAGCTTTGTTGGTAGGTAAATTGTATATCACGGATTATACGTATATTGTCTGTATTTTAAGTGGAACAATTTCGGGAGTGTCAAGTTCTAGTACTGGGACGTTTTGGCTGGCATCCTCTATGATACAATTTCTGGCAAATGTAATGGCAAAAATAACTGCTTTCCCACGCGGGTCATTTGTAATGTTGTCATCTGTAGATTTTAGTGGGGGAATGGTTGATGACTTGTTAAAGTTATTATTGAAAGAATTAAGAGTTGACCAGAATATTCTATTATCATTAGGGTTATTAAGTAGTTCTGATGCTTGCTTTTGAAGAAAGTTTGATTTAGTTAGATTTATTACAGCTTTTGTATGATTTCTAACAATTTTAAATTGAGAGAGTGATTCAGATGTTTTTGATTTTAAGATTATAGTGGTTGTAGCTGTGGTGGTGGTTGTGGTAGCTGTTCAGAAACGGGTCTCATTTGGGTAAGTGCAGTTCAGCCAGGTAAGGACGCAAGACACTTCTTTTGAATTATTCGGCCTAACTGGACGTTACAACCCGAACCATAGCCAACACACACACACACACACACACACACACACACACACACACACACACACACACACACACACACACACACACACACACACACACACACACACACACACACACACACACACACACACACACACACACACACACAAACTACCCACTTACTCTTCTCCCATTACTCCACCTGCTCCATCATTTTTGCTAATCACTCATTGACTCCACCCAGGCCATTTCCAATATCTAATTCTCTCAGCTCACCCTCTCATCCACCAACGCTCACATCAACACATCCTCTCACACACCCTCCTTTATCTACTTGACCAGTCGCGCCACCCAATCCGTCCATCTCGATCGTTTATAAAATACACGTCCCTTCACCCACTTATTCACCCACTCACCGACCCATTCAAACACCTAATCACACACCTACCTCCATACACACGCCCACACACACGATCATTTATGTCACTTACTCATTCAGTCACTCCGCCCCTGTCATCTCCAACATTCACTTCCCTCCTCATACCTACTCACCTATTAACTCACACACCATGCTCCTCCACTCGGGTCACCTCCAACATTTACTTCCCTCCTTCTACATACGCATCTACTGGCTCAAGCACCTACTCATCTACCGGCTCACGCACCTTACTCCCTGTCCTCCCCCACTCACTCGCTCATTCGAATTTTCCACACAGATCATGTCCAGCCCTAACACTCCTGCACCTCTTTAGTGGACCACAGTTTCAGCACCGATAGTTCAACTAGTTGCTTCGCTAACTGGGGAATACTCTTGCTTTGGGTTTGATGTATGCGATTGCGTACATTCCTGTCCCACCATAAATTCTTGTTTATTGTTTCGGGAAGTGTAATGAAACTGATAACATATTACCAGTTTATCGCACCGTAATTGGCCCATTAGTAAAACACTGGTATCATGGAAATCTAGCAAACTTGGAATATTGGCAATTAGATAAGAACGAGAAAGCACTGCATAAAGACGAAGAAAATTCTTTATACAACCATGAATTCTCTGAATATACAATCCAGATGATTTTGCTTACTTAATGATAGACTTTCGAAATGGGGTGTCTTAATGAAGCCTCTGTTAACCCTTCACTGTTTGAGAGCCCTCCCAGCCTGCATACGAGTAAATCATCTGGTGGCGGCAATAATAAAAAATAAAAAAAGTCACCGCGTTTAAGGAGCAAAAGTAAGTGAATTAAATCGTTTATAGTTAACAACACTGAAGAACGATACAGAAGCTATGTAAGGGAACCATGAAACTGACTTGAAAAATAGTACAACAATTATCTGATTTAGAACTTATTTTTTATTTTCTTTTTTACGTGTCCGACTCTGGGCAAAGGCTTCAGGGCCTATTTCTCGGGGGCAGTGACCTATCCCAAGGCCCAGTAGTCCTCCTACACCTCCACATGTCACCACTTCCGCGCTAACACCTACCGTCCATATTGAATACATGCTAGGGCTGTCTCAAAGGACTGGTGTATTGGTATTAGCGGGGGTATTTTTACGACATGTCGGCGGGTCATCTGGTAGATCAGGAAAGGCTGCTTTTACGATATTCAAATCCTTAAACTGTTCCCTGCCCCAGCCGGGATTCGATCCTGGGTCCATTAGGACTGCAGGCCGCCTCTCTACCGATTCAGCCACCTCCTCCCCCAGAGTGAACCACCAGTAAAACGCCTTTGTCGGCGAGGTACGAGCGAGGGCATTTATATCTGAAAGCATTGAAATGTTGCCTTACACCAGACGATGCCTAGCGTATATTGATGGCTATCTACCTACCAAGTTTCATGCCGTTACGACAAACTAACTGGCCTGTGGCCCTCTTTTGAAGATTTTCGACATGCTGAACTTGGCGCGTGTCACGTGCCACGTGCACCGCCAGGGTGTGTTGAAAAGTGTCCAAAACAATTCTTGAGGAATGAGGCTATCCTATGATGAAATCCACGCAGTGATTGGCCCAGTGGTTACTGAGATATAAGCTTCTCAAAACCGTAATGGTCGGGCCGGGCAGGGTTGGGCTGCTCATATGTGAGAATATGCCGCTACTTGACGAGAGACCCTCGTAATGAATTAAAAGTATGTACGGAGATGGACCAGATAAAGAGATAAATTTGACAGATAGGTTAATTGACTGATAGACAGTAAGATAGATTGACAGATAGATAGATGGATAGGTAGACAGGTGGATGGATAGATAGATAGATAGATAGACAGATAGACAGATAGGTAAGTAGGTAGGTGGAGAGAGAGAGAGAGAGAGAGAGAGAGAGAGAGAGAGAGAGAGAGATTGAAAATGATAAAGTAAAAGTAATGACACAGAAACAGAAACTGAATCTGAAAGAAAAATATTTAGTATCAGTGAAAGAAAACTGGAGTAACAAAGAGGATCCTGGAATCAATGAAAGTCTATATTTTGTCGTGGATAATAACAGCCTAAAGCACACTATCTATCTATCTATCTATTGCCAGACGCCTCAATCCCGTTTGGGGTGGCCACAAACAAATCGCCTCCAAGTCGCCCTGTCCCCCGCCATTTCATTGCCCTGCTCCCAACTCACACCCCCCTCTCTCATAAACCTCTCCACCCCATCTCTCCATCTCATCCTCGGCCTCCCCCTCCCTCTTCCCCCCTCCACCTCACTCACATACACTCTCTTCGTCAGTCTTTCGCCCTCCATCCTCTCCACATGGCCAAACCACCTCAGTATGTTCCTCATAACGCTTCCTATCACATCCACATCAACACCACAACGCTCCTTTATATCCTCATTCGTCAGCCTGTCTCTCCACGTGACTCCACACGATACGTCTTTACTTCATATTCGTATGTGGGCCGAAGTGAAGTAATTTCCATTGGGAGATATCAATAGGGAAAAGTATTTTAAGGCTATCAGATTAATTTAAAAAAAATGAAGGGTGCTTTTCGTGTAAATGTGAGGCAGACAAGTTAATAAAAATAAGAGGGAAAAATTCACCACCACCACCACCACCACCACCACCATCATCATCATCATCATCACCAATTCATCATGATCATCATTATCATTATCATATTCAAAGTCATCGCGAATCATAATCATTCCCTCACTATTATGTTAGGTGGGCAAAATATTGAGATGGGAGAAAGGGAAATACAAAACTAAAGTAGAATTATCAACCCAGGAACGAAAATAAACCACAGCTCTAATCACTCACCATTCACATTTATGAAAATACACAATAAAATGATAAAAAATAGTAGAAGTGGAGACGGGAGGAAAAATTCTGTGGAAGAAAATAATATGCCGTGACTTTGGTAACTTCTCACGAACACGCAGAGAGGTGTGATAAACTGCTGGGAGGGAAAGAATTAGGTGATTGCTGCTGGAGAGAGAGAGAGAGAGAGAGAGAGAGAGAGAGAGAGAGAGAGAGAGTATCTGGAACTGGATAGGCAAATGAGTCGGTCAATGGGCAGTTTCAGGTAAGTAAATAAACATGATAGTGAGAAAGAGGTACAGAAAGTGTTTAAGAAGTAATATAAGCGCACACACACACACACACACACACACACACACACACACACACACACACTCTGCTATCCTCCTCTCTCTATTTTTATCTGTGCTGTTTACTTGTCCTTTGCTGGTACTGGATATTCAACAGTAACTAATTACTTCACATGTAAAGAGGAAAAATAGTATTCCCTTATCTTCTTTATTAGGTCTGCAAGTTATACAAAGGATCTACACTATTTCCTCGTCTCTCTCTCTCTCTCTCTCTAACATGTCTAAGTTTGGTGTAATTTCTTTATTTCAGTGCCATTTGTCAGTAAACCTGACGGAGCTGTTCTTTCGGCAAATACCTCCAGACACATTCTCTCTCTCTCTCTCTCTCTCTCTCTCATACTTTGAAGGATTTTTTGGTGCTTAAGATCAAACCATACAGACACTCAAGTGTCGCTTTCTTATATGCCTATATTACCATTAATCATCATGGCAGTATGGAAACAAGAATGTCTGGGAATTATTGGTGTGTGAAGACCATCCTCCATTTGCCTGGGAATGTTGGCCGTCTTTTACCTGAAACTCAGATTTTCGGGTATTTCAGTGCTCACCATATCCTTTCCCTTTCATCTCTTTTTTCTTATATACCGGTACCTGGTAAGGGAGTTCATATCTTTTCTAAACCTCATGTCTTCGAGCAGCTTGTTTAGTATTCTATCAGTCTCCATGACACCTTGGTGAGGAATATATAATCCCTTTTCACTGTCTTTCAGATTTCTTCTTCTCTGAGCACTGCTAATCACAATCTCATCTCTGTAACTTGACATATTACTCCTGTAATGTCTGAGGACTCCTCCAAACAGCAGTGTATGACGTATAATGGTGCAGTAAATTGGGTAGCCCACAGACAGCACTTCTTAGACTTTCCTTGCCATGATTATTCCTACCGTGGTTAAGAATGTACAGTGCACATTACGAAAGTTATTCACTCCGGCAAGAAAGCATAATTTCTTTTTCTTTCCCCCTGAAATCCAAAATAGGCTTGGGTTGATCTAATGATGCTTATCATATTGCTGATCGGGGCATTTTTTTTTTTTTATGCGAGGAAGAAGGAACCAAAGGCCATGAGCTCGCAATAACAGTTCCATCCAAGAGAAAAACAAAATACAAGATAGAACCAAATTCAAGATCCGATCATTTCGAGATGCCTGCAAAACATTACGTTTGAAAGACTGGAGATCATAGGAAGCAGGAAATACAGTGATATTATAATCACCTTACTCCTTTATAACGATAACTTAGCATTTTCTCCTAGAATGATGCTAAATTAGTTTCTGCCTTCCTAAAAAGTTTATCATTTCTAAGCGACATGAACTTTATTGCACCATCTCCTACCGCTCATTCTAGCGCCATGCGAAAAAAAATAAATAAAAATCATTTTCTTCTTCTCATTCACTTTCCCACCCAGAAGACTTTGTTGCTGTTTCCTCCTCTAATTAATCTGAACTCTTTTCCCCGATTAGACTTCCGTTAACCATCCCCATTTGCTGCTTTTGTACAGGTGTCATAATTGCCCCAGTGTAATACAGCTTTTATGTGCAGTGGAACTCATCGCATGTAATAAACAGTATGGAGTCCAAAACTGTTCATCATACCAGCACACCTCCTCTGACTGACTCTCTTCCTCTTTTTCTTTTCTCCACATTGTTGTATATCTCTTTACTACTGTTCTGTCATTGCTCTTCTAAGCTCTTTACTTAAATCCCCATCCCAGTACAGCGGGCACGCACCACCAATCTACAGTAGCTAAACATTCCCGTCCATTTTCTGTTCAACTCCGAAATGGAAAAATCAACTTGTACTCTCGGGATTCCATAATCATACACAAGGGTCAACTCTGAATCTGCCATCAAAAGTCTGTCTTTCCCACTGCCTAGGACGTGCAGTATTTTGTATTCAATGTGTGCAAGCACCTCGAAATAAACCGATCTTTATTTTGGCATTCTTTTGATTATATAGGCACTCAGTCACTGGCTGTTATTTATACGCATAACGCGCGCACGCGCACGCACGCACACACACACACACACACACACACACACACACACACACACACACACACACACACACACACACACACACACACATTTTGTACGGTATATACATTTATATATATGTATACATATAGATAGATAGATAAATAGATAAGCAGATAGATAGATGGATAGATGGACTGATTGACTGATAGATAGACAGATAGATAGATATAGATCTATAGCTATAGAATAGATATAATGTAGATATATGTATATTTACATATTTATACACACACACACACACACACACACACACACACACACACACACATATATATATATATATATATATATATATATATATATATATATATATATATATATATATATATATATATGTAAATGAGAACATTGTAAAACTATTCGAAAACATTTATAAATATGAAACTGTTACAGTTAAATTACGTAAGGATCGGAAAAAATTAAGATTGAGAAAGGCGTGCGTCAGGGAGATACAATTTCACCAAAATTATTTACAGCATGCCTAGAAAGTATTTTCAGAATGCTAGACTGGGAAAACAAAAGAGTAAACATAGATGGAGAAGAGCTAAAGTATTTAAGATTTGCAGTTGACATTGTCCCAATCTCAGAAACAGCAGAGATACTGTAAGAAATATTAAATGACCTGAACAGAGAAAGTCTCACAGTAGGGCTAAAGATGAACCGGATTAAAACTAATATTTAATCCACAAAACCACAAAGAGCGTCATCAGAATAAGCGAAGAAATTCCTGAAGAAGTTACCTGGGGCAAATTCTAAAATTAACGAAAGATCATGACAGCGAAATAAAAATTGGATGGAAGGCTTTCGGTAAACATAGAGACATTATGAAACGTAGCTTGCCAGTTTGTATGAAACGAAAAGTATTTAACCTAACGAATAATTCCATCTATGACGTATGGTTGTGAGACCTGGAAACTGACAAAACCGATGGAAAATAAAGTAATCCGTTCTCATAGAGCAGTCGAAAGGTCGATGTTGGGAATATCTTTAAGAGACAGGAAAAGATCAAATTGGGTGAGAGAGAAGACAAAAGTCAAAGATATTATAGACGTTATAAAGGAACAGAAATGGAGGTGGGCAGACCATGCAGCAAGAATAAGGGATAACCGATGGAGCAAGAGGCTGACTGACTGGACAACAAGAGACTGTAAGCGTAGCAGGAAAAGGTCAGACAGAGGTGGAGAGATGAGATGGAGAAATCCGCAGGGAAAACGTGGCAAAGACTGGCTCAGTCAAGGAATTCGTGGAGAAGGTTGGGGGAGGCCTTTGTTCAGCAGTGGACTTGTAATGGCTAATGTTTATATATATATATATATATATATATATATATATATATATATATATATATATATGGATTTAGATTATGCAGATGATATAGTTTTGATTTGTGATGGGCCAGAAGAGATGCAGAGAGTGTTGGACTGTTTGGTGAGTGAAGGTCGCAAGGTGGGTTTGGTTATTAATTGTGGAAAAACTGAAATAATCAATATGAATATGGAAAATGCGCAGGAATGTGTAATTGGAGGTATGGTTGTAAAGCAAGTTGATAGGTTTAAATATTTAGGTACTTATCTAGGCAAGGATGGTTCTTTGAACTTTGAATTCGAGGAAAGGTTAAAGAAGGCTAATCAGGCAATGGGAATGCTTAAAAATATTTGGAATAATAACAATTTTTCTGTGCATACAAAAATCAAACTTTATAAGGTAATGGTTAGGAGTATCTTAATTTATGGACACGAGTCTTGGTACAGCACAGTGACTATGGAAAATAAATTCTTGGTGTTTGAAAATAAAGCACTTAGAAGAATATTAGGAGTTAAGTGGTGGGAAAGGATACCAAATAGTAGAATTAGAGAAATAACGGGAGTGCAGCCGATCGATGAATATGTTAGATTCTCACGATGGAAGTGGCTAGGACATGTGTATAGGAGACAGGGAATAGTAAGAGGTACACCAGGGTGGGTGGCACTTGGTAGGAGAGGTAGAGGAAGGCCAAAAGAGACGTGGGTGAGGACAATGAGACGGGAAGCTGGAGATGAGTGTGGGGAGATCTTGAGGAGTTAGCACAAGATAGGATGTGGTGGTGTGAGTTCATCGAGGCCCTATGCATCCCCGAGGGTGCCACAGGAAATGATTGATTGATTGATATATATATATATATATATATATATATATATATATATATATATATATATATATATATATATATATATATATATATATATATATATATATATACACAGGTATACACACACACACGAGAAGTAAAGCAATCAGTAATAAAGAACAAGAGAGTAAAGAAAGAATAATAGACGGCAAATTAGGATTAGGATAAATCGTAAGATAATGTGAGAGTAGGGAAGAGAAACATGGAGCCATTAAAGAGGGCGCAAGGGGAAATTAAAGCTGAGGAAAAGGATGAAACATAGTGAGCCTCGGGATGCGAATATAAGGGGAAGCAAGAAAAAAAAATGACATAAGAGAGAGAATGTGAAACAGTCGAGGAAAATTTTCTTTGTGGTAATGGAGTTATTAGTAATTCTTTCGAGTCTTTCACTACGTGGAATATTTTGTAGCTTGAAATCAGCGAGGAAAAAAATCATCATCGTACTAACTGAAATACTGAGACCTTCTAACCCGTCTGATATAACAGATGTTTCCGTATCAAACAGAAATATTTCATATTACAAATACAGTAATGAATTTGAAAAATCGCATCACAGTGAAGGGAATACGGAGAGGCAAACAGATGATTAAGACAGAGAGGGATAATGGGAGAGTAGCAATATACTGTGTATATATATATATATATATATATATATATATATATATATATATATATATATATATATATATATATATATATATAAAGTTGTATGCTGAGTCAGAAAGTATCAACAAAGAATAAGCGATCGTGAAAAGAAATAAGCGACAAAAAGAATATGCAATTTCGGGCCGCATGCAAGAGGACTTGAGCTGGACTTTGGGCTTGAGTCGGTGTAAGTCGGACTTAAGATGCACCCGCCAAAAACCCATTATACAGAAACGAGGCCTGAGCCTCGCACAGGCGGAGAAGATGCTCTCGTGTCCAAGCCGCCTCTGAGTAGTGGGCTGGAGTCGGAATTGGGCATTTATAATCTGTTATTTAACGATTAAGTAGGGTAAATTTGCATTTAAAGTGATGAATAATTTATCAACAGCTCCAGTACAACAATAAACGGTGGCTGTGAGATCGTTGGCCAAAAATATTTGAATTTTATACAAAATATTCGACCGTCAATGTAGAGTGCGTTTTGTACACTTGTATAAAGTTCACAAAAATAACTTTTCATCAGTTGATGAATTATACTGTACAAGTGTTGCCGCCACTGCCTTATGATATTCATAGCTGCATTACAATGGCAACAGTGAAGTACCATTTGGTTAACAATTCTTTGTTTCATCGCCACCGACTCGATAATATGTATGCTGCGAGCATGTATGTACAGTGAACAGATGAATAATATTGACAGCCTACTCAACTCATTACAATGCAGGTCCTGTTTTGCAGTTCTTATTTCACGTATTTTAACTTATACTGCAGTAACAATCCAGAACGCGTCCCCATAAAGTTACAGTAAGTCCGCCGCCGCCAAGTCCCCGTGCGATGGTCGGTGTTTTGCCATTCACTAACATTTCTCCCATCATCGTATGGTGACCATAACGCTAAGGGCAGGGAAGAACTCGCTGTGTTTGGGGGAATTTTTCCCCGCTCAGCTGATGCTCTCTTTGCCCAATCACAACGCAGGATGCTTCTCTGCCTAGGCGCTTCAGCCAATCATCGTGTTTGGAGACACTGCCTCCCTCAGGTGACGAGAACTCAAAAACAAAACAAGGGACAGGCATTCTCACATATTGAATGGAATATATCAAATGTTTATCAGTTTGGGAAGTGTAGAGTGATCAGAAAACATTACCAGCACAACTACTGCTGCATGTTGTGCAGCAGTACTGTACATTATTACTGTACAAGTATACAATAATGTACATTAGTTTCAGTATACTGTACAGACTGAATTTCTCGTATATTTAACCTACAGCTATACAACACTACTACGAACTAAACTGACGCTACTCTACACTGCACACTACTATACATGACTACATGCAGACAGACGGCCCCTAGTACACAAGCCATTCGGATAAAAGCTACAGCAAGGAAAATAAATTTATGTTTTATTTTCTATATTTGTTTAACAGTAGCCTATCCTGACCTAACAGCCTATAATAACCTGGCTTAAGGTAACTGAACATTCTAGGCTAAGCTAACCTAACCTAACCCTGAACCTAAACAAATCGAACCTAACCTTCATCGAACAACCTTACCTTACTTAACTAAATTATCTGACAACATAAATAACTTAGCTCAACAAACATAACAACCAAATTAAACAAGCTGACCTAAGCTGCCACAACAAGGTAACCTTAACCTGACCTCACAGGCAAACTTTATCTTATCAAATCTTAGCTTTTGCCGGAGACTCACATACTATTCTTGGTCATTCCCTACTTTTGCCAGAATATACTGGATGATTCCTCTCAAACTCCCTAGGGGAGATGGAATCCCTCCTTGGGAGTTATTTTAAATAAATAAATACTTTGGAGTTAATTCTAAAATTTAATGGCATGGAATTTTGTGGTCTCGTTGAATTTTTTTGTATGTTATGGGTATATTATGGAGATATTGTACTTTTATGTAGCATGACAGTTATTTCAGGACCCAAATTTTGTCCTTACGCTAAAAAAGCACAAAATAAAAGCCAAAAACCATCAAGTCTAAAACCAGCACATAAAAGGCTTTTATGACCGTTTTGGCTTTTTCTGCTTAGTCCCCCAATGGAATGTGCAGATTCCCCTCTGCCCCCTTCTCCTAACTTAAACTAACATAAACTCATCATTATCCTAAAGTAAGTCTAACCTAACAAACTGAGCTAACTTTTACCTACCCCATCCCCAAAATAAACTAACATAATCTAAGTAACTCATGTACAATCATGCAATCTAACCTATGAGTAATCAAATTAACCTAGTCTAGCCTAATTCTTTAACCCAGCACTAACCCAATCTAGGTTAGCCTAACCAATGTTTCACAAAGCTAACCTTACAGTAACCCAATCCAAAAATAAACAAACTTAACAAAAAATTACCTGATCTAACCTACACTTAAACCTAACCTAACCTAATTCTTAAACTAGTAAAATCTAACCAACACAAACCTAACAAGGTTAAACTTAGCTATGCTAATCATAACTCAATCAAAAGATTAACAAACCTAACCTAACAAAAATGTACAGTACGTAATGTAACCCAAACTTAAAATAACCTAACATAACCTCGATCTTAATTTAACCTATCTTGAAAAAGTACCTTTAAAAGGGACTTTTGTTCTAGGGGCTTAACCTATTAAGCTCTTCTCCCAGGAGATTTCGTCCTGACGGTGTACACTACTGTACAATATGACGCATATACCACAGCAATACACCTTACAGTGTTACTCACTAACATTACTGTATACTATTGTAACCTACAACATTAAAGTACACTACAATTTTTTTACAACACTAAAGCATATTTTAATACTGTAAAACAATAATGTACCTATAGTACTACACAACATTAATGTACACTAAAATACTGTACAACACTAATTTACACATTATACAGTACAAGACTAACGTACACTAATACTGAAACCACTAATTAACACTATTGTACCATACACCGTACTGTATATTGTTGTATAGTACCTCTACAAACTACTCATTATAGTGAAATAACTCGTTTACATAAGAAAGAATGCTTAATTCGTTTTTTTTTTTTCCGGCCGGCTAAAAGATACGGAAGACATAAGGGTGGTCGGGCCCACCCTTAACGGCGATCGTAACTCCGGCTCCCGTAAGGTGACCGAAAGTGACATCCGACGCCGCTCCCTTTTACCCCGCCCGTAGCTAGTTACGGGACCGCAACAGCGTTAGTGCATCCGGCTGTATTATACACTTCTTGTATTCGGTGCTCATGGATTCCTAGCATAAACTACCAATATGTCACGCATTTTTTCTTCTACAAGGGGAAAGGGATAGCCTCCGTAAGCAGTCCCTGTAGTGCTACTGGTGCACCTAGACTTGCCATTATTGGTGGCTAAATGAATCACAGGTTGTGGCTGCTTGCCGTACAGAAAGAACAATTAAGAAAATCAGGGATGGTGAAAGGCAATGTCTTTCATTCAGACGATAAGCTCTTGCTGGTTTGAAAGAGGTGACAGTGCCGCGTAGTCGCTGCCAGAAGTTCAATAACAGCCAACTAGCACGAATAACGTAGAGGAATTGGGCATGGCCAAAGAAGAAGTCCAGGTCAATAGACTGTACATACTAGTCACCTAACATTTTCACAAAAACTCTCTTGGTTTCTCGTGGCTTATTTGCTAAATTTAGTATTCAAAAGTCGGCATTGTGACTGGCCGATTTAAAATAGTCCAAGGTCTGCAGCAACTCCGCGACTTGAGCCCGACTTCGCATATGGAAGAGTCAAGCTGGCTGAGCCCGACTTCAGTAAGCCGTGAGCCAGGGCTTGGGACGGCCCAAGCCCCACTTCAAAGTTCTACTCAAGTCTCGTTCTTGCATTTGGGTCTTGAAGTGACTGAAGAAAAGGACATTTTACAAAAACTGTTTAAAATGAAAGATTGACAAAACTGACAATTAGAAAACACTCAAAAAGTGCATACCTTCGCCAGCTCCTATACAAGACACCTCAGATCACCACCCGAACTCCTCCGTGGCCCATGACCCACATATCCACAGAATGTAACTGAAATCCATCAATAACTTTCTGAGATATCGTAGAAAAAAAAAAAAAGAAGTCCTGACCCACGACTCAAAGTCAGTCCCCTGACACCCATATCTACAAAATTTCAATGAACGCTGTCAACAGCGTCTTGAGATATCTCGTGGACAATCAGACACGCAGGGGTGAGTACATAACCTCCCCCCCCCCAACTTCCGCTGGCGGAGTTAAAATATAAAAGCATAAGCGGCAAAAATAACCATAAAGAACAAGTTTCAGGATCTCACCTATTTCATTACATAAAGTGAGACAAAATATAACTAGAATAACAGATTTAATCACACAAGAGGGACCGAAGAAAAGAGGATTATAAGAAGGGAGTGGTTGGACGAAAATGTAGGAGAAAGGCATAGTAATGGATAGCTGAGAGAGAGAGAGAGAGAGAGAGAGAGAGAGAGAGAGAGAGAGAGAGAGAGAGAGAGAGAGAGAACAGAATAATATAGAGAGAAAGAAAGGAAAAGACAAAGAATAATGTAGAGACAGAAAGAAATTCACAGTACTGTAGTATGAGAGAAGACTCGAGGATTGAAAAATAACGAAGGAGAGGATATTAGAGATGTGCCGATACCAAGATGTTGGCTGATACCGATACCGATACCCACTTTTCAGCCTATACCAATACCGATACCAATACTTTTTTATTTTGATTTTATTTATTTGATTTTATTTTGATTTATTTGATGCCGGTAACATGAGTGTTGTTAATGCAGGAGCAATATAGTAATCCTTGTATAATATTAATATATGATAATGTTACATCATACATGTAACTATAATGTAATAAAATATAATATCATAACCATCTGTTTATCGGTGTCATGAAATATGAGTGTCTTGAATCACATAATAAACCAGGAAAGTATCGAAGTATCGGCCATATTTTTACCTTGCCGTTATCGATACCGATACCACAAAAAAGGCCGATACTGCCGATACCGATACCGATACTATCTGCACATCCCTTGAGGAAATACAGATGACAACACAGAACTAATGGAAAACAGAAACCTAAGGAATGAGAAATAATTTTACAGAAAAAGGAAGAAGCATCGCATTTGATGAGTATATATTAAGACCAAGGAGAAGGCAGTCATGACGAGAAAGAAGCAGCGATGAGATGAAAATAACAGAACACCGAGGAGACAGATATCTTACTAACCCTTTAAGTACACTGAGAACATTTCTGCTGTCTTCAGGCTTTACTATCAAGCTTAGGCGGGGCCTATGAAACTTCAGGGACCTCTCCTACTTTGTAATGAATCATGTAAACGGCATCAATACAAAAATATAAACGACGTCATTGTGTTGAAGGCAATCACTGGGGAAATAATTGTGCATTTGTATGGATTCCATGAGTGCTGTATATAGGGCTGTCATTATAGGCATCAGTGCTTGAATACAGTGCAGTCACAAGAGAATCTATAATTTGGAGCTAGTCGTTCAGGCAGTAACTGTCAAGAAGCATAGCTTTGGGAAATCACTTGACTGATTGATTTCTTGATTAACCGATTAACTGATTAATCAACCGATTGACTGACTGACTGACGACTATGCTATAATACTGCGACTACTGTCAATCGAGTTTTGCTTCATTTTGATCACTAGCAGATGATTTACTTTTATTCTGACTAACACCAGACTGATTCCGTATTATCATGAATGCCAATAGGGGATTGTTTAGTATATTGCTTCAGCGATCAGACAGCTTATTCATCTCGTTTTCAAGGATGCAAAGGTAGTCTAGATTAATATATCACTAAGCCGAACATACATATTCTGACTTTGTAGAAGAATACAAAGGAGGGGGAAGGTTAAAGTGAACTATACTTTTTTTACCTTAACTTGACTCGGATTTTTTTATAGGTTATTTCACATAGCTCAGTGGCAGAATTAGAGAATACTATTGCACTACGTGTTTCCCATAGCATTACTTCGTGGCTAGCATCATATTCTAGCGTTGATCTCTTTTTACAACCTAGTATTAAAGATGAGGAGATGGCATTTTAGGGCAAAGTTAGAGTAAAAAGGGTGTAGTGCCTGAAGTAGAATGGCTTTGGGTGGCGGAAGGGAGTGGGAGAATTTGAAGTGGAACCAATTAATATGGCATGGAGGGAGTCGGCGAGGTGAGTGAGGGTTTCAACTGCAGAGATGGTGTTTTTTTTTTTATTATGCGAGAAAGAAGGAACCAAAGGCCGCGAGCCCGCAATTCTTGTTCCTTCCAAGAGAAAAACAAAATACAAGAGAGAGCCAAATTCAAGATCCGATCATTTCGAGATGCCTGGACACACTGCGTTTGAAAGACTGGAGATCATAGGCAGCAGGAAATACAGACAGAGGGAGACAGTTCCAGAGCTGACCTGTTGCATAAATGAAGGACCAGGAGTAACGGTTAACTCTTGCATTAGAGAGTTGGACAGAAAAGGGATGAGAGTTTGCTGCTAGACGGGTGCTACGCGCCCGACTTAGAGGTGGAGGAATGCATGCAGACAGTTCAGAGGAGCAGTGACCATTGAAGTAGCGATAGGAAAGAGATAAAGATACAATAGTGCAGCGAAGAGACAGAGGTTGAAGGGAGCCAGTACGAGGAAGAGAGTTAATGAGACGAAAAGCCTTTGACTCCACTCTATTGAGAAGAGCTGTATGTGGGGAGCCTCCCCACACATGAGAGTTGTACTCCACACAGGGGCGGATAAAACCCTTGTACAGAGTCAATAATTGTGCTGGGGTAAAGAAGGAACGGAGTCGGCTTAGCACACCTAATCTCTTGGGAGCAGATTTTACAAGAGATGTAATATGATCTTTCCATGATAAGTCCCGAGTAAATGAAACCCCAAGCATGTTCAAGGATGATGAAGGATTTAGCTGAATATTATTAAACATTAGTGGGTATACCTGTGGAAGATTTTGTCGGGTTGATAGGTGTAAAAACTGAGTCTTTGATGCATTAAAAACAACCAGATTATTTTTACCCCAGTCAGAGATACGACCCAAGTCAGACATTAGGTGTGCCATAGCCTCATCTCTTGTTTGTTGAAGTAACTACTGAGATGGACGTTGCGGGAACCGAATGGAAAGGTGAAGGGTGGAGTCTTCAGCACAAGAGTGGATAGGGTTAGATGTACAGCTTAGAAGATCATTGATGAATAAAAGGAAGAGAGTTGGTGATAGGACAGAGCCCTGAGGAACACCACTGTTGATAGATCTAGGAGAAGAACGATGGCCGTCTACAAAAGAGGCTGTAGAACGACCAGAAAGGAAGTTAGAGATGAAGGCACAGATACTTCGTAGAAGGATAGAAACCGTAAGAGGGCAGTTTGGAAATTAAAGATTGATGCCAGACTCGATCGAAAGCCTTAGAGATGTCAAGTGCAATGGCACAGCTTTCGCCAAAGTCCCGAAAGGAGGATGACCAGGAATCTGAAAGGTAGGTGAGAAGATCGCCAGAGGAGCGTCCCTGACGGTGTGGAGCGAGATATAAGAGAACTAGGCTTGCGGGAGGACACGGCAAATAGAAGATGGTAAAGATGCATTGCAGTAACCGACCCAGACTGGGAATAAGGCATTTAGTTGTGACAGAAGTTTGGAGGCTTATGGCTGTGGGCACAAACATGAGCTTTGGGAATGAACAGAAGGAGGAACAAAGGAATATACTTGTGCAATAGTGTTTGGTCTTGAGGTGGAGGTGTTAGTGGCTGCGGGAATGCAGAGGAGTGATTTGGTGAGAGTAGATGGTGGGGAGGAGGGGTTTGCTGCTGTGGGAGAGGGGTTAGGTAGCGGATAGGAGTAGGATGAGAGATGGTCTGGTTTAGTGGGTGTTGGGGAAGGGTTAGCTAGTTAGGGGGAAAAAATAGTGTGGAGGGGTGTCTGACAGGAGACGGCAAAAGGAGTACAGGGTTTAAAGTTGACATGTAGTGGGAAGGGAGGTAGGAGGAAGGGGGAGAAGAATTAATCCAGGATGCCCCTTTTGAACCTCTGACAAACGCCGTTACCAACTCAAAGACTGAAAATTAAAAGTTATAAAAAAACAGTATGAAAACCAAGTGTGTGTGTGTGTGTGTGTGTGTGTGTGTGTGTGTGTGTGTGTGTGTGTGTGTGTGTGTGTGTCCTGGTGATGAAAAAAAATGAGATAAAAACAGAAACAAAAGAACAATAGGGATGGGAAGAGATTCGGAGTTCTTTGACCATTACAACATTCCACATTACTCATAAAACGTTTGTAGCTGGTGTGATGTAGTAATGAGTATAGAAATCTGAAACTCTGACTCTCCTTCCATCCCAAAATGCTCTCATGTTTCTGTGTGTTGCATCTCTTGTTTCTGTGCTTTTCTGATACTGGCAGGGAGAAGGTCGTTAAGGAAAGTATGAAAATGATGAGGGAAGAGAGGATGGTGGATGGGAATGATGATCGGCAGAGGGAATGATGGCAGGGGAAAGGTAAAAATGGCGTGAGAGTATTGATAGTATTGGGTAGGAGATGGCAATGGAGGAGGGATGATGAGCGGATGGAATGGTGATGCGTAGGGAATGGTGCTGGGAAGAACTAAAGTAGTGGAAAGGGTCTGGAGTGATAGAATGGGTATAGAATTTGGGAGTGACTTCGCTGGAGGGGAGGGTGTTGTCTGGGAGAAAGGGATTATCATAGTGCTAGACCCCCCCCCAAAAAAAAAAAAAAAAAATTGTGATAGAAAGCTAGGAATGGCAAGTTGCTGGAAAGTGTTTAGAAATTTTTTACATTGACCAGAGGATAACATTGTTTTATTCTGGCTACATTGAGATTGTTCTTTTTCATGTTTAAAAGACTTTCGGGTTGAAATCCTAAAACAAGGGGTAGGTGGTGGTGAAAATGTAGGATTAGTGTTCCAAGGATGAGTAGAACAAACGGGTAAAGAGGTTAGAGGTGGAGAGAATGCAGTGGTGGGGAGCCAGGGAATAAGAGGTAGAATCAAGCTGGTCAATACGAGGGCAGCGTTTTTATTTATTGCGATCACCAAAACTTTTTTTTTTCCAGTTTCCGAGAGACATTTCACATCGGAATGGGAAAACATAATCTTCATTAGCAAAGTCGTTACTAGAGGTGCCACCCTAAATTGAAGAAAGTCCTTGGTGGTACCATAAATAAAATTAAAATAACGTCCACAAGTTGAAAAGGTGAAAATAAGACGTAAGTGCCTGAATAAAAAATATATATGGGAAGAGAGTAAAATTTAAGAAATGCGTGGTAGAATATTTTCCTTATCCGCAACTTCGCCTCCTCACGTTGGGTCGCTGGTAACGGTACAGTATGTTGCCTCCAATCAGTTATCTCTGCCACCACGTCGGCTGGTAGGTGTTTCTTTCTCATTACGCCATCTACGCCATCTCTCCATCTTCTACATAGCTTACTTTCTGTTCTCCCTTTTTGTAGCTACTTCTCCATAGTTCATCCCTAAGCGTATTCCTCATAAGGTACTTTCTTATAACATGTCCAAGTCTTTATAGCCTTCTCCCCTGCATTCCTTTCAGCATTTCAGTCGTGGTGGTCGTCCTGCTTACAGACTCATTTCCGATGTTACTCTTTCTATTAAATCCATTGAAAAAGCCACACACCATCATTACCGTTGCACCCAACTTCTGTACCATAGACCATTGGTGGTCTTATCACAGTATTAAATACCTCATTTCCCCTTTAGCTTCGTGTTTATAGATCCATCAAACAACACTCTAAATACTTTTTTCCACTTCATCCTTCTAACCTGTATTTTGTTTTATCCAAATACAGCTCTCTTGTTTCTTCTACATACGAGTCCATTTAATTGTATCTCCATATTCATTCCCTGTCAGGGGTGGATTAGATACAATTGTATTTGTATCTGAGGTGTATACAAAGAGTATTTTGGCACCCGAAAAGAAAGTATTTTGTATTTGTATTTCTTGATATTGTTTTATGTGATGTTACTTACAGGTAGTTTGTGACATTTTCCTTGCATTAATGATGATAAAATGTAATTCTGATATGTAGATATTTGTATTTGCAATTGTATTTTTAAATTTGGGAATAAGAGTATTTGTATTAGTATTTTTGTATTATAACTTCAGAAGTATTTGTATTTGTATCTGACCTCTAAAAAAGGTATTTGATCTAACCCTGTTTCTTGTTCGCCCCAGAACTGCTAATATTGTACTTATTCTCCTGAATTATGCCCACTAGGCCTACCCTGTCTTTGTCCAACTGTTATTTAGCCCCCCCCCCCTTTTTTTGTTTTCTATAGCAGCTCTCCAAATCTTTAACTTTTCCTTCACCTCACTTCTGTTCTCAGTGACGTGTACCACATCTTGAGGAAGACAATACTTCAGAGGGACAGCCCAGTCACATCCTCTGTAATCACATTCATGGCAATATGCAATATGTACTGATTCAAAGCCGACCCGTGACGCATTCCAATAATCCATATCTGTCCTTCATCACACCACACCACACCACACCAGTCCACGCGCTGCCTCATACATATTCTCAGTTAATCAGATATCTGATGTCCGCTCCTCTCTCAGATATCTCTTTACCCCCTGTCTCTAGTCTCCCACCATACTCCAACTCTACTGATATGTAATTTTCTTCCTCTCTGTACATTTCCACTAAATGTCTTAGTAAAAAGAAAAGGTGGAAAGTATGCGGAAGATAGTACTGAAAATATTCATGATAGGAAGAAATTGCTTGAAATTAAACTGACAGAATGATGTAACAGAATATTGTGGCAAGAAGAATTTTTTTTTTTGAACAAATCAGGCAGAAAGGAAATAATGGGACGTAAGGTAATCGGATTTTTTTTTTTTAACTCTAACTGGTAGGAACAAAATGCTGGAGTATAAAGTGGTAAGATGTAAGATTTAGGAATTAAATCGACAGGAAAAAACCGCAACGGTAACAGCCAATCTCCTATCCCCCTTTCCTACCACGGTCTCTCCAGGGAGTGAGAGGACAGGAACCGAGGCACGTTGTCCCACAGCGTTCTCCAAGTAAAATTGTACCACTGTATTAACAAGAAATGGTGCCAAGGCACAGCAAACCTGTCCCCGGTAGTCATTTTAATGCTGATGTATAAACACAACAGGATATCTAGTCAACGATGTCACACATCTAATTTGGAGTAAATCGAGTGAAAATTGACGATTTTATGCCAATTCGAAATTTTGGGCCTGACCCCCCTACTGCTAAGTGGAGGGAGACCCCCCTGATGTAATGAGGCATGTTATAGGATGAAGTTTCGAAAGATGCACCTTTAGGTTTTGGTTTCATGTCGATGTGACGAATATAAAAGTAGTTATGGCAATTTTTTTTTTCTTTACATTTTTGGGGGCCTACAGCCTAGGCCTTGGCCCAATCTGGCCCCAAATTTAATCAGGTGATCAGAAGGTCATAGCCCATCATCCCTGTAATTTTAGTCAAAATCGCACCAGTAGTTTTTGCGCTAAGGTGTTAACAGACAGACAAACAAACCAAGTGAAAACAATACCCGTCCTCGAGCCCCTCCGAGGCGGGGACGGGTAACGGGGAGAATAATGCTGAAAAACAAGTAGCAGCAATGAGATGTTTTTGATTTTGGTATTTTGATAGCTCTTATTGTTTTATCGTAATGCTCCACACAACGTTCACACTGCAAATAGTCAGCCAGGCAAACATACTGAACGTACATACACACACAGACACATACTTGCGACCTTGGTATTGAAAAGTCAGATAAAAGTATGTGTGTAAGTATGTACTCAAAGGTACGAATTTAGTATTATACAAGTGGTGCCAGGCACAACACCTCGCCCACCAGCAGTTATTTTCTTGTTATTAAATACTGACTCGCTTCTTCCATTTATTGTCAGTGCACAATTAAAGTCTAAGGTAATGGAGCAAATGTTTTCAAATTACTCCTCTGAAAAACTGTGATCTTGTGTTTGACCTTTCAAGGCCACTCAAGGCTAAAGGTCATGCTGCCAAATGAAAGCCTATATGAGACTTCCTATATCTTGGTAATAGTAAATATTTCTATCTTCAACGAGTTTCGAGTTATAGCCCCTTGAATATGCATGACCTTGAACATGACCTTCCAAGGTCACTTATTGTCAAAGGTCAAAGTACCAATTAAAAACCCATATGGGATTCCCTATATGCTGATAATAGTACACATCTCTATTTCAACAGGTTTAGAGATATAGCCCCCTGAATATCCGTGACCTTGGGCTCAATGTCAAAGATCTTGGTGCCAAATGAAAGCCCATATTACGAGTTCCTGCATGTTTCTCAAGGTACATATCTCTATCTTCAACCGTTTTCAAGTTATAGTCCTCTGAAAATCCGTGACCTTTATTTTGACCTTTCAAGGTTATATATTGGATTACCTCCAAAATCTATTCACTTTCTTATGGGACCAGTGCCCATATTCCTGAAAGTTACATGTAATTTCTTTCGGCCGTTTTTCCGTAATGCTGCTAACAAACAAACAAACAAACGACCAAAAATAGTACCTTGTCGGACTCCACCCAAGCGAAGTAAAAATTAAATGACAGTAAGTACACCCACTAAAATAATTACCGGTTCGTCTTGCTTACATACCCTTCGCAACTATCACTGGCTCGGAAGTCGTTAAAACGTGGCAAAGGTTGGTAAACCAGATTCTCCATCCTTGGATCTCTCTCTCTCTTCTCTCTCTCTCTCTCTCTCTCTCTCTCTCTCTCTCTCTCTCTCTCTCTCTCTCTCTCCAGATATGACTCCCGTAGCTTTATGTGTATAACGAATAATTCACTGCAATGAACATAATGCTCGATGGTAGGTCTCAAAACAGCAAAGTATTATCCACTAATACAGAAACCAAAGAGCTGTCTGTCTGCTGGGCATCCATCGTATCCGAGGTTACCACCTTAGTAATTTCTTACACATTGTGATACAATGACAACGACCATTAACACTTCAAGAATAGGTTGTTGGCATATTGGCCCAACTTTCCAGTATATACAACATCCCATGAACAACGCATGTAATGTATATACATTATGTATTGTAGTATTGCTATAATATTAACCACATCAATGACACATGAATGTAGTAGTACATGGATTATAAAACTGGTAATGGTGTATCATCAGTTTGACGAAGATGATAACAACATCGCGGAGGGGGTGACTGGTAGGCATAATAATTATTTCAGGATAGGCTTTTACCTCAGATGGTTCTCGATTTGCATATATATATATATATATTATGCAAGGAAGAAGGAACCACAGGCCAGGTGCCCGCAACCATTTCTGCCCCCCCCCCAAAAAAAAAAAAAAAAAAAAAAAAAAGATCCGTTCATTTCGAGATGCCTGGACACACTATGTTTGAAAGACTGGAGATCATACGAAGTGGGAAATACAGACAGTTGACCTGTTGCATAAATGAAGGACTGGGAGTAACGGTTAACTCTTGCATTAGAGAGTTGGACAGAAAAGGGATGACAGTTTGTAGCAAGACAGGTGCTACGCACCCGTCGTAGCGATGGAGAGATGCAAGCAGAAAGTTCAGTGAAGCAGTGACCATTGAAGTAGCGATAGAAAAGAGATAAAGATGAAACAGTGCGATGAAGAGAATGAGGCTGAAGGGAGCCAGTAAGAAGAGGAGAGTTGATGAGATGAAATGCCTTTGACTCCACCCTATTGAGAAGAGCTGTACGAAGGGAACCTCCTCACACATGAGAGTTGTCTTCTACACAGGGGCGAATAAAACCCGTGTATAAAGTCAACAACTGTGCAGGGGTAAAGAAGGTACAGAGTAGGCTTAGCACACCTAATCCCTTGGAAGCAGATTTGACAAGAGATGCAATATGATCGTTCCAAGATAAGTCCCCAGTGAATGAAACCCAAAGCATGTTCAAGGATCATGCCGGACTGAGCTGGATATTATTAAATATTGGTTAGTACTCCTATGGAAGATTTTCTCAGGTTAATAGGTGTAAGATCTAAGTCTCTGATGCATTAAAAACAACAAGATTATTTTTACCCCAGTCAGAAATACGACCCAAGTCAGACATTATGTGTGCCATAGCCTCATACCTTGATTGTTGAAGTAACTGCTGATATGGACGTTGCGGGAACCGAATGGAAAGGTGAAGGCGGAATCATCAGCATATGAATGGATAGGATTAGATGTACAGTTTACAAGGTCATTGATGAATAAAAGGAAGAGAATTGGTGATAGGACAGAGCCCTGTGGAACACCACTGTTGATAGATCTAAGAGAAGAACGATGGCCGTCTACAACAGCGGCTACAGAATGACCAGAGAGGAAGCTATAGATGAAGGCACTGATAGAAGGATACAAACGTAAGAGGGCACGTTGGAAATTAAAGATTTACGCCAGACTCGATCGATAGCCTTTGAGATGTCAAGTGCAATGGCACAGCTTTCGCCAAAGTCCCGAAACGAGGATGACCAGGAATCTGAAAGGAAGGTGAGAAGATTGCCAGTGGAGCGTCCATGACGGAACCCATACCGACGATCAGAAAGAAGGTTGTGATAGGAAAGATGCTTTAAAATTTTTCTGTTAAGAATTGACTCAAAACTTTTGAGACTCGGGATGTTAAAGCAATTGGACCATAGTTAGAGGTTGGGATTGTTCACCCTTCTTTGGGACTGGCTGAATGAGAGCAAATTTCAGCAAGAAGGAAAGGTACAAGTTGAAAGACAAAGGGGAAAGAGTTTACCTAGGCAAAGTGTAAGCACTGAAGCACAGTTCTTGAGGACAACAGGAGGGACTCCATCAGGCCCATATGCCTTGTCAGTATTGAGGCCAGTGATGGCAGAAAATACATCATCTGAAGAAATTTTAATGTCAACCATGAGGAAGTCAGAGGGGGGAAGTGATGGAGGAACAGCACTGGGATCGTCTAAGGTGGAACTGGAGGAGAAAGTCTGAGCATAAAGAGCTGGTTAATCAGTAGTAGAATTAGTTACAGAGCCATCAGAATAGAAAAGAGGAGGGAAGGATGACGAGGTAAAGTTGTTAGAAAGGTTTTTGGCAAGGTGCCAGAAGGAGCGGGAAGAATTCGAGTTGGAGAGTTAAGAGCAGATGGAATTATTTTTAGCAGAGCGAAGAACAGACTTAGCACGATTCTAGGCAGAAATATAAAAATAAAAATGTGATTCAGGGGTGGGTTGGTTCTGGTATCTTTTATAGGCCCTCTCCTTGTTGCACACAGCATTAGAACAAGCGTGATTAAACCGAGGCTTTCTTGTATTAGTTGTAGGAATATGAGATGGGCATGTATGCTTCCATGCCTGGAAGCATAACCTCCATAATGCACAAGGCACACTCAGATGGCTCCTAGCCATGGAAACAATTATCATTCCAGGGACAATGAAAGAAGTGCCATACTGCCAGAGGGCTTGGCAATCTGCAGCTCCAAAGTGCCACAATTGTCATTTCTTTGAAGGGTCCACAGGCTGTACTGGAGCGATATGACAGGTTAATGTAATAAGGCTGTGATCGGTAAAGCCCAATGGAGAGGAAAGGTTAACAGTGTAAGCAGAAGGATTAGTTGTAAGGAAGAGGTCAAGTATGTTGGAGCTCTCTCCAAGGTGGTCAGGGATATGGGTAGGGTGCTGTTCAAGCTGCTCTAGGTCATTAAGGATAGAAAAGATGTAGGCTTGTTCATCAGGTGGATCAGTGAAAGGAGAGGAGAGCCAAAGGTGGTGGTGAACATTGAAATCTCCTAAAATGGAGATTTCAGGGAAAAGAGAAATGGATAAAATGTGTTCCATCGTAGAAGTAAGGTAGTCGAAGAATTTTTCATAGTCAGTTGAATTAGAAGATAAGCAAACAGTGCAGATATATTTAGTCAGAGAATGACAGAAGAGCCAAAGCCAGAGAGTAGAGAATTCAGAAGAATCAAGTTCTGGAACATTAGTTGTTGCATACATATACACAACAGCCACCTTTGGCTTTGAAATGAGTATAGAGAAAGTAGGAGGATACAGAAAAAGGTTTGATATCAGTTGCGTCAGATGGCTCAGTCTCAGTTAGGAAGAGAAGGAGGGATTTTGAGGAGGAGAGGTGGTGCTCAATAGTATGAAAGTTAGAGGAAAGGCCGCGAATGTTGCAGAAATTGAGTCAGACATTGGTTCCAGGCAGCTCGTTGAGTCGTCACCGGGAGAGGGGCGGATGGTGGAGGCATTTATGGCCCCCTACCCCAGGGGATTCTGAGGCTTTGTTAGTTGTCGCCATTTGTCTTCTCTAATTTTGAAAAGGAAGTGTAGTGTGTGCTGTGCCTGTAGTTTGGTGTTGACAGTTAGAGAAACTTGTATTGGAGAGCATCCTGGCCTACTGTCTGTGTTACATGTGTGGAGTGTGTTGCCTACGAAACTGCTTCAGCTCGAACAGTTTGAGCATCGAATGAGAAGTGCTCATTTTCAAAGCGTCTTCTGGTTCTTTCATAACACTTCTTAGTTAATGATTTATTTTGCACATTAAACATCAGCATTCTCGCTTAAAGTATTCATGGAAAGTATGTTCATATTCCTGCTCTCTACCTAATATAAGAGGCAATGATAAATAATAAGCCAAACAAATTGCTTAGTAAGCGGTGCTATGAAGCCTCAGGTACGGTACCACTATGAATACTGACTTAATGCCGCGTTTTCATGAGGCTTTTAGACCGGTATTGACCGGTTTAGACCAGTCTTATTGTTGTTCTGGCGAGACAATTAGACCGGCTCAGACAGGTCCAAAGCAGTCCTGCCCCACAAGCTAGCCTAGGTGAGACCGGTCTGCACACAAACGTATGTGCGTCAGCAACAGCCAAGAAGGAGGCGAAGAGCGTCCGTGGCAGGGTGTGAACATCGATGGTCAACAATGGCGGACTTGGGAATAAGGTTTGTTTTAAATTACACTTTTAACGCTAGCAGAAGCCCCTGATCATCCAAGAAGGGAACCAAATAAATCTCACCATGAAGCAGAGGCTTTGTATTGCTACGGATCGCACGAAATAAGATTATTAAAGCATTAATGACCGAGATAAAAATCGAGGGGAAGCATGAAATTTGTGTAATCAACACTACTCCCTGACATATGTTTGCATTCTTCTAGGCCCACGCCCAGTCACTCATGCAGCCAATAGCAGGCCCGGACAGGATTGGACCGACATTAGCCCGTTCTTGCGATCACTTTTGTGTCCTGATCGGTCTAAACTGGTCCAAAGTGCCCCGCGAAAATGCTGCTTAAGACTCAGCAGATCATGGATACCAACCACGCACGTTACTCTTGAGTTAATTTTTTTTAATTTTCAGATCTTTCGTTTGGTGTGTCAAATTTTATCACACTAAAAAAGTGCCGATAATATTCTTTTAGTGGGTGTACAGTAAGTGTACAGTCTGAGACTAAAGCCTTCGGACTTGGTAAATTTATCGGTCAAAAGATGGCGTCTCAATCTTTGCCTAGAAAGAGGCGGAGTTAACAACTGGGAGGAGTGTTAGTGTGGTAGGGAAGGGTGGGGCTGAGTCAGTGGGTGAAGAGTTGGGGCTCTGAAGCTGATTATTAATGAGGCATGTTTTGATGCATAGAATAAATAAGCCAGAACTTGCCGTTGAATAATGCAAAAAATTATTACTTAACAAAAAGTAGATTCAGAAAATAGTATGGAATTTAAATTTCACATCGTAGGAGCTTTCCCTTGGCGAGAGAAATCGTGTGATGGAAGGCAGGATGATTTTTTTTTCTTTGTATTTCAGTCCTTACAATTAATTTTAATAACATATTTCTCTACTGACGTTTCAGTGTATACGTCCCTGTCAATTGTTCTTTTCTTCTATTTAATAATTTGTGCTATTCAGTGATACTGATTATGCTGTACAAAATAAACTGATGTATACCCCCTCGTTCCGAAGAGTTAATAGCCTTTTGACTGGAATGAGTATCACTGTGAATGATACTTCGGTTGTCATTAACTAGAAGAGTATCGTTTGATGTTAAGACACCTTCTCACGATCAGTATTTATTTACGTTATTATGTTGTCAATATTATAATTACAGACATTAAAACATTATCATTATTCTGGACAGACTGTCAGGCAGTGCTACCATTTTACGTGTTATATAACTTGTTCTCGCCTTGGTACAAGTTAGTTTCTTTCAGTGGTTCTGCAGTCATAGTAACTCGTTCACGAAAGAAATCTTAACTACTCTGTTCAGTTTGACTCCAAATAATATCTTCAGCATAGACGTGCCTCCTGGTCGACGACTTGGAACACAAGCCCGTCTCCTGTTACGTTCAAGGGGTCAACTCCCCACCCATTTATTTTCCCCCCAGGGACGATTATCATCCCAATGACCCAGTACCCTCCATAAACATATTTTCCCCCTATGGACGCATTTTCCTCCATTGACCAATTTCTCCCACAGACCTATTGTTGCCAAATGGACCGATTTCGCCGCATGAACCTGTTTTCTCCTGGACTTGTTCCACTGAAGGGAGCTATTTTTCGCTATTTATCTGTTTTACTCATGAGCTAATATTCCCCAGTGTCTATTTTTCCCCATACGTCTATTTGCCCCCGGAACCTATCTTCCACCCTGGGCCTATTATTCATTAATGGATATATTTTCTCTCCAATGACCAATGTTTCCAATCGAGCTATTTCACCCGTGGATTATTTCCCTCTGTGGACTTATTTTCATTACCACCCTACTTTCTCCCCACGGAAACGCAACCAAATCCTCACAGATTTATTTTTTCACACTGACCCAATTCGTCCTTCGACCTAAACCCATTGGTCACATATCTTTGCTTTGGCCAATTACCCCCAAAGATATATCTCGATGGACCTATTATCCCACATGGACAGAATCCAGTTATGGACTAATTGTTCCAAGATCTATTTCACAATGAACCTAACTTCTACCACGTGCCCACCCACCCACCAACCCATCCATCCGTATACTTACTCACTCACCCATGTGTAGTAAAGCCATCACCTTGATTGTTCTCTGGAAAGCCATACATCCCTCTACCCAGCCACCCAAAAAGCCCACCCATCAAACTACAAATCCATGCCACCCCACCCACATGCCCAGCTCACCCTATCACTCCACCCTGCCAATCCACCCGTCCATCCACTAAGCACTTCACAAACCCACTCACCCATCCCTTCCCTCCCATCATACCCACTTCGCCCACTACCCACCCACTCCGCACTCTTCACCTGTTTACTCATCCTGCCTACCCACCCTAACCACCCTGCCCACCCACCTAACCAACCTACCCTCCCCACCCACCTCACCCATCCACCCACCATCCTACTCACCAAGCCACCAAGCTTGGACCATCGCAAAATGACTTGCAAATTTACACACACACACACACACACACACACACACACACACACACACACACACAGGGAGAGCTGGTATTATAGTATAGGTTGCAGTACTTCAAACCACACCATCATCTTAACTTTACCACCACAAACCCACTCATCACACCAGGGATTCACGGATTCATGGTAGCCAGTTTCAGACTTTGTTGTCTTTGTTTATATTAGTCTTATTAATACCCATTTTGGTTCATTTTCCTATTAAAGAATGTGCTTTATGATTCTGTTATCAAAGCAAACACCTTTCACCAATATTTTGGAACAACTTGTAGCAAAAATATTTAATGATAAGACTACAGAAATTATTATATGTCCTTCAAAGTATTTCTGCTCCAAAATTATATGTGTATTTCAAATCAGTTTGTTGCATCTTCTTCCACCTGAGTTCCTATTCCCAAAGCCATGATAAAATGTTCATACATTTTTTTTTTTTTTTAATGAGATACCCCGTGCACGGGGAAACGGCAGCTTTTCTCCTGTTATTACATGCAGCGTACCGGGTACTCTTTGGTGGTAGTAGGTGGCGACCATCATCCACTTACTTGATTAAAAGCTGACCAATTTTTCCCTTGCATTTATGGTTTCTTTTCTGTGTCTACCCTCCTCTGTTATAACCTCTCCCATCCTTCTTGTCGGTTTTAATCTATCTTGCTTCCACTTCAGGTGGCCCTAAACCAAGTCACAAATTTAATGGTTGCTCGTAACCATGGAAACCGCGTACAAATTGGGTGGCAACCATCTAGACAAAGAAGGGAGTGATGTGGAGCCTATTATGATCTATCTATCTATCTATTGCCAGACGCCTCAATCCCGTTTGGGGTGGCCACAAACAAATCGCCTCCAAGTCGCCCTGTCCCCCGCCATTTCACCACCCTGCTCCCAACTCACACCCCCCTCTCTCATATACCTCTCCACCCCATCCCTCCATCTCATCCTCGGTCTCCCCCTCCCTCTTCCACCCTCCACCTCACTCACATACACTCTCTTCGTCAGTCTTTCACCCTCCATCCTCTCCACATGGCCAAACCACCTCAGTTATGATACCCGTGCTAAATGGGTTGAGGGAAACAAATAATGGCGCCCATCCGGACCTCCACACTCTTCCCCGCGTCCTGCTGTGGCAAGGCACTGTCTACCCAAAGGAAATATAATTATGTTTACTGAAAAGGATGGCCCTGCAGAGGCAGTTGCTTGTCTGTGGTTGATGGGTCTGCTCTTTCAAACTGTCCGGGGTTACTCAACAATAGCAACATTGTTTTTTTTGCTTAAATTGTCTTATTTTTTCTCACATCATTGGTCACTGAGGTATTTATATGCAAAATCAACCCTTTTTTCATGTTACTACAGCTTAATCAGAGCAATATAACCGTATATACAGGTTGACAAACATTAAAAGCGATTTTAGGGCTCGTTTTAGAGCCGAACATTGCTCAAGGCCCCCGAATACGTGGCAGTTTATATATCTAGTGTCGTATGTCCAATATAAATCACATTTGTGTAAAATGTAACCAAACATAAGGAGGGATTTTTTCAGTCTTTGTAGGTATGTAGCAGTGGTAGTGCTAATGTCAATGTCAGGGGTGGGATAGGACGAGGGAATTTTCTTGGAGGTTGTTAATCAGGCTGCAACACGAGAAAGAGGGAGGGAATTTCCAGGGTTATAAATTTCACGAGTGTATCACTTCTCGTTCAGAATCTCTGAAAATAGGTTCTGCATTACCACAAACGTTAGAGAAAAATAAATCAAACTCGAACCTGTGTATCTCTCCCATCCAATATATACTTCTCATAATGGACCATTCTCTCTCTCCACACACACACACACACACACACACGCGAACGAGCGAACGCGCGGGGGTCCCAAACATTCATAACACCTGCATTGTTATGGCGAGTGCGGGTTTAATATGGATAGCTGCAGGCTGAATATATTATATATATATATATATATATATATATATATATATATATATATATATATATATATATATATATATATATATATGTGTGTGTGTGTGTGTGTGTGTGTGTGTGTGTGTGTGATAAACAAATATAATCTCCCCGGTCCCGGAATGAAGAAACAATGAAGATTATGTAGAGATCATGTGTGGGGTGGCTTGAAATATAAAGATGTTTAAAAACTTCATTTTAGATGCCGTAATAGTCAGTTTCTTCAGTGCGTGTCAAGATGTAGGCTGAGGGGACAGTGGCCCATGCAAGCCATGATTCACTTATTCTTGACTGTCAGAAAGTGCACGATATCCATATGGCACCAATACCCAATATTGCAAGGCGGGCTACTGGTATGTAAACTGCTGCTATATGGAATCAGCATTAGTGTTTGAGTGGCCTTTCGTTGAACCCATGATATGCAACGAAACATGATATACGTGAAGATCAGACGATTAACCATCCGGCACGTGAGATTTATTTCGCGACTATTGCTGTAGGTTCACAATCCAGAGCTCTAGTACTGCACCACACCTACCTCACTGCAACATTATCCCATGGTTTTTTTATACTTCAGATATATATGGATCAAAAAAAAATTTGTAGAATGAGCAAAGGTGGTGAAATCTCGTTAAAGGGTCGTATCTCGCTTAGACTATGCCCAGCACCAAAAATTTCATCTTTTTGGAAACCAGTAAGGTTATAGCGGACTGTACAGTTGGTTGGAAAGTCACTGAAAAACAATTAATAGATATGGCTGATATGCCCTCTCTCTCTCTCTCTCTCTCTCTCTCTCTCTCTCTCTCTCTCAAGACTCGCCTCAAACATTGCTGAACACACACACACACACACACACACACACACATTTGGTAAAAACTTAACACCCATTTTCGCTTTGCAGACGCGGGTGTAACAAATGTTTTTAAAGATGAAGTGTCCAGTTATGTTGACACTTCGTGAAAGCTGAACTGTAATAAGAAACTAACACAAGAGTTTGAGTCTGCTGTAGTTAAGAGGAAATGATATGGAGTTGATGTCAATTTACAGCATGTGCCGGTATACATTCATTCATACATATATATATATATATATATATATATATATATATATATATATATATATATATATATATATATATATATATATATTTATGAATGAATGTACATGCTGTAAATTGATTTCATATATATATATATATATATATATATATATATATATATATATATATATATATATATATATATATATATATATATATATACAGTATATATATATATATATGTTTTATAGCCTCTGTCTAAGAAAGCTTTGAATTTTTCTTTAAGTAAGTCAACCTATCAGCGTCAAAGTAGTGAAATGAATAATAAAGATTATGACGAGCCCGCTCCCATCTGAAGACTAACTCTTGAGCTGAATGCATTTTTCTGGAGAAAATAAAGAGGAGCACTGAGAAAAGCGCAACTACCATGTTTTGCGATCGATCTATGACCAAAGTTTTGACCTAGCTGCGATCTTGACCTTTGATTGTTCTCAAACCTTTAAATACATCATCCTTGCGTAGCCCCGAACCCTTCCACTAAGTTTGGTTCAAACTGGTTATGTTTAGGCTGACTCTGCCCTGTGACCGTTACTTTCGTCATATTGTTCTAAAGAATGAACAGATTAATCTATGTCTGACCCTAAATCATTCCACCAAGTGTAATCCAAGTTGAATAAAAACTTTTTAATTTAAAGGCACGAAAGTTCGATACCCTTGTGACAGTAAATTATGACTGTTTTTTCTTTAAAAAATGAAACATTTCTCCCTTCACCCACCAGTTACGCCTTTACCAAGTTTTGTCAAAATTGGATAAATAATGAAAGGTGGCCTATTCCCTACCTATTAATTTTTTACCTTTTCACCTTGAATATCTATGTGCTTCCGACCCAGTGGAGAATTTCTCTGTGAGAAAACGAAGGTGAGCGGTTTTGCCATTTTAGAGCTAGAGGGACCTAAAAAACAAGAAGAAGAATGAATACGGATAAACAGAGATTTTTGTAAATTGTGCTTTAACCTGTTAGAGGTATGTTTTAGCTACTTTATGCGATGATTTAGGAAAAGACAAACATAAAAACTAACACTAGATGATAAAAAAAAAAAAAAAAACTCCGTGCTAGAGCGTTACAAAGCATTATATATCTTGAGGCTTATCGACTCGCCAGTGCCATCCCAACATAATGTCTACTCACACTTTGATGCATATTCTGTTGTTGATCTACCTGATACTGATTCCCAAAGTAGGAACATGCACGACAATTCATGGCGCACGAACTATAATCAGAATGGTTTTAGAGATAAAAACTTCCATACTATTTTTCGCTAGGCCTGTAAATGTTACCTAGTGCAACCTTTTGTTAACACGGTTCATGATTTTTTTAATCATCACAATAATAGTGTTGGAATAATACATCGACTCGTTGCGACTCCCTGAAAGAAGAGGCTAGAACTAATTTCTGCGATTCGTTGTAGGAACAGACTGCAGTTAATTATTAAGATACTTTTTCATCATAGCCACTGTCAATTTTTTTTTCAAATGCACAAACACTGTTTTGTTCTCCTCCAAACAACGATAGTTTAGATGCTTTGACGATTCATTACATATAGTATAGATCTGCAATTACTCTTACAGTGTAGGGAATTTCTAGATACAGCTGGTTTGAAATAGCTGATTAAACACGCCTGCACGGCAGACGAGTTATTTGAAAGGAGCATGTGGATTTACGTGGAGAGACAGACAGAGGAATTTGAAGTGAAGAAGCATTGTGGTGATGAAGTGGGTGTCAGAAGATGAGGTAAGCTAAATGCTGAGAGAGGTTTGGTCATGTACAGCGATGGAGAATGAAAGACTGACCAAAGGAGTGTATATCACCGAGGGGAAGGGGGAGATCAAGGATAAGATGGAGGGACTGAGTGGAGATATATGAAAGACGGGTGTATTAGTTGGAGTTAATGTACTCAAATGGTTACTGGCTATACGAAGGACAGATAGATGCAAGGCAGATGATTGCTCCGTTCACCTCACACAGCAGTAGGCAAAGATGTGTGTGTGTGTGTGTGTGTGTGTGTGTGTGTGTGTGTGTGTGTGTGTGTGTGTGAGAGAGAGAGAGAGAGAGAGAGAGAGAGAGAGAGAAATTAGGTAGGGTGAGGATAGAGTCTCTGAGCTCATCTAAGAATTTCATAGTGAAGCAGCATAAAAAAGGAAGTGATGAAATTTCTTTTGAAGCAGAGTATTAGGTAGTTAGGTATGGTGACATCGGATCTGCATATAGCACACCAGACATTGGTAAATTTCACTACTGCAAGATTTTTTTTTTCTTTCAACGTTTCTTCGTGTCATTCACTGCGTTGCAATTCGACACACACACACACACACACACACACACACACACACACACACACACACACACACACACACACACACACACAGCAAAAAATTTTATTTGACCAAGAGGAACTGAAAATAATGGAAACGAAATGTGGGGGGTGATAATAGCGAGAAACGGCATGAAAAAAGAGTGTAATCAGAGTAAGAGCAAATGTGTGGAGAGAGAGAGAGAGAGAGAGAGAGAGAGAGAGAGAGAGAGAGAGAGAGAGAGAGAGATTTAAAAAGTGGTTAGAGAGAAATGACTGGAGGGGGTAATAAACCACATCATTACGTGCTCGGATGTTTTGGCCACGGATGTTTGGGCCACGGACGTTTGAGCCATGGGGCCACCACCCTAGGACGTTTTGGCCACGGAAGGTAGGGCATAGGTTAGGTTAGGTAACGTTAGGTAAGGTACACAACACTTCATACTTTAAAACGTCTAGGTTGGTGGCCCAAGGCCCAAACGTCCGTGGCCGGAACTTCCTACATTCCATCATTAAGGTGACGGTCTTTTTACGGCAATGTTGTTGTAGGCAGATGATTTTTATTCGACTTGGAAGAGACTTTTCGAAATCGAGTTCTTAGACCTAGCCATGCTTCTTCCATTTACTCTCGCAGATTAATAAAATCGCTGAAAATCACTGTGTTGTGGTACCTCCTCTAAAATGAAAAATACGATATCCAATCGAAGAGGTTAAGAAAAAAAGGCAGGGCAAAAAACAAGGAGGAGCACTCAGAGAGTGCAACAGCAGCGTCCTCCAACTGGTCTAATGACCGAATATTTGGCTTTGCCCTTTGACATTACCCCTTTACAGATTCTCTTAAAATCGATGTACTTATATTCTTGCCTAATAATTGACCATTGTACTGAATTTGGTTCATATTAGATCACAACTGTTTGAGCTGGCAGTTCGCAGTGACCTTGACCTTTGACCTTTCCCTGTGGCCTTGACCTGTGAATAATTGTTCTCTAAATCGCATTTCGTTATCACTGTTTATAGGCAAATCCTTTGACAAAGTTTCGTTAATACCAGGGAAAAAATGTTTAAGTTGCTCTTGTGTTAATCTTTTGGGTGATCTTCAACTCATCTCGCTAGTGTGTTTCCAGACAGATAAAACTGACAACTATTTTATTCGCACACAGCAAAGGGGTCAAAATTTCATCTTCTCATGTAATTTTGACTCTTAACTGATGGTTCTCAAACCTGAACCCCTTAGTTCTTGCCTGACCCTTCACACTTCCACCAAGTTTGCTTCAAATCAGAATGGATCTCTTCAAGCTGAACTTGCTCTGTGACCTTGTACTTTGACTTTCCCTGGGCCGTTAACTTTTGAGATTGTTCCCACAATCGAACCCTTCTATTCTTCCCTTCTCAGCGCTTCCACAAAGTTTGGTCAAAATGGGATGAAAGGTGTTGATGATGACCTCGAAATGGACCTTCACCTCTCATCTCTCTTTCCCCAAACTGAAATATTTGCCTCGTGGTTCATCCTACACTCTTCCACGAAACTGGTTAAAATGAGATCAAAATGGCAAAAAAAATTTAATTGATATCTTCTTGTAATAGCTGATCTTTGACCTTCCTCTGTGACCTTCTTAATTGTTTGCTCTCTAAACTGAATCACCACATTCTTGCTGTACCTTCCATCATTATACTAAATTTAACCCAAAATGGGAGAAAAATGCTTAACTTGGTTTTGCTAGGTCAAAGGTTCACCAAGTATTTTTGCCATGATCTTTGACCCATTCTCTCTCTCTCTCACTCTCTCTCTCTCTCTCTCTCTCTCTCACACACACACACACACACACACACGCATATTCCTATACATAATTCATATAAATGTAGTTTCTCTCACTGGCTGACCCTAAACCCTGCCATCAAGAATGGTTGTAGTCGAATAGTCTAATGAAAGGTGCGAGAGTTACTCTGTTCACACTCACACACACACACACACACACACACACACACACACACACACACACACACACACACACACACACACACACACACACACACACACACACACACACACACACACACACACACCTGGCTGGGTTAATTGTGAGTGTATTAATAATCTAATGCTCCTACAATTCACTCTAACCTGAATACCGTGACTTGGTATTACATGCAATAGAATGATGGGAGTTGTCTCCACTGTTAGAGGATTGATGCTTACAGTGTTTAAATTCTCAAGCTCTTGATGTTAGCTCATATCCTAATAGTATAATTTGGCATTAGCTGTAATGGAGAATAAGACGTGTTGCTATCATGAAAAGACTAATTATGAAATCGGTGTGGGAAGTGGCAAATACATGAGGGGGAAAGAAACAAAAGGAAAAACTAAGAGCGAAAAGGTTGTGAAGGAAACAGTGGAGGAATTAGAGGGAAAAAGTAAAGTGTAAACCGGACTGGTAAAGGTGGTGGACAGCAAGGGATGGGGGAAGAAAGGTCAAGAGGATGTGAGAGGAATTTAAGTGAGTGGAAGAAAGGGTGAGAAAAAGAAAAGCCAGATTTTACTGAAATCTTGAAGTAAGCGTATAAAAATATAAGAAAGAATGGAAAATGTTGTATTAACAAATAATGATAAGAATGGAAGAGGCAGGTATAAAGATGGTCAAATATTGTACACGATAACAGGATGCATAAATTGAGGTGACAGAGGTTTTAGCGCAGTAAGATAACAATATAAAGAAATATAAAACATTAAGTAAGGATATGGAAAATACAGATTTAAGAGAGATGAAGAGGTGAATACATAATCAGAAGTGACGGATGCTTAATTGTTATGAAAATGAATAAGTAAAGATGAATTAAACTTACAGAAATTAGAAATTATAAAAATAGATAAGTCGAGAAAAAACTATAATACAACACGGTGTGGCTGAAGACAGGAAATTAAAAAAAAAAAAATTTAAAGCAAGACTGAGAACGTAAAGGATAAGAAATGTCAGACTCTTAGAAAAAGTCAAGGACAAGTTATATGCGATAACAGAAGGGAGAATATGAATAGAATATGGAGAAAAGGGCATGGGAAAATTGTTTGAGGTGGATAAAGAAACTATAAATGTCAAGAAATAAAGGACTTGAAGGGTATATGTAAGTTAATAAAGTTTGGTATTGCAAAAAATGTAGTTACGAATATTGAGCAACAAAGCGAAGAGAAATAATCAAAGTAATGCAAGGAAGGAAAATGGAAAAAACAAAGAAAGTTTGGAGAGAAGAGGTGAAGAAGAAAGGCAGAGACGATATTAATGATAAAGCACTGAAGAGTTTTGTTTAATGTCACGGAAGAAAGGTGGAAGAGTCAAGAGAGAATAAGATGGAGAGAAAGATATTATTTAAAAGAAATTTAGAGAAGGTGAAAAAAAAAAAATGGGAGGAAATAATATGGAAAGGAGGTTATTGAGGCAAATTATTAAGGGCGGTGGGAACGGATGGAGAAAAATGGTTAAAGAAAATGGATGGGGTGAAATGGTACAACAAAAATGACATTGTCGAGAAATACAAAACAATAACTTTTCAATAAAACAATTAAAACAATGAAACATGTTGGGGAAATGAAAAAAAAAAAAAAAAAAACAGTGATACAACTGAAGAAAAAATTAGGGACAGAAACATTTCAAAGACAGTAGAGAAAAGAAAACTGAAAAGAAAGTAGAGGAAAGAAAAGAAGGGGGGAGATCAAGGCAAGGAGAATGCAGGGAGAAGAACGCAAAAGAAACGAAGAGAAAGAGGTTAAGGTGCAAGAAAAAAAGAAAAAAAAGAGGAATTATAGGAAAGCAGAGAAAGGGAAAAATCACTTATAAAATGATTGAAGGAAAATGGCTAAAATCAGGATGATGATCGGTGCAGACAGATGGTGTGACAAAAGGAGGAAAGTGGAAGAAGATATCACGAGGAAAAAACAAAAAAGCTGCATGGGAAGTGATGGAGTGAGGAAACTAACCATATCACTGTAATACTTGAATGGAAGTGTTTAATGCTCCTTCTCCTCAACTCAATGATGTATTCTCGACGTAATTCTTGCTATCACCAGAAGATTATATTCATTTTTGGACACCATTTTTAAAAATAGAACTGATAGATACAGTTCTCCTTATCTCCATCATTAAATAATGTCTTCCCTAAGATGAACTATACTGTCTGCAGATATAGGGGAAAAAACTCACCTGACTAATTTATTTTACTCAGCTGAGAGAGCCTCTACGTAGCTGAATGCCTAAGGGCCATCTGTATAGGTTTTTCAGTGCGGTGACTGAACAAACATTCTGTTCTTTATATTACCCAATTTTATTAAGCCAAGAGTGTTCCCATGAAGCTAAAGTATTAAGGAAGATAGACGGGAGTGAATAATTCAAGGAGAAGAAAGGTCAGATTAGAGGAATAATTTCAGTACAATGAGGTCTATATGTAACTGTCAATAGCATCTTACAGAATACTATAAAACACTCAGTTTAGGAAGGGACCCCTGAACTTATGACTTAATTATTTTCCACTAACCTTTTTAGCAGCATGTTTCATTTTTATAAGTTACCATCCCCACTAGGTTATATTTAAAATCTGTAAATGTACCTACTGTTATAAAGAAGAAGGAGGAGGAGGAGGGGGAGGAGGAGGACGAGGAGAAGAAGAAGAAGTGTGATGAAGAAGAAAAAAAAAAAAAGACAAAGAGCACTCAAAGAGTGCAATACCCACGTCCACCAACTGGTCAAGAGCAAATATTTGGCTTTTCATCGAGTGTTTGCTTTCAGTATCGAATTACTTCATTCTTCGCTGGCCTTAACGTTGCCACCAAGTTTGACCCAAATATGGTCAAAACTATTTCAGTTGACCTTACCTTGCGATCTTGAGATCTGACCTTTCCCAGCAACCTTGAGGTTCTGACCTTGGAGTAATTGCTTTCAATATTGAATTTCTTTCAAGGGAGTTTGATTTAACTCGGGTAGTGTTTTAATTAGCACTGATATGTGACTTTACCATTGAGCTTCTGTTCTCTAAAACAGCAGGTAAACCCCATCAACCTTGGTACCAAGTTTGCCCCAGAATTCGACAGATTCATTACTAGTTATTTTCTCCACGCACTGACTCACAAGTCGAACGCTGACCATGCCCTGTTACCTTGACCTTTGACCGATTGTTCTTAAAATCAAACCCTTTTGCTCTTCTGTTTCCCTCACCCCTGCTACAGGATTCTTTTAATTTGGATAAAAACTTAAGTTGATCATGCTAGTACAAACTCTGACCTGTCTGTTACGTTGACCTTTAACCTAATAAACTGAAAAACAATAAATTAACTCTAGGATATCCCACAACCTTTCCCTGAAATGAGATAAAAACTGTTTGTGTTATTTTGCTTACACACACACACACACACACACACACACACACACACACTCACAGAGGCGGGCAAAAACATTATCGCTCCGCCCCCCTGTGGCGCGGGGGAGACAATCTGGCTGCACTATGGGCTATGGGGTGGTACTACTGTTATAAGTCCATATTATAATTACAAATCATAATAGATAAATAGATAGATAGAGAGACAGATAGAAGCAGGAAGTCAGATGATGAGAAGGAGACAGGCCATAGAAGCGACAGGTAGTAGGGAGAAGGGCTTAGCAACATGGAAGAGAGAGAGAGAGAGAGAGAGAGAGAGAGAGAGAGAGAGAGAGAGAGAGAGAGAGACAGGGAGGTAGCTCGCGGGACTCTACTTAACTTCACTCGTGTGTGAGAGACTTTGTTAATATTTCTAAGACAAATAAAAATAGTCCCATACTATTCTTTACCTCTCCTGTCATTGCATGACAAAAGGGAACGAAGATTATCTACTTACAATCTACTCAAGTATAACAACCGCTCGTCCACAAGTCTAATATATATATATATATATATATATATATATATATATATATCTATATATATATATATATATATTTATATATATATATATATATAAAACTCCTCTACAAAGTCCTTTTTGTGACATTTGGTAGCAGCGAACGTATACGAACCTCGTCTATGAATCAACAGTGAATTCCTACAAAATATCAAGATTGAAAACAAAAAAAGTACCTCTCACAACCAACAACTCACAACCAGCTCCTGACAGTATTCTCTCCAACCCCCCCTCCGTCTCCACGATCATCACGCTGATTTAGAAGTGATCACACGAAGCCTTGCCAGTAGTTTAACTAAATACTGATACAAACAATCTTCCAATTTCTGCGACGAACCAACGAACTATAACCATCTACAATCAACTACAAGTAACAACTCTACGAGTCGTCTGTATAATCTTCTACACGCTCCTACAAGTAGCGGCAGTCTTCATCCTACAACGAGTAAATCACAAGAAAAAAGGACCGAGAATACATCAAGAAAGAAAAACAAAACAAACAAACGAAGAGTGAGACACGACTCACAACTCACAACCACCAGACCTCACCCTCCTCTCTCTGCTACATCCACCCAACCTCCACCGCTGACGCTGGAATGAAGAGGTCAAGACAACGAAGCAAATACCAAGTCCATATTCACAACCCATTTTACTCACTCATCTTCACTCAAGTTACTCATCGCTACTCATTTACTCACCACAGCTACCAGTGTGGGAAGTCGACGTCACCATACGTGTTTGCTGACAGGACGCCAAGCCGTGTGTCTGACACCCCACAACACGTCAATCAACCCGTGAAGAACGACACTATCACCACGTGCAACACCACTCACACCATTCCCACCACGGTAAAAAAAATAGTGAGTTACATGTTACTTCATTCATACGATACACAGTGATAGACAACACATTTTGCACAAACATATAAAACCTGCTGTATAGTTACAACTTAAATACATATACCTACTTCAATTATCTGCATAACTCAAACACTAAATAATCACCAACAATAAATATTCTACACTGTATATATTCATTCATTTATAATAACATTTATTTACTACCAACGAGTGTTACCATTTATACCTACATAAAATACGTGTTTCATACATACAGCTATACATTATTATATCTACAAAGTGATAAAGAAAATATTCCATCACAGTTACTCAGTGAGCGATCAAAAGAACTGTATTAAACATTTATTAATTAAAGCTACCTTGTGGAAACAGATAAATTAAATTACAAGGAAGACCAGAGAGAAAAAAAAAATGGCCAACACAAATGACGTTAGCATGAATGAACATCTTCCACACAATCGTGAAGACAAAGATTTCTACACAATGCTGACACATATATTGCCCACGATAGGTACAAGTGATGAACAGGTCAGTGTATATGGTTAATACTGTATATAGTGTATATATATTTTTTATATAAAATAACAAAATATGGGACTATATAATATCATTTTCAGTAATATCTGTGCAATATAAACTAAACCTTAAAAAGGGGTCCCAAGGAAATTAACCAGCAATTATGCAACCATGAACAACACAGAAAAAGCGTAGACAAACGAAGAAAAACAAACTATAGAAAATCAATACATACAAAAAAAAGAAAAAAAAAAGAAAAAGAAATAGAGTAAGATCACATAACAAACAAATGAAAATAAGCGTAAGTGTTACTACAAATGCCAAAATACCACATAAACTCTTTCTATAAGTTAAAGAAAAAGAAATAGAGTAAGATCACATAACAAACAAATGAAAATATGTGTAAGTGTTACTACAAATGCCAAAATACCACATAAACTACAAACAAAAAAAAGCAAATTGTTGTCTCCACAAGCTAGTGGCATGGCACATCATATCATCGACCGCAGCATGACCGGATTCAATGTCAGGACTGCAATTATTATAATTATGTAACTACAAACGATATGTAACAATTATGTAACGACAAACGATTGCATTATGTTACACTTGCTACAACTATGTAACTACAAACAATATGTACCAATTATGTAACAGCTGCATTAACAAGATGTAACTTTTATGTAACTTTAACTACAACTATGTAACTACAAACGATATGTAACAATTATGTAACGACAAACGATTGCATTATCTTACACTTTCTACAATTATGTAACTACAAACAATATGTACCAATTATGTAACAGTTGCATTAACAAGATGTAACTTTTATGTAACTTTAACTATAATTATGTAACTACAAAAAATATGTAACATTATGTAACAGTTGCATTAACAAGATGTAACTTTTATGTAACTTTACAATTATAAGGCCAACACAATTATGTAACAGTTGCATTAACAAAATGTAACTACAATTATAAGGCCAACACAATTATGCATTACCACAATATTACGTAACAATTCATAAAATGTTACAATTATGTATTACCACAATATTACTACAATATTATGTAAAGTCATACAATTATACCACAATTCTGTATTACCAGAATCATCTTACAAGTTAGGTGATTTATTAGACATTACTAAAGGGATAACTCAATATGTAATGTATAACCTAGCAGTATTACCATGGCATAATTATATGCGTGTGTCTGTTATACATACACATCTTACTAAATGTCATACAACAACCATTGCATTTATTCAAATATGTATACGACTTGTTTAAAATGTAATATTACTGAATCATTGCAATTTACTATAAATATTATATGTATACAATATTATAATCAATATTATGTACTAATAGATTAGCATATGTCAATGATGATTGCTGTCAGAGGACCTTCAGCTGCGTGGCCGACATATGTTATGAGTCCATATTATAATTACAAATCATAATAGATAAATTGATAAATAGATAGACAGAGAGACAGATAGAAGCAGGAAGTCAGATGATGAGAAGGAGACAGGCCATAGAAGCGACAGGTAGCAGGGAGAAGGGCTTAGCAACATGGAAGAGAGAGAGAGAGAGAGAGAGAGAGAGAGAGAGAGAGAGAGAGAGAGAGAGAGAGACAGGGAGGTAGCTCGCGGGACTCTACTTAACTTCACTCGTGTGTGAGAGACTTTGTTAATATTTCTAAGACAAATAAAAATAGTCCCATACTATTCTTTACCTCTCCTGTCATTGCATGACAAAAGGGAATGAAGATTATCTACTTACAATCTACTCAAGTATAACAACCGCTCGTCCACAAGTCTAATATATATATATATATATATATATATATATATATATATATATATATATATATATATATATAATTTCTCTACAAGTTACTACAAAGTCCTTTTTGTGACACTACCACTCTGCGGCCAGGCTGTGTTAAGAAGAATTCTGCCACTTTATTCCCTGCATGTCGTAAAAGGTGACTAAAAGGGGCGGGGTGAGGGGACTGGGAACCCTATCCTCTGTTTTTTAGTTCCTACAACGAGACAGGGCATAGAGGGGGATGGGGAATTGGGTTATCCCCGTACACTGAAGATTGGGTCTATGAATGTGCATGTTTGTGAAAAGAAATTTGGATGTGTTAGCTTTGAGTGAAACAAAGATGAAAGGGAAAGGTGAATTTAAGTTTGGAAGTCTGAATGGCAGGAAATCAGGTGTTGACTGAGGAAGGGAGAGAGAAGGTGCAGCAGCGTGTGTTTGAAAGGAAGGAGGTGTCATCGAGACTGATGTGGGTGAAAACGAAGTTTGGACGTGAAATACTTGTGAATGCAAATGGGCCTTGTTGTGAAAGGGATGTAGAAGAGAGGGTCTTTCTGGAATGATGTTCATGAGTGTCTGCAGAGTTTTGAAGCAAATATGAATGTGGTAATGATGGGAGATCTGAATGCTAGAGAGGAAAATGAAGCAGTTGAAGGTGTAGTTGGTATGTATGGTGTGCCTGGAAGAAATGAAAATGGGGAACCAATGGTAGGGATGTGTGTTGACGGAGAGATGGTGATTGGCAATACCTTGTTGGAGAAGAAAATATTTATAAGTATACATGGGTGAGACAGGAGGGTGGAAGGGTTGTTGACAGAGCATTGATGGACTATATAGTTGTGTCCAGGAATGTAATGGGAAGATTGTTGTACGTGAGAGTTTTGAGATGGGAGGATGGAGGCATATTTGACCGTTACTTGGTGGAAGGAAAGTTTAGAGTAGCTATGAGGTGGACGAGAGCTAGGAGAGTTAGGTGTGGCAGGAAGATTTTGAAAGTGAGTTGGATAAAAGAGAGAAAATGATAGAGTATCAGGAGAAGTAGGAAGAAGTGGAATGCAGTGAAAGATCAGGAAAATGGTAGTGTGGAGGAGGAATGGCAGTTGTTTAAGAGTGCTGTTGTGGGGCATGCGGAAAATGTGTGTGGTGTGAGACGAGTGAGTGGTAGTGTAAGAAAGGGAAGTGAATGGTGGTGCAAGGAAGTAAGTATGGCTGTGGCTGAGAAGAGATGTGCATATGAAGTGTGGCTGCTGAGGAAGGATGAGGTGTCATATCAGCGGTATAAGAAAAAGAGGAATAGGGCGAGAAGGGCTGTGCATAATGCTAAAGTGGCAGCAGATGAGAGGTGGTGTAGGCAGTTGACTGAGAATTTTCAACACAATAAGAAAATATTTTGGAAGGAGGTGAAAAGGGTGCTAAAGGAAGAGCCTGGGCAGGAAGAGCGAGTAAAATCAGAGGATGGAAGGATGTTAACTGAGATGGATGCAGTAAGGAAGAGATGGGAGAAGTATTTTGAAAGACTATTAAATGTAAAGGAGGAAGGAAGGCTGAGATTGTGGCAGAAGGAAGTGTGCAAGGAATAAATGTGTTGGGAGAGTTAAATTATTCTTTGATAACGATGAAAAAAGTTCAGGAAGCAGTAAAGGAAATGAATGCAGGAAAAGCTGCAGCTATGGATGGGATTGCTGTGGAATGCCTGAAAGGTGGTAGAGAGACTATTGTTGAGTGGTTAACAACATTGCTGAATGTGGGTTTTGTGAAAGGTATGGTACCAATTGACTGGACATGTGCTTGCGTGGTTCCATTGTATAAAGGTATGGATGATAAGTATGATTGTACTAGCTTTTGGGGTATAAGTCTGTTGAGTGCTGTAGGTAAAGTGTATGGTACTGTGTCAATTAAGAGAGTTAGAGGGGGTGATTGGTAATGAGCAGTGTGGTTTTAGGAGATGGAGGGGATTCGTGGATCAGGTGTTTGCTGTGAGACAGGAGTGTGAAAAGTATTTAGCGAAAGGTGAGGATGTGTTTTGGGCATTCATGGATTTAGAGAAAGTGTATGATAGAATTGCTAGGAAAGCTTTGTGGACTGTTTTAAGATTGTTTGGGCTCGATGGTAGGTTGTTAAAAGGAGTGAAAAGTTTTTATGTAAACAGTAGCGCGTGTCTAAGTGTGGGAAATACTGTGGGCAACTGATTTCCCGTGAGAGTGGGGCTGCGGCAGGGATGTGTGATGTCGCCTTGGTTGTTTAAGATTTATATGGATGGTGTTGTAAGGGAGGTGAATGAGAGAGTGTTAGGTGGAGGTTTGAGTCTGATGAATGCTGATGGTAGAGAGTGGAGTATGAATCAGCTGCTGTTTGCGGATGATGCTGCACTAGTAGCTGATTCGGAGGAGAGATTGAGAAAGTTGGTATAGGAGTTTAGAAGGCTGTGTAAAAGGAGAAAACTGAGAGTAAATGAGAATAAGAGTAAAGTGATGAAGTGTACGAGGCTGGTAGATGGTAGGAGCATGAATATAGTACTGAATGGTGAGTTACTTGAAGTGATAGAGTACTTTATGTATTTAGGGTCACATGTTGCTATGGATCGAAGAATGTATGTAGAAGTGAAGTTTAGAATGAATTAGGAAACGTGCTGGGAGAAATGAAAAAAGTGCTTCGATTTCATTCGATTAGAATGGATGCAAAGAGCTGGCTGTATGAGGGTGTAGTGGTACCGACTGCCTTATATGGGGCTGAAACATGCAATGTGGGTGCAGCAGAGGGGAAAAGTTTGAATGTAATGGAGATGAGTTCTGAGGAATATATGTGGAGTGACGCATATGGATCAAGTGAGAAATTATGAAGTGCGAAGGAGAACTGGCTTTATGTGGGGGATGGCTGAACGAGAAAAAATGTTGCAATGGTTTGGGCATCTCAAGAGAATGGATGAAGAGTGACTGGTGAAAACGATAAATGGACTGGATGTGAAAGGTGTAAAGCTGAGATGAAGATCATGAACAGGATGGATGGACAATGTGAACAGAATGTTAGATGAGAGAGGGATGTCTGTTGAGCAAGGAAGAGTGGCTGCTTGTGATAGGAATGACTGGAGAGAAATTGTGAATGAATAAATGGTGATAGATAATCTTTTTATTTGGTCCATTGAAATACAGTTACAGAAAATTCCTAGTATACAAGATATGACCTAGCTCTTTGATGAAAAATTTCGTCTTATAAGAGCCAGTGAATATATTATATATATATATAAATGTTTTCCATCATTGGATTATTCTGGGACACTGAGAGGCAATTGGCAATACATACATACATATACATATACATACACATATACATATACATATACACACACACACACACACGCATATATACATATATAAACATATATAGTTTCAAGTTTTGTTATGTTGATTGTTAGCTATATTAGTTTTATTTACTGGCTTTTGATAACTAATTATTGTTGAGAATGTTGTACGGGACTATGAGCTACATATGATTTTATGGGGTACTTTTTTAGACTGCTTTTAAAGTTATCTACAGTAGTTTTTTTACTATGTCGTCTAGCAGGGAATTGAATATTTTTGCACCATGATACCTAATATTACTCTGAGATTGTAAAGACGGCATGAAAGGTACAACTAAACGTTCTGTATTTCTATAATGGTATCTTGTAGGTGGAGTGGGTACAAAGAATGAGTTATTGTAAACAAGTCCATTAATGCATTTATACACATATACTGCACATACCAGTTCATTGATTTCTTTCATCTTGAGTATGTTATTATTATAAAATATATCATTCGTATGCTCGTAGCGGCCTACTCGTTCGATTGCCCTCATGATTTGCTTCTGAGCTGTTTCTAAAGGTTTCAGAGCTGTTTTACTTGCCGCTCCCCACACTGCATGACAATATACTAAATGAGTATACACTAATGAATAATATATCAAAATCATTGACTGTTTGTTTAATTTATTCCTTGTCTGATATATAATGCCACAGTACTTTAATACTTTATTTCTAATTTGGATGATATGCTTATTCCACAGTAGTTTATTGTCTAATACTATACCCAAAAATTTGGTTTCTGTTACTTCTTTAATGCTGTTATTATTGATAACTACTTGAACACTGTGATTTATTTTCTTATGTCTGTGGAATACAATAAAGTAAGTCTTATTTATATTTAATGTTAGCTTATTGGCTGAAATCCACTGTACCACCTTAGATATTTCTTCAGTTAAGGTATTTGTAAGAGTGTTTATATTACTGTGGCTTAAGTAGAAAGTACTGTCATCAGCAAATAGTACATGTTTTAACCTTTTTGTTGCGTTTGTGATATCGTTGAGGTAGATTAAAAATAATACAGGCCCTAAGATCGAGCCTTGTGGCACCCCTACATTTATTTCAGTAGTGGAAGATGTTTGATTATTAAAATAAACAAATTATTTACGTTTAGCCAGATAACTCCGGAACCAGTCAAGTGCTTTCCCTGTAATACCATAGTGTGTCAATTTCTCAAGTAATATTGTATGGTCCACTGTATCGAAAGCCTTGGTTAAATCCAGAAACAGACTTATAGTGAACTCGTTTTTATCAAAGGCTGACAAAATGTGATCCGTGAAAGACAAAAGAGCATCTTGTGTGGATCTCCGTCTACGGAACCCATACTGATCATCGGAGAGCATACTTCTTTCTTCTAGAAAATCAATTAATCTGTCACAGACTGGCCTCTCAATAATTTTACTTAAAGAAGGCAGGACCGAAACAGGCCTATAATTTTCAGGTGTATCACGAGGGCCCGACTTGTGTATTGGTATTACTCTCGCTAACTTCAACTGATCAGGAAAGATTCCAGTAGCAAAAGACAGACTACATAAATGAGTTAAAATAGGACACAAAATTGTTAAAGACCTCTTCAGCACCTTCACAGGAATATTGTCATGCCCAGCGGCTGAATCACGCATATTCATAACAACTTTATTGATTTCGTCAGTGGTGACTTCCCTGAAAGTTAGCTCATTTATCTGAAGTTCAGGAAGATATGCCTGGAACTTAGTTTGAGTCTGGGTAATATTCTTTGCTAATTCTTTACCTATATTGGTAAAATGGTCATTGATTGAATTAGCAGTAATATTTCCTGCATGATTAAGCTCAGTGTGCCCTCTCCTCATTAATACTGAATTTACTATGTTCCAAGTCTTTTTAGAGTCCCCTGCCGAGGTTGCTAGTTTACTTTTATAATAATTTCCTTTAGCAGTCTTAATTGATTGGGTTACTTTATTTCTTACTTTACGGTATATGTCACCATATGTAATCGGTTTCTTTAGATATTTAGATATTGTAAGCGGTTGCGTTCTTTAATCATAGCTTTAATTTCATGAGTTATGTATGGTTTATCCTTATATTTTTGCTTTATGTGAATTGTCTTTTCTGGGAAACATTTTTCGAAAATGGTTATAAAATTCTGATAAAAGAAATCGAAGCAGGTTGCGAAATTGCTGGTCTTATAAATGCAAGACCAATCTACTTTTATTAGTTCTTGTTTAAAAATTTCTATATTGTCATCCGTGAAATCCCTATATCTTTTTGTTATTTTCTTGTCTGGAGGCTTTATATTCAGAGAAAACGCGGAAAATATGGGAAAATGGTCTGAGATATCACAAAAATATATACCATTAGTTATATTTCTACTAATGTTATTAGTCCAGATTTGATCGATTAATGTAGCTGACTGGCAGGTTACTCTAGTAGGATGTATTACTGCTGTATAGTAGAATTTACTATTCATTATTGATATCAAATCTGAGGCTAGTTTGTAATTTGCATGTTTTATTAAGTCAATGTTAAAATCTCCCATTAAATAACAGGTTTTCTGTTCCCCTTCTATTACATCAAGAAGATGGTTCAGCGAGTCTAAAAACTGTTCAGCATTGCTTTGAGGTCTTCTATAAAGAGCTCCTATTACGATGCTCTTAGTGTGAGATTTAATTTCGACAAATAATGTTTCAATATAATGTTCTTTTCTTTTCAAATCATGCCGCTCAATCGGTCGATGAGAAGACAATACATACAGCGCCAGTCCCCCACTATTTCGGGACACATTGTTAGTAAACATAGTATAATTCGGAATGGAGTACAGGTGTTCGATGCTCGACGTTAGTTTCGTTTCACAAAATGCAATTGCATTAAATTCCTTTCGAAAAAACATTTCACATTCTTCCAGAATAATATCAAATTTTCCTGGTAAACTGTTTGTATTAAGTGATAACATTTTGAAATTTTCATTTTTAATTTTATCTATAGCTTGGTTTATAGAATCAGAAGGATAATAATCACATACTAGTTCATTCAAACATAGTGAATCATTGAGAAAATTATCTGGATCATTAGCACTATGTCTATCCACGGAAGGCAACACCTGATCATAACTGAGGGACTTCATTTGAGGTAATGAGACACTTATATTATTATCAGCTAAAGAATTTTCATTGTTGTTTAAGTACCTTAAGAAGTCTCTGTCATCTAAGTCTACAAACGGAAAAATGAAACCTGAATTAAAGTCCACCACTATTTACGACTACACCTTCCGTGGACTTTCTATTTTTTGCTCTGTGGTCTCCTAGGCCTTTTCACTGTCTCCCGAATGGGTTTGGGTAAGGCCAGATCTGAATCCACTCTGCTGGTGTCTCTGGGCGGTGTGCGATTGTCCAGTTGATCATTCATTCCGTCTTCAGTCTTGTCGGTAGATGATGATTCGGTACTTCCTGACTCTTGAATTGGTTGTGACGATTGTTTACCTTCCTGAGGGCTCGAGTCATCATGCTGAGATATAGGCTGATTGGTCTTGGGTGGTGAAAAAAGTTCGATCGGCTTCATGGAGGTTGATTTTTTTTCATATTTGTCTGTTGTACTTTCTTTGTTGGAATTTGTTTGGCGCTGACTAAAACATCTTATGATGAGTTTCCTGTAACTTAAACAGGCATATTTTCCTTCTGCCCTCGCCGTTTTTAGTTGTGGTATTAATTTCTTCCTCATTTCGACTGTAGCTGGGCAGAAGTCCTCATTCATGTAGATTGTTGTATCCTTTAACAGCGACCTCTTAGCCAAGATAGCGTCTCGTTGCCGTTGTGTTGCAAATCTAGCCACTATATCACGAGGTCCACTGCCATGCTTTCCCACACGATGCGCTCGTTCTAGGTTGGGTGTTATTCCTATTTTGTCTGCAACCAATTTAGCGACCTTATGTTCAGTCTGTTCCGCATTCTCACCCTTGGCTTCGTGTACTCCAGAGAAGCGTATGTTGAACCTGCGAGACTGGTCATCGATGTAATCGAGACGTGGGATAGTTTCATTTAGCAGCTTTCTCAACGACTGGCACTCACTAACTAGGCTTTCCTTTTCTTCATTTACTGTTTTTAGGCTTGATTTCAGGGCGTTAATTTCTTCATGTGCATATTCTAAGCTTCTGATCACGTCCTTCAGTTCATTTCGTAGATCCTTTATTGCTTCGTTGACAGTCTCCATACTGTCTGTGACAAGTGAGTGGTGAATCGTGACTTCTGGTGGAGAGGCACCTCCTTCCAGCTCAGTGTCCAGTCAGGTGATGCGGCCCTGAGGGGATAATTCTCCTGCATTTAGTCTGATCAGCTGATAAGTTCAGGTGCAGGGAAACGGAAGGGTCCATTATGATGTGGCAGGGGTAAACCAGCTCTGCTGTTGGGCCCTACTGTGGATGTCAATGATTGCACTGCACAGTTGACGCTCGTGTGGTATGGTGCAGTGAGGATCTATCGCTTCTCTCCTTGGGGCTAAGATTCGAAAAAATGTGTGTGCGTCGATGAGTAAATTGGGAGTGTCATCCTGTCTGAACTACCTCCCTTTGTTTGGGAAGCAGCCTAGGTTTATATATATATATATATATATATATATATATATATATATATATATATATATAATCAAAATCTAATGCTTTGTTGCCCTATGTGGAGCGTAGGAATCCGGGGTTAGGCAAGTTGGTCCTGACATTGAAGATGAAATTGACCAGCCTCACTTATCCCTGAGAGGTATTACGTGAGCAATAAACCCCAACCATCCCTTGGATATAAACCTGCACAGGCTGAGTCCGAATGGAGCACCTTAAATTTCCACTAAACCACCAGGCGCCATAAGTTGGTTATATAGTTACCACCTAGCGTAGTAAATGGTTTCTTGGTGTACATGAAGCAATAATTTGGCTTGTCACTCAGTGTATATATATATATATATATATATATATATATATATATATATATATATATATATATATATATACATATATATATATATATATATATATATATATATATATATATATATATATATATATATATGGAAAACAGTTGAGTGAGGAAGCTAACGCAAGGAAAAAAAATGGAGGAACGAGTGATATATCAATAAGGAGCAAAGAAGAAAAAAGTGAAGTAGACGATTAAAAAAAAAAAAAAAAAGGCATGAATAACGTGATGTAGAGAGTTCTCTGAAAATGAGGAGGCAAAATGAAAAATAGAAGAATAAAAGAATGCCTAAGAAAAGAGGAAAGTAAGCTGCAAAGATCAGGGAGAAATGAACAAACGGGAAAAGAAGAAAGAGTAAGATAGATGTGAAAATACAAATTAGGATAAAATGGTCACTAAGGCAGACAGAAGAGGAGGTACGGGTGTGGCATAAAGTTACGGGTAAAGTAAAGGTAAAGTAAAAAAGAAACATGTGGGATGGAGAAGAGAAGCAGCGAGAAAACTGTAAGAAGAAAACTGGACAGAAAATGAAGGGTTAGTGGAGAGAAATGGAAAGTGGTAGAAAATTCAGCAAGAAGTTGGAGAAAATTTCAGCGAGAAAACTTTGGTGGAAAGGAGCAATGCGAAGAAGGCAAATCACTAGATGGGTAAGAGAATCAAGATAAAAGAACAATGCTAATGTGAAGAAACGGAGACAGATACGGTTACGACGAAAATGTTAAAAGAAAAGAGAAAGAGAGAGAGAGAGAGATAAATATTAAAAAAGTTGAACAGTAAAATGACAAAAATCACACAAGGGAAATATCAGATTATATAGCAGAGAAGGTGTACTGGTGTCAGAAACGCAAAGCAGACCTTAACTAATGGGAAAATGAGTGTATATATCAAACCACAACGTAAGACTAGAAGGCAGTGTTGGTGAAGTTAGGCATGAAAAGAAAAATAGGAAAAGAGACAACACATTATGAAAAAGGCGAGAATAAAGTGAAAAAGGAGAAGTGAATTGGCGATGGGAAGGAACCGAGACAAAGATAATAGGCAGGAAAGTATAGATACGAGGACTCTACTCATTTTTCATCCAGTTGTTATTACCGTTTTTATCATGAGGTACGGTACTTATTCCGGATACTTGAGACAAAGGTGAACAGTTGCCCGCCTCTGCGTGGCATTATGTGAGCAAATATCGCCATACAGTCCCTCGCACTTTAACCCTTAACTGTCAATCCAGTCTACACCACCAGAAGTCGGTTTAAAAAGGAGGAAATATGCTGAAGAAAAGGGAGAGAAAATGCGGTTTGAAGTAAATAATGAAAAAACTAAATAACAAAGAAATGGAAAAGAAACAAGGAAATGTGAACTAAAATTAAGGAAGAATAATGATTGGGGAAAGTAAGAAACCAACGACCAAAGATGAAAACTGTAACAATATTTCAGAAACAAAGGAAACAAATAGAGAGAGACGTGTTCAGGTGCGGAGATGATGCAACCTTAAAGACCAGGGGCCGGATGCACTAACGCATTTACAGTCCCGTAACTCGCTACGGGCGGGGGAAAAGGGAGCGGCGTCGGATGTTGGCATGCACTAAACACTTTCGGAGACCTTACGGGAGCTGGAGTTACGATCGCCGCTAAGGTTGGGCTCGACCAACCTTAACGTCTCCCGTATCTTTCAGACACCCAAAAATAAATTGAATTAAGCATTCTCTCGTGTAAAATAATTATTTCACTAAAGTGGGTAGTTAATAGAGGTGCTGTACAACAATATACAGTGCGATGAATTGTACATTAGTGTAAATTGGTGGTTTCAGTATGTGTTCATTAGTGTCCTACTGTATTATATGCTCATCAGTGTTGTGTAGTACTATAAATTATTGTTTTACAGTATTAACGTATGCTTTAGGTTGGTAGAAAATTATAGTGAGCTTTAATGTAGTCTATAGTAATGTACAGCAACGTTAGTGTGAAATAGTGTAAGGTGTAGTGCTGTAGAGTAGTATAATATGTTCTGTTGTGCAGTAGAGTATACCGTCAGGACAAGAAGGAGAATAGCTTAATAGGTCAAGCCCCTAGAAAAAAAATCCCTTTTCTAATATAGTTTCAAGATAGGTTAGGTTAATTTAAAATCAAGGTTAGGTTATTTTTGATTAGGTTAATTTTTGTTAGGTTAGGTTTGTTTATATGTGAACTGGATTACTGTAAGGTTAGCTTAGTTTAATTTGGGCTCATGTAAGGTTAGGTTAGCACTGGGTTAGGTTAGGTTAATTTAAGAATTAGGTTAGGTTAGGTTAAATGTTGGTTAGATTAGGTTTATTTTTGTTAGGTAAGATTTGTTTATTTTTGGATTGAGTAATGATAAGGTTAGCGATGTTAAACTAATGTTAGGCTAATTTAAGGTTAGGTGAGATTAGGTTGGTGTACTCTTAGCTTAAACTTGATTATTTTAAATTTAGGTTATTTAAGTTAGGGTAGTTTATTACTGGAATGGGGTGGGTTAAAATTATCTTAATTTATTAGGCTAGGCTAATTTAAGTTTAGGGTTATGTTGAGTTAGCATATGATAGTTGTGTGAACAGGACAAGGGGAATTTTGACATTTCAAGGGGTCAATTAAAAAAAAAAAAAAAAAGCCAAAACGGTCATAAAAGCCTGTTATGTTGGTTTGATTTTATGGTTTTTGGCTTTTGATTTGTGCCTTCTGAGAGTAAGGACAAAATTTGGATCCTCACATAATTGTTATGGCCACATAAAAGTACAAAATCTTAATATAAACAGATTATACCAAAATTATCACTAAAACCACTAAATTCCATGCCATAAAAATTTAAGATTAACCCGAGTATATATTTATTCAAAACTTCAAAGGAGGGATGGAATCCCTCTTGGGACTTAGAAAGGAATTATTCAGTATTTTCTGGCAAAAGTGAGGAATGACTGAGAACAGTATATATGTGAATCTCAGAGCAAGGTTAGGGTTGGATAAATTTAGCTTGTTAGGTCGATTATTATTATTATTATTATTATTATTTTGCTAACTTAGGTTAGCTTGTTCTATGTGGCTCTTATGTTTCTTCAGCTAAGTTCTGTTAGGTTAGGTTGTTTAGTTAGGTATTGTTAGGTTGTTAGGTAAGGTGAAATTGTTTGGTTAAGGTTTGGTTAGGTTAGGCTCGTTGGCTTAGCTTAGGCTGTTCAGTTACCTTTGGTCAGGTTACTGTTAAGCAAAAAATAAAATAAAAAACTACAAATTTATTTTCTTTGCTGGAGCTTTTATCCAAGGGTGCTTTTTCTAGGGTGCTTTTGTTCAACATAAAATGTCAGGTACAGTACTGTACAGTGTACAACAGTGTCAGTTTAGTTTTGCAGAACGCACATTGATGTAATAAGTGTTGTACGGCTGAAATGTTAAATATAAGAGCGATTCAGTCTGTACAGTATACTGAAGGCACTTTAATGTACTCGTACATTATTGTATAATAGTAATGTGCAGTACTGCTGCACAACATGCAGCAGTAGCTATGCTGGTAATAATGTGAGTAATGCTTTCTGCTCACTGCACTTCCCAAACTGACAACACTTCATATATTTCATTCAAGCCTGTCCTCTGTTTTGTTTTTGAGTTCTTCTCAGCTGAGAGTCAGTGTCACCAAACACGATGATTGGCTGAAGCGTCTAGGCAGAGAAGCATCCTGCGTTGTGATTGGCCAAAGCGACCATCAGCTGAGCGGGGAAAAATTCCCTCAAACACAGCGAGTTTTTCCCCGCCCTTAGCCTTACGGTCACCGTACGATGGTGGGAGAAATGTTAGTACTGTACATAGCAAAACACCGACTATCGTACGGGGACCGTAGCGGCGGCGGCCTTACGGGGACCTTACGGGGACGTGTTAGTGCATCCGCCTCCAGATAAGGAATGTGAAGTAAAATAAGGTAATTATAATAAAAAATATAATAAACTCAATTGGTAGAATCTCAAGGTTGTGTTTGTTCTTAATTGCTGCTTAACTCCAGCCCGCCTGACCAAGCAAATCCGTCGACTTCAGATAAGCAACGGCATCACTATGCCAGGGGTCGGCAGCTACATTTTGCTAATACCACATGCAAGAGCTCGGATCATCGCCGTTACCTTGGCCTACAGGAGCCACCCGTTCTATTGTTAACTGATATAGCAGGACAAACCAAGATGTTTTCCATTTTAAAACAAGTAAAATGAGAGAGAGAGAGAGAGAGAGAGAGAGAGAGAGAGTGAGAGTAAATGTTTTTGAGGCCGCGACCCATGAAACTCGTCTCGTGGTGGAATCTAACATTTTGCCTCGGTCGCATTCTTCTGGAGAATTTAAATTTTAGTTTATGTGCTGAGTACGAGGGCTCTGTGAGTAGGCTTACATTACCAGGAGTTCTGGTGAATGACAAAACTCTGCTTTTATTTACAGAGGATACGAAAGTTGTATTGATAATACGATAATTTTTGTGGTTTCATACAACAATCCAAATATCAAAAGTTAACACCTATTTGTCTGGAAGAAAGGGGGCGAGAGGCATCTTGTCAACCTGCCAAAATTGGCTGGTCTCATATTCTAGGCATAAGTTGCGTTCATACTAACTGCTTTAGTCCTGATGGGTCTCGTTACCCCCATAAAAGTTGAAATTACCCTCGATGGGGTAATTTACCCCTAATTGCCGACCCCTGTTCTATGTGGTTGATCCACAAGTCCCCATCACTTTTTGATGGGTCTCTTCAGTGTAGCCTGTGCTATGAAATGCTGCACTACGTGTCAAGGCCAGTAGGTCTTATTGGCCTTGGTATATGTGTTGTGTTTTTTGGGCCTGTTCTAGAAGCGGGTTGAACGTTTCTTTTAGATTAAAAAAATAAACACTCACTCTACAAGCAATATATCTCAGCGATGTCTTATGTTGCATCGGCATGGACTCTCATCCTACTGGACGCCCATTGCACCACTTTTTAGATCATACAGAACTGCGTATCATCATTGGATGCGCCAATATTCCACAGCTTACTTTTACCTAAAAATAAAAGTTCTCCCTGTTACAGAATATTTGTTTATGAGAGGCACACAGTACTACGAGGCAGCCTGCACAGTCGCATAACGCCCTGCCATTAAATGACATAGCCGCACAATACAACTAGGTACGTAAAGCCATTACCACACAAACGTCAGCAGACCCTCTACAGTGACATCCATCCTACCACGCAATCTCATGGTATAATGCACAGATAACCAGGAAGGATAATCAACGAAACAGTCATGAAAATGGCAGAGAGAGAGAGAGAGAGAGAGAGAGAGAGAGAGAGAGATGGGATGGGGGATGCGTGGATAGGTAAAGAATGGAAAGGCACTCGAATAAGAAGAAAGAGAATCTGAAGGAAGAGACGAATAGTGGGTGATATAAACATGGAAAAAGAATAACAGAATGAACAGTAGGAAACGCATGAAACAAACAGGAAGTAGACAACAAATATCTCCGCCAACACTTATACTGGGAGAAGTCTGGTTTCCAGCAAAATCTAATTAACTCTTTGTTGGTCCATGGTCAAAATAACCACAAAATTCAATTGAAATCCATTTGTAACTATTTGAGGTGTCTTGTGGACAAACAAACTAGGGTGAATGCATAAACTCCTACAATTTCGTTTTCGGAAGTAAAAAGGTGAACAATACCGTAGGAAGGAGATCAGTGATGAAAATTAAAAAATAACTTATAATAAAAGCAAGAATGATAGCGGTATTCGGCATCAAAAAGCCACAAACAACAATAGTGGGAGTAGGTGAACAAAGTTGAAAGAAGAGGAGAGGAGTTGGGTGAACCAAAGGAAAAAGAGCGAAATTGAAACTTATATAAAATCAGTAAAGTGTACAAGAGAAAGCGAATATAACTAGCCGTTAGATGAAGCAAGTAGGACATTGGTTTAGAAAGGCAAAAAACAAAACGTGAGAAGAAAATCAGGAAAAAGAAAATAGGAAGGTGTTGTGAAAAAGCTAATAAGAATGCAGAAGAAACAGATGAGGATGTACGAGGGAGGCAGAGCACGGCAGAGCAAACAAGGCAGTCATTAAAAAATAAAAATAAAAATTAAAAAGTAAAAAAAAAAAGGTGAATCATAATAGCAGAGGGGAAGTAAACATACATAAAGAAATTTTAAAGTGTACAGAAAATCTGTGAAAATATGATAAAAAAGACAAAAGACACCACTGATAGCCGTACCTACCCCTACAGTATTGTAATGGGAAATAAATAAATAGTTACGAGATGGGCAGGTTCACTCCAGGATTGTTCTTATGTAAAAAAAAAAAAAAATGTCTAACGGTTTTGGGTGGGATACCAGGAGTTGCCCCGCCGTAGGGGTTGGTCCTTGGAGGTCCCTCCCGGCCTGGCCTGGGCGCAGGTCTACTACTGTGCAAAATTTCGTTTCCTAACACTCCTTCCATACGGCCTGGACCCCACTCTTCAAGAAGGTACAATAACTCAGTGAGTGACTGAGGATTGGCCGCCCCTGCGGGTGCAGCTAAAACAAAAGAGCAAAGCAAATATGAAGAAAAATGTGAAAAAATAAACAAATTAAAACTGAACTAATGGAAGAGGAGAATGGAAGGTAAGGAAGACAGGTAGGTAAGATGAAAAGAAAATTAGAAGAAAGAAAAAAGCAATTACGAAGGATGACATGAAGAGGTACAGGAAGAGTAGGCATACAACACAGAAAATAAAAGAAGACAGTAAGGAAAAGCATTGGAAATATCTTGAACAACAAAAAAGAAAGACGACGGGAAGTGCATGAGAAAGAACAGTCAGGCGTAAAAAAAAAAAGAAAAAAAAAAAAGCGGAGGGGAAGGGAGCAAAAAATCTTGGCAAGGGAAAACAAAAACATACTGTCAGAGTTCTGGAGATGTGAGGGAGGTACGACATAGACAAGCAAGTTGAAAAGTAAAAAAAAAAAAAATACATTAAAGAAAAATTGCGAAAAGGAAGAAAAAGACAAGCGATGGCAGATGAGTGATGTGTGGGAAGTAAGGATGGGAGGCAGGCAAGAGATCCCAAGGGTAATAACACCAGCATGCCGAAGCTGCAACATAAACCTTTACCGATAACACATGCATACCAGTGACTCTCCTCTCCACTCACTCCCTTTCTCTATCCCTTTTTCTATCTTCATTACTTTCTTGACCTCAGTAGGAATTTTTTTTTATATTCTCTCTCTCTGTCCTCCCTCTCCTCCCATTACACTCCCCACCATTATTCACTTCCATTCCATTTCCACTCACTTTCCGAAACTCTCCCCCCTCCTCCTCCTCTTTCTTCTTCTTCTGCTGCTGCTGCTCATCATTTAAAGTGCTGGTACTGTTAACTAATACTGTACACTTCCTGAGCGCTTCATGAAGCCACATTGCAAGCATGTACCGCACTGTATGGGTCGAACAAAACTCTGTCTCTAGACCTTTCATCCATGTCTTTTCTTTTCTTTTCTTTAATTCGTGCTATACCAACAGGGGCGACCAATGTACTGCTTGTCCATAACTTTTTCACTCTCGCGCACTTAACCACTCACTGAGTTACTGTACTTCCTTGAAGTGGGGATAACGACATTTTGCACAATGGTAGACCTCTCCCTCTAGCCAAGTTTCGGGCAGATTATGAGCCCTGAGGATCGTTTCCTTTGAGCATGAATTATTGCTCAATGGTAAAGCTTCACTCGTGCCAGGTTATAAGTTTGGAGAGAGGCCCGAGGGTCGCCACACTCAGGAGAATGAAGGGTGAAGATTTGATGGTCACGGCTTGTCATTATGACCGACAAATGTTTTTAACCGACGAACATGAATTATCTGCATACAATAGATGTTCACCCCGTTCACGTTCTGGGATAGGTGAGACCACCGAGGGTCGCCTCTCTCAGGGAGGGGATGATGCCTGGTGATTCCACTAAAACTGTTATGTACAACTATAGTTTTTAACACAGGAACGAAATTTGCATGAGAGCAGGTGTATACCCCGGCCAATTTTTAAAAGACTCCCGATAACTACAGCCCATAGACGATTAGGTGAGCCCCGAGGGAGGAGAGTGCCATAGTTTTTGCCTGTTGTTTTGTTTCACTTCTATGAGCAAGAAATTGTGCAAAATGGTGAACCTTTACTGGGGAGACGTTTTGCGCACGGTGAGACCCCAAAAGGCAAAATGTGTTTAGCTGAAAAACATGGCAATTCTGTATATTATCAGTTGTTTACCTCAGCCACGTTTTAGGAGGGGTGGAAGCACCAACATTCGCCCCTCATGGGAACAGCCACTGAGGGCTCTGGCCAAAGCCTGTATGCAGGGTCATTACTTTTAACCTAGGAACACTATATCTTGCATTCTGCTAGTCGTTCGCCCCGGCTACCTTTTAGGCGGGGCGAGGCCTTCGACAGCCAATTACCACGTGGGGCACTGCCCCCTTGGGAGACAAGCCCCTAACTAGAGGTTTTAGAAGGTGAGAGACCTGAGTGTCGCTCCTAGCCTCCCACGTAACTAATGATTTCTTTTGCCTAATATGGCAGGGGTGGGTGCGGCTATCTAAGGTGTTCTTCGCTTTGTTCTAATCCTATTCTCTTTATGTTATTTATTTATTTATTTTTTCTACCTTCCCCTTCGCTTTTTGTGTGTGTCTCCATTCTCTCTTTCTGATGTTATCTTCTCTTTGTTATTTTGATTTCTATCTCTCTTTTTTTCTTTTGGTTTTTGTCCACAGGTCTTTTTTTAGCGTTTTTTATACTTCTTTTGGTATTTTAGAATTTTTTGTCTCTACTTTCTTTTGCTTTTTGTCTCCCATTCGTCTTTTTCCATAGTTCTTTATTCTTCCATCTCTGTTTGGTGTTCTCTCTTCTTTTATTTTTCGTGTCCACCTCCTCATTCATTTTTCTTTGTTCACCTTACCTCCTAACTTCCTTCTCTTTCCTTTCCTGTCATTCTTGTCTCTTCTCTCTTACTTAACACCCTTTTTCTTTTCGGTCTTATTTCTCTCTCTCTCTTTTTTTTTTTTTTATTTGTCATCTTTTCCTACTTTTCTTTCAAGTCGTTTTTGTCTTGTCTTATTTTCCTTCTCTTCTGTCTCTCGTCTTAAGTCTCTTTTATTCTATGTCATAGTTTTTCATGCTTTCCTTCTTTCTTTCTCCTGCCGTCCATCTTTCATATTTCTTTGTTTTTCTCCCATTTCTCTCATCTCTTCCCCTTTCTCCTTTCTCGCCTGTCTTCCACCTCTTTCCGTCTAGATCATTCCCTTTTCTTCGTTCGCCTTATTGGCCCTTTACCCTTTCCTTTATCTTGTTTTCTATATTCCTCCTTGTCTGTTTACATAGCCTGTTGGTTTAATATTTAAGCCCAGGGCAACAGACGTGCCATATGAGAAACGGTTCGCGACTCAAGAGGTGACGAGACGTTTTATATCATGTGAAAATGCTGCAAGGAAAGTAAGTTGGTCTCCTACCCTATATCTCTTTAGCCCGATGACAGTTAGTCTGTCTATTTGTTCAGACGATATCTCCAAAAGCTCTTAATGAATTTCAATGAAATCTGGTGGATGGATGGGCCATGGTTCAAGAAGGAATCGATCAAATTCCAGGGAGGCTCCGGATCCGGAATCGGATCCTATGTATCCAGCATAATATGTCCAAAAGTTCTCAATGAATTTCAGTAAAATTTTGTGGAAGATTGGGTCATTGGTCAAGGAACAACAGATTAAATTTGGGGGCGGATCCGGATCCTAGGTATTCCACACAACATCTCCACGGAACGTGATGGAGATCCTTTTTAATGGCAATGGCACTGGCGGAGGTATGCACTCTCTAAGTGAATTCTAGTTATCCTTGCTATCACCAGACGTATTTAGGCAATTCATTTTGGATCCATTTTTCTTACTGAGTCAGGTACAGCCTCCATTAACTCAAGTCACTATTATCTAAGCTGAGTATAAATGTCTGGCAGCAGCAAGAATAAATCAAACTTTATGCCACCAGAATAAATAGGCTAAATGAATCCTGGACTATGATAGCCTAGCTTTGGGTTCCCTATGCTCCGCATGGGGCAAGGAAGGTACTGGCTGTTGCAGTTTTTATTCTTTCTTCTTTCACTTCTCGTGCCCTATTTCTCTCTAACATTTTCTGCCTCCCCTCTCTCATCCTTGCCATTTGAAGCATCCTCCCTTCTCCCCCTCCCCCTTTTTACACACTTCCAATCAGTCTGCCTTTCTTCCCCTGTTTCATACATCTTAAATAATGACACACATCTGCAAATGAATCAGCCTCCTCTTTGAGCCTACTTTCTCTGTCTTAATCCCTTCAGTGCGATGGTGCCATTGTTATTTTTCCTGTTGTCTCCATACGAATATATTCAGCAGTGGGAAGGCCTCTTGTAGTGCAGAGGTTACCGGTACTGAAAAACATATGCAAGAACTCCAGGCCGAAATGCATATATGAAATTCATTATATCATCTGCAGACAACAAGCATGAAACTATAATACATCAGTCTGAGGTTTCATTTTTTCCAATTTCTTCTTTTCATTTCTATTTGTTTATCTTCAGCGCTGTCTGCCTTTCTACCCTTCGATTTTACCGCAGTCTAGGTGGCACACGAGGTAACGTGCCACTTCTTCATTATAATTGATATTGCATATTACACCTTAATTAGATTCCATATCCAAAGTTGGCCAATATAAACCTTACCCCTACTACCGAGATTACCGTGTTGATTGATTTAAACGACCAGAATGTAGAATGGTTATTGCATCCTGTCAAGGACAGCCGATGCTGGTCTAGAACGCAAGCTAATGGCAGAATTGTTTAATTTCGCCCAACTGGTAAAACAGTAATCTAGAATACTAGACAATCCTGATCATAGTGTCTGTCTCTTAAACCTATTACTCACAAATAACTCAGATCATTACAGGATAGGGGTACTGTCACAACTAGGATCCTCCGAACACAATCTCATCAAAGCCTGATTCGACACTTGCCCCAAACCTCCCCTTTCTGAACCAGTTACGGAGACCAGATGGCACTTTGATAGGGCAGACTGGAATGCATTCAGAAATTATTTTGCTGATATTCCATGACACTCTTTCTTCTCCACCGACATCACTTCTAACTAGTCCCACATTCATGGCTTAACACAAGTTGAAATGGGACTGTTCATACCCTGTCAACAATTTACTAAGAGATCGGATTCCCTTAATTGGTTCAACTGCAATCAGACCAGAGCAACCACCCAATCGTCTTCAGCATATAACTTTACTACAGAATCCTTCCTTGACTTAAAATTTTTAGAAATCACGCACACGGAATCATAAACCTCATCAAATCAAGCTTTCTTCACAACCATGCATCCAAACTATTAAATAACCCACATGCCAATAGAAAGTTTTGTACAACTCAATTCTTCTCATGGTAACATTAACAAGCTATCACCCATTCGCCCACAAAAATTACAGACGGAAACACTGTAAATGACCCCCGTGGAACTGTTAACATTTTTGACTGAATATTTACCAGAAATTCTACCTTAAAGAAAGTAAATCAGAACATTCCTCTACTACAACTTGACCTTCCCGAAATCCCCGCACTAAAGATACAGACTAGACATGTAAAATTAGTCCTAAAGAAAGTACCAACAAAACTATATTTCCATATGGCATTACTCCTAATATTTTGAAAAAAAAAAAAAAAAAAAAGTGTCCCAAGAACGTGCTCCTGTTCTAGCTAAATTCTTTCGGCCAGATTGTCCCCTCCTGTGGCGGGGGAACACAATCTGACTGCACTATGGGGTGGTACTACTACTCTGCGGCCAGGTTGTGTTAGGAAGAATTCTGCCACCATATTCCCTGCATGTCATAAAAGGCGACTAAATGGGGCGGGGTGAGGGGACTAAGGACCCCCTCCTATGTTTTCTAGTTCCTAAAAAGAGACAGGCCATGGAAAGGGATAGGGGACGTACCCAAGATTGGATATATGAATGTGCGTGGATGTATTACTATTGAGGCTAAATGGGAGGAGATTGGGCGGATGTTTGTGAGAAGAAAGTTGGATGTGTTAGCTTTGAGTGAAACAAAGATGAAAGAAAAAGGTGAGTCTAAGTTTGGAAGTGTGAATGGAAGATTGTCAGCTGTCGATAGAGGAAGGGCAAGAGAAGGTGTAGCCTTATTAGTGAGCCCGGAAGTACAGCAGTGTGTGATTGAATGGAAGGTGTCATCGAGACTGATGTGGGTGAAAGCGAAATTTGAACCCGAATTGTGGGTACTTGTGAGTGCATATAGGCCTGGTAGTGAAAAGGATGAAGAAGAGAGGAAGTCATTCTGGAATGATGTTGATGAGTGTCTACAGAGTTTTGAGAGTGAATGTGAATGTGGTAATGATGGGAGACCTGAATGCTAGAGTGGAAAATGTAGCAGTTGAAGGTGTAGCTGGTATGCATGGTGTGCCTGGAAGAAATGAAAATGGGGAACGAATGATAGGGATGTGTGATGAGCGAGAGATGGTGATTGGAAATACCTTGTCTGAAAAGAAAGATAAGTATACATGGGTGAGACAGGAGGGTGGAAGGGTTGTTGATAGAGCATTGATGGACTATGTGGTTGTGTCTAGGAATGTAATAGGAAGATTGTTGAATGTGAGAGTTCTGAGAGGGGAGGATGGAGGTATGACTGACCAATACCTGGTGGAGGGAAAGGTGAGAGTAGGTATGAGATGGGTGAGAGCTAGGAGAGTTAGGTGTGGCAGGAAGGTTTTGAAAGTGAGTGAGTTGGATACAAGTGAGAAAATGATAGAGTATCAGGAGAAATTGAAAGATGAGTGGAACGCAGTGAAAGATCAGGAGAATGGCAGTGTGGAGGAGGAATGGCAGTTGTTTAAGAGTACTGTGGTGGGGCATGCAGAAGAGGTGTGTGGTGTGAGACGAGTGGGTGGTGACGTAAGAAAGGGAAGTGAATGGTGGTGCTAGGAAGTAAGTATGACTATGGCTGAGGAGAGACTTGCATATGAAGTGTGGCTGCAGAGGAAGGATGAGGTGTCATATGAGTGGTACTGTATAAGGAAGAGAGGAATAGGGTGAGAAGGGCTGTGCGTGATGCTGAAGTGCCAGCAGATGAGAGGTGGGGTAGGCCGTTGACTGAGAATTTTCAACAGAATAAGAAAATGTTTTGGAAGGAGGTGAAAAGGGTGCGAAAAGGAGTCTGGGAAGGAAAAGCAAAGTAAAAGCAGAGGATGGAAGAATGTTAACTGAGACAGATGCAGTAAGTAAGAGATGGGCAGAATATTTTGAAAGACTGTTAAATGTAGAGGAGGAAAGGGAGGCTGAGATTGTGACAAATGGAAGGGTGCAAGGAATATATGTGTTTCGAGAAATGAATGAGTCTTTGATCACGAGAGAGGAAGTGCAGGGGGCAGTAAAGGAGATGAAAACAGCGAAAGCTGCAGGTATGGGTGGGTGTGCTGTGGAATGCCTGAAAGGTGGTGGAGTGACTACTTTTGAATGGTTAGTAAGATTTGTTGAATGTGTGCTTTGTGCCAGGTATGGTGCCAATTGACTGGACAAATGCTTGTGTAATCCCGTTGTATCAAAGTAAGGGAGATAAATAAGAATGTACAATATTAAGCTTTGCAGACGACATTGTGATATGTAGTGAGGGCCGGGAGGAAGGTGAGGCAGAGCTTGAGAGATGGAGATATGCACTTGAGAGAAGGGGAATGGAAGTAAGCAGAAGCAAGACTGAGTACATGTGTGTAAATGAGAGAGATGACACGGGAACCGTGAGGCTGCATGGTGTAGAGGTGTCAAAGGTAGATGAATTCAAATACTTGGGGTCAACTGTACAAAGTAACGGAGAGTGTGATAGAGAGGTAAAAAAGGGAGTGCAGGTAGGATGGAGTGGGTGGAGAAAGGTGACAGCAGTGATCTGTGACAGAAGGGTCTCTGTAGAAATGAAAGGGAAAGTTTATAAGACTGTAGTGAGGCCAGCCACGTTGTACGGAATGGAGACAGTACCACTGACAAAATGACAGGAGGCACAGTTGGAGGTAGCAAAATTGAAGATGTTGCGTTTTTCACTAGGAATGATGAGGTTGGACAAAATTAGAAATGAACATATTAGAGGGACAGCACACGTAAGTCAGTTTGGGGACAAAGCTAGAGAGGCGAGACTGAGATGGTTTGGACATGTGCAGAGGAGGGATGAGGAGTATGTCGGGAGGAGGATGCTGGAAATGGAGTTACCAGGCAGGAGAAAGAGAGGAAGGCCAAAGAGAAGGTTTATGCGTGTAGTGAAGGAGGACATGCGGGTGCTACATGTAAGAGAAGAAGATGCAGAAGACAGAGGAAGATGGAGACGGGTGATCCGCTGTGGTGACCCCTAAGGGGAGAGCCGAAAGGAGAATAAGAAGAATACCAAGCTTTAGGAGTATACATCTGTTGAGTGTTGTAGGTAAGGTGTATGGTAGAGTGTTAATCAAGAGAGTCAGGAAGGGTACAGAGGAGTGATTGGTGATGAGCAGTGTGGCTTTAGGAGAGGGAGGGGATGTGTGTATCAGGTGTTTGCTGTGAGATAAATGTGTGTGAAAAGTATGTAGCAAAAGGTAAGGATGTGTTTGGGGCATTCATGGATGAAGAGAAATCGTATGATAGAATTGATATGGGGGCTATCTGGACTGTTTTAAGATTGTATTGACTTGATGGTAGGTTACTAAAAGGAGTGAACAATTTTATATAAATGGCAGAGCATGTGTAAGATTGGAAATACTGTGAGTGATTGGTTTCCTGTGAGAGTGGGGCTGCGGCAGGAACGTGTGATGTCACTTTGGTTCTTTAATATTTATATGGATGGTGTTGTAAGGGAGGTGAATGTAAGAGCGTTAGGTGGAGGTCTGAGTCTGGTGAATGTTGATGGTAGAGAGTGGAATCTGAAGCAGCTGCTGTTTGCAGATGATACTGCACTGGCGGCTGATTCAGAGGAGAGATTGAGATAGTTGGTAGAGGAGTTTGGAAGGGTGTATGAAAGGAGGAAATTGAAAGTATATGAGAATTAGAGTAATGTGATGAAGTGTACGAGGTTGGTAAATGGTAGGAGGATGAATATAGTTTTGAATGGTGAGTTGCTTGAGGAGGTAGAGTGTTTTTAAGTATTTAGGGACACATGTTACTGTGGATGGAAGAATAGATGCAGAAGTGATGTTTAGAATGAATGAAGTAGGAAAGGTGTTGGGAGGAATGAAAAAAATGTTTAGATGTCGTTCGCTTAGAATTGATGTAAAGAGAAGGTTGTATGAAGGTGCTATGGTACCGACTCATTATATGGGGCTGAAACATGGAATATGGGTGTAGCAGCGAGGAAAAGTTTGAGTGTAATGGAGATGAGGTGTCTGAGGAGTATGTGTGGAGTGACACGTATGGATCGAATGAGAAATTATGAAGTGCGAAGGAGAACTGGAGTTGTTCGGGAGATGGCTGATCGAGTTGAACAGTGGGTTTTGTGATGGTCTGGGCATATGGAGAGAATGGATAATGAGCGATTAGCGAAAAAGATAAGATCTGAGAGGAAGACCACGAATGGGATGGATGGACAGTGTGAAGATAGTGCTGGATGTGAGAGGGATGTATGTTGAGCATGGAAGAGTGGCTGTGTGCAATAGAAATGAATGGAGAGAAATTGTGAATGAATAAATGATGACAGCCCTGAGGGGATTTTCTCCCGCATTTTGTCTGATCAGCTGATCATATCAGGTGCAGGTAAGGGAATAGGTCCATTATGATGTGGCAGGGGTAGCCTAACCCAGCTCTGCTGATGGGCCCTGCTGCAGATATCACTGATTGCACTGCACAGTTGACCCTCATGCGGTGTGGTGAAGTGAGGATCTGTCCCTTCTCCCGTATGGGGCTAAGATGAAAATGAATGTGTTTGAGTGGATGAGTAAATTGGAAGTGTGCCGTCCTGTCTTGGCTACCTCCCTTTCCTTGGGGGAATCAGCCTAGGTTTATAGACAGATATAGATAGACTTTTTTCATTCCCTTGTTATTGGATAGAAGCCATTATCCACCCAACTTTTAAGAAATGAAGTTCTTCTGATTTCTCTGATTACAGACCCACAGCTATCACATCATCCCTTGGTAAAGAATTTAAGAATGTCTTCGATAAGCACATTGATGAACACCTTGAATCCAGCAACTTAACCCTTTCACGCACGGATAAGTTCATAAGTTTTCTGGGACATGATCCACCAGCTTTTCTCCCCTCCCCCCCTGCCCACCGCGTGCTCCAAAAATGTGTATTCTCGGCTTATTTTCACCACCCAAATATATTTATTTTGCCACAAAACCCACATATTCCTAATCGTCGATGTTTGTTCTACACAATAAGGAAAAAAAAAGAACACACACACACAATACGTACGTTAGGGCTGTGTAAATAAACATTCAGGAGCATACATCTCACTTCCCAACATCATAAGTCGAATGTTTACTACTCAATCTCCACATGTTATATGATCATTGGAAAGAGAATTTTATTAGCTTTCGAAAGCTGGAAGTCCCAGTTTGATATGAGGTATGGTGTTCGAGTAATAAGTGAAAAAATAAAACCCATTTCCAACAGACAACAGATTTTTTTTTATTCGAGGAGCTCTAGCAAAAAACTTTTCTCATCACTGTTTTGTTTTTATTTTATCATCCTATGCAAAATTTCATTGGCTTTCATTTGAGTCCACAACTGTGATCCTAGGCCTCATAGTTTTCAAGAAAAGTGCAAAAAACTACAGTGTACCCATGCCATGTCGTGACTGTAGGGCTGTTTCCTGCCTTCCTCTAAGCTGGTGCATGTATTTCACCAATTCTTTGCAGACTAGATATGCACACTATATTCACATGATTCATTGTCACTATCTTTTATAGCTGAATACTCACATTTGGTGCAGGGTAGACGCAGTGTAGTTGGTTAGAAACAGTAGCACAATCTTTGTTGGGCCAACAGCTGGTAACAACCAGGAATAACACCAAATTTCCTATTGCAAACACCAAATCTAATCACAACAGTGCCCAAACACTATACACAAGCACTACTGATATTGTGAAATATGTTGCATGGCTGGGATGGGGGTAAGAGTGGAAATTTAAAGGGACAGAACTGCTACAGTACCTTCCCCACTCACAGCTCATTTGGTACTGAATAACCTGTCTGCTCTCTTGCTGGTATATGGACCCACAGTTGCCAACTCATTATTTTTGACAAGGAGCTGGGAAGCTATGACGCCTCCAAAAATGATGCCAATTGGCCGAAAACTTTTCCTCTGGTGAAAGTTTTTATGCTTTAATGACACCAAAAGCGTCAATGTGTATTGTCATAGCCAGACTCTAATGATGACAATTGCGTCATCGTGTATGAAGGGGTTAATTAGCAATAGACAGTATGGTTTTTCACCTGTGGAGATCTACTGTTGATGTACTCAATCCCATTACTCACAATCCATCAGTCAACTGACTAACATGGAAACACCCAAAGTAATGCTCGATAATTCTAAAGCGTTTGACAAAGCATTGCACTTCTCCCTGTTACTCAGACTCCCTTGCTGCAGCATATCATATATATAATCTTTTCTTCCACTGAATGCCTCCTGTCTCAACAATAGAAAGATCAGAGAAAAGGTAAGTGATGTATAATTAAATTTTCATTCAGTTTCACGCTAGAGAGCCACAAGGATCTGTTTTGACTCCAGTCCTGTTCTTCATTCATATTAGTTACCACTTGTTTGTCACCCATCATCCAGTTCACTTATATGCAGATAACTCAACATTTTACACCCATTCCACATAACCATCTATTCACAAAGTTTAATATCTTTCAATCCCAAACTAGCAAAGCAATCTCCATAAATCAAGACTTACCTATGATCGTTGAATGGTGACAAAATAACACTGTCTCATTTGTTGCTAAGAAAACCAAATGTATCGGGCATACTAATAGACACATATTGCCTGATTTGTATATTATCTTCAATGCAACCAATATTCTTGTCTCTTACAGAATAGAAATTCTTGGTGTTTCATTGAACAGTACCCTCAGTTGGACCTCTTGCGGTAGCACACCTGCTAAAATTGCCTCAAAGAAACTTGGAGTATTGTACAGAGTCCGTAATTTCTTCACTAGCAAGAAGTTAACTACATTTTACAAGCCATGTGCACTCTCATCTTGAATACTGCACACCTTTGTGGAGTGGATGTGGGGAGGCTGCACTAAAACAACTGGACAAAATTAAAAACAAAGCTATACGAATGAACTACCTCTCTGCAAGTGTGAAGAAATGAAAACTCCCATGCACTATTTGACAGATGCTTATTAGGCAAATGCTCAGGTGAAGTTGTATCCATTGTGCTGCCTCACTACACCTTTCCCCATACACAGGCATCTGGTGACACTCATGACTTGACTGTCATGCTGCCATATTGCAAAGCCTATGCCTATCAGAATTCTTTTGGTTCTTAGTTTCCCCCCAAACTTCAACCTACGTCAGTTCAGGTCCAACTGTTAGAGAATCTCTCTCTCTCTCTCTCTCTCTCTCTCTCTCTCTCTCTCTCTCTCTCTCTCCCAAGCTCAGATGCACGAACAACTGTATATCCATTTTGCACTAACAAGAATTTACTAGGATTAGGTTGGGGGCAGGGGCCAGTTCAGGCTGCTAGCAAGGACAGACTATACCTCATACCAATTAATCTGGCCAGACATGTATGACAACACTGTTCCTGCCGAGATTCTGATTGGCTGGAGATGTTTGTTCGATTTCGTTGTTGCTTAAACCGATACTTTCTTTATTATCAGATATGATACTGAGTTTATCGAAAATACAATCGTCAAAAGCAATAAGAAATCCGTTATATACTTAACAACAATGAAATTTGCGTAGGAAGATAGAAATATGAGTCAACAAAGTATTATAACAGTCCAAGTCAAGGTCAGCATTCGAATAATTCCTTTAAATCTCCGACACTCGATAATGTAACAAAATTAAGGAAACCTACTTAATCTATGCATTGGTGTAACACACATTTAAATTTTAAGATCAGTCCGCACCCTTAAATCGTGCCACAACTCTAAATAATTAAAAATTCTAATGAAAAGACGAGTTGTGCGGGAAGGGAGGTTTGAAAAAATTGCGAAAATCAAAGTAGGCTAAAGGAAAACTATTTCATTATATCTCCTCTATTATCACAGTACGGGCTGATCTTAAAATTTAAATGTGTGTTACACCAACGCATAGATTAAGCAGGTTTCCTTAATTTTCTGTTATATTATCGAGTGTCGGAGATTTAAAGGAGTTGGTCGAATGCTGACCTTGACTTGGACTGTTATAATACTTTGTTGACTCATATTTCTATCTTCCTACGCAAATTTCATTGTTGTTAAGTATATAACGGATTTCCTATTGCTTTTGACGATTGTATTGTCGACAAACTCAGTATCATATCTGATAATAAAAAGAGTATCAGTTTCAGCAACAACGAAATCGAAGAAACACCTCCAGCCAATCAGAATCTCGGCAGGAACAGTGTTGCCATACATGCCTGGCCAGATTAATTGGTATGAGGTATAGAGTCACAAATACCTTACAATGTATTTTATTATCGTAAAGTCTCATTAAGGGTTCGAATCACAAAGATATAAATAAGTGGGGATATGGATAAATATTCATCATAATTCATCATCATCAACATTACTATATTCCTGTGTAGTAAATGGGAGGAGTCTTTTTTTTTTTTTAACAATAAATATTGCCTACATCTCCCAGCATGAAAATCAGTAGAGAAATTCAGTCTTGAAATCACACTAAAAAAAACTCTTATAATATCTGCACTATTATTGTGAGCTAAAAGTAAGAGGAAAAAATCAGATTTTATACTCGGGTGAGTGCTTTGAAATGACTAGGCTTGCAACAGTATATCACATGTACGGTAATTACACACAAATTCAACCCAACATAAAGCTTGGATGTTAAAAAAATGTGCGGGTAATTTTCACTGCATGACCAGAAATTGTATGATATCCAAACTATGTCTGACCAGATACTTGCGACATAAGCCTCAGGAATGTTATAAATGTACGACACTGCGACTGTGTATTATTTTGCGAACAACTAATCTATTTATTCTTGTTTTACTTGAATTTTTATAATCGTATTGTTCTTTCTATGATATAAATAGAAAGACAAGAAGTTTTTCCTGTAAATATACATTTCCTTGACTCCATATGTCTACCTACTTGTCTCTAACACCACATCAAGCGAGGGACAGCCTCGACGAACGGATAATCAACTTTGTATTTTTTATTTTTTTAATGCATGGAAGAAGGAACAAAGGCCCACAAAATGTTCCCACCAAGAAAAAATGTATTCTCGATAATAGAGAACCAAATTCAAAATCCGTTCATCTCGAGATGCCTGGACAAACTGCTTTTAAAACAATGAAAGTCATAGGTAGTGGGAAATACAGAGGATGACATTTCTAGAGCTGACCTGTTGCATACATGAAGGACTGGGAGCTACAGTAACCTCTTGTATTAGAGACTTGGACGGAAAAGAAATGAGAGTTTGTTACCAAACGGTGCATACATGAAGGACTGGGAGCTACAGCTAATTCTTGCATTAGAGACTTAGATAGAAAAGAAATGAGAGTTTGTTACTAGATGGATGCTACGCAAAACTGTAGTGGTGAAGGATGCGAGCAGACAGTTCAGAGGCGCAGTGGCCATTGAATCAGCTTGAGAAAAAGAGAAAATAATGCAACAGGGAGGCAAACAGACAGGGGTTGAAGGGAACCAGTGAGAGGGGGAGAGTTAATGAGACGAAAAGCCTCTGACTGCACCTAGTTGAGAAGAGCTGTATGTGAGAAGCCTCCCCATACATGAGAGTTGTACTATACACATAGGCGGATAGAACCCGTGTATAAAGTCAACAACTGTGGAGGGGTATAGAAGGCACAAAGTTGGCTTAGTACAGTAAATATCTTGGATGCAGATTTTACAAGAGAGGTAATATGATCTTTTCAAAATAAATAACCAGAGAACGAAACTCCAAGTATGTTTAATTGTGATGCTGGACTCAGCAGGGTATTGAAAAAAAAAAAAAAATAGAGGATATTCCTATGGTAGATTTTGACTTATGTAAAAACTGAAATATGTAAGAACTGAGTTTTTGATGCATTAAAGTGACAAGATTACTTTCACCTCAGTCAGAGATATGAGCCGAGTCCGGCATTAAGTGTGCCTTAGCCTCATCATTTGTTAGTTAAGTAGTTGTTGAGATGGACCCTGCAGGAAACAGATGGAAAGGTGAAAGGTGGAGTTATCAGCGTATGAGTGGATAGGGATACATGTATAGCTTAGAAAGCCATTGATGACTAGAAGGGAGAGGGTTGGTGATACGACTGAACCCTGAGGAGCATCATTATTGATAGCCCTAGGAGAAGAAAGGTGGTCGTCTACAACAGCAACTTTAGAACGACCACAAGGGAAGCTAGAAATGAAGGCACATGTAGAAGGATACAAACCTTAAGAGGGGAGTTTGGAAATTAAATACTTATACCAGGCACGATCGAAAGCCTTTGAGATGTAAAGTGCAATGGCAAACATTTCGATAACAATCCCGAACTGTGGACGACCAGGAGTCTGAAAGGAAGGTGAGAAGATCGCCAGTGGAGCTTCCCTGGCAGAACCCATACTGACGATCAGAAAGAAGCATGTCATTTCCCGTTTTGGTTTGTGTCCGGAAAAATACAGCACTTCTGTAGGAAGGAATCGTTGTGTGAAAGGAGGAAGGGTTAGAATACGAGAAGCTTGAAAAAAAAAAAGTGTGTGTGTGTGTGTGTGTGTGAATATAAAATTCCACACAGTTTCTGTCGAGTTTTAGCCAAAGATGTTGCATGATTTGAGGGTCAGCCATTGAGTAAGTTTATTGATTTTGAGAACAACGGATCAAAGGTCTGGGTTATGCTATCAGATCCAATGATAACCTACCGAAAGCACCTTATACGGTTTTCCTCAATTTTAACTATACCTGTATTGATGTTGTGGGCAATGCAAGAATGAAATGATTCATTCTTGAGAACAATCAGTCAGCCAAGGACATAAAGTAAGGTCAACATTCGACCTGTGTGTCTGTTCATAAGTAACTGAAACAATTTTAAATTGAATTTAACTAAATTTGGTGGATGGTCCGTAGAATATCCAAGCTGTAAAACTATTGCTACTCAAAACAATGAATGAAAAGTCAGTTTCACAGAGCAAGCTCAGTTTGAACGTTCTTAGTTGATTTTGATGAAATTCTATAAGCGAGTTGATGGTTAAACATGAAAAAAAAAAAAATGGATTTCGATTTTCACCACAGTTACTCGAAGGCCAAGGTAGCAGGGTCAAATATCGAGGTCACAGGGCAAGGTCAGGTCAGACAGTTTTGATCTGACTTGAATCAAACTTGGTGAACAGTTTAAGTGTCAGGGAAGAACGAGTATTAAATATTTAGGACAATCACTCAGAGGTCAAGGTCACAGAGCAAGGTCAAAGTTGGGTCTGTGTATCTGTGTGTAAATAACACAACCAAACAGTTCTGATCTGGTTTGGGCCATACTTGATGGATAAGTTGCAGATCACTCAATAACTTTACTTTTTTTTTTTTTTTAGAACTACAGGTCCAGTGTCAAGGTCATATGGGAAGGTCAACTCAAAGTCTTTATCCGATGAATACTAAACTATGTGGAGGCTTTCAGGTTGAAATAAGGATAAAGAGTTTCTATTTTGAGAGTAATATTTTAGTTTGTCAAGGTCGCAGGGAATACTGTCCGAGTCCAAAGTCGATTAAAAAGTTTTGATCTAATTTGAACCAGACTTGGTGAAAGGGTCAAGAGTTAAACAAAACTGAAGTAATCCAATTTTGACAGCAATCTGTTGAAGGTCAATATCACAGGATGAAGTCAAGCATTTGGCCCAGTTAGTGGGCTGAAGTGTTGCACTGTCTGATTGCTTTATCTTTTTTTTTTTTTTTTTCTATTGTATCTGTTGCCAGATGCCTTAATCCCGTAAGGGGTGGCCACAAACAAATCCCCTCCACGTCACGCTGTGCCCTGCTATTTCATTGCCCTGCTCTCAGCTCACACCCCACTCACTCATATACCTCTCCACTCCATCGCTCCATCTCATCTTTGGCCTCCCGCTTCCTCTTCCCCTCTCCACTTCACTAACATACACTCTCCTCGTCAGTCTCTCACTCTCCATCCTCTCCACATGGCCAAACAACCTCAGAGTGTTTCTCCTAATGCTTCCTGCCACATCCACATTCACACCAAAACGCTCCTTCACATCCTCATTTGTCAGTCTGTTTCTCCATGTGACTCCACATGCTCCTCTCAAATAACTCATTTCCACTGCTCTCACTCTTGACTTCTGTCCCTCCAACAAGGTCCAAGCTTCACTTCCATACGTTAGAGTTGATATCACAATACTCTCATGTAGTAACTATTTCACTTCCATGCTCATTTCCCTGTTTCTTATCACTGCTTTCAAGGAACCAGCAACCTTTCTTGGTTGCTGTACCCTTTCAAGCACTTCACCCTTTGAACTTCCATACTTACTCATCGCCCTACCCAAGTACTTAAACGCACTCAAATTTTCCATTTCCTTATCATCCAACCTCATTGTACATTCACTGACATCATTTCTTTCGAAGATCATAACTGCTCTTCCCCACATTCACCCTTAGATTCCGTTTCTTACACATTCTCCCAAACTCATTCACCAAGCCTTGCATTTATCTACATTATTTACTGTTCATTTATTTTGCTCCTCTGTCCACCTATTATTCTACTAATGTCATCTTGTGTATGAACCTATCCTCACCCCATCATTGAGTGAGAATGAAAGATCAGGTTGATAATGACCGAGACTATCTATCCATCTGCAAGAGAGGCAGGAAAACACACACACACACACACACACACACACACACACGGACGGAAATACAGTGCAGACGGCCACTGTTCTTCTAGGGCTATCAATACAGTAATTGCTGTTCCTCGGGGCTCTGTCCTATCACCAACTCTCTCCTTTTTATTCATCAGTGACCCTTTAAGCTATGCATCTAACCCTGTTCGCTCATATGGTGATGACTCTACCCTTCACCTTTCTATCCGCATCCCGCAGCGTCCATTTCAGCGGCTGCTTCAACAGACATGGGATGAGACTGTGGCACACTCAATGTCAAACTTGGCTCATATCTCTGATTGGGGTAAAGGTAATCTTGTTGTTTTCAATACACCAAAAACTCATTTCTTACATCTTTCGTCTCGTCCAAATCTACCACAGGAATATCCCCTAATTTTTAACAATACCCAACTCAATTTGGCATCATCTTTGAACATTCTTGGGGTTTCATTTTATCTGAATTTATCTTGGAAAGATCATAATATCTCTCTTGGAAAATCTGATTCCAAGACATTAAGTGTGCTAAGCCGACTCCATGCCTTCTTTACCTTCGCACACTTGTGACTGTATGCACGGGTTTTATTCGCCCGTGTGTGGAGTACAACTCTCATTTGTGGGGAGGCTCCCAACATACAGCTCTTCTCAGCAAGGGGAAGTCAAAGGTTTTTCGTCTCACTGACTCTCTTCCTCTTACTGGCTCCCTTCAACATCTGTCTCTTTGCTGCGCTGTTGCATCTTTGTCTCTTTTCTATTGCCACTTCAATGGTCACTGCCCCTCTGAACTGCCTGCTTGCATCCCTCCACTACAGCAGGCGCATAGGATCCGTCTAGCAACAAACTCTCATCCCTTCTGTGTTCATCTCTCTAATGCAAGAATTAACCGTTATTCCCAGTACCTCATGTATGTAATAGGTCATCTCAGTAACTGCCGTCCTCTACCTGTATTTCCCACAACCTAGCACCTCCAATCTTTTAAACGCAGTGTCCAGGCATCTCGAAATGAACGGATCTTGAAACTGGCTCTCTGTCATCTTGTTTGTACTTTCTCTTTGAGGGAACAAATCTATGGGCTTCAAGTTATTGATTCTTTCTTCCTTGCATTAAAAGAAAGTCGGAGGTGCTGGTCAAGCTGTAGAGGTGGATGAAGGAATGGATTGCAGCCTGCAGGCAACCGGATTCAGTTCCAGGTACTGTGGGAAATTCTCTGGGGATTTAATCGTACCAGACATTTAATTATTTTGTGTGCCTAATAACGCTAGTACTGATATCCTTTGCTGCCATGCTGTTAAATTTTTACTTCCCCTTGCAGACAAGTTATAAACAAGATGAAATACTTGTCTCAATGCCAAAGCTTTTTAAATGTCATAAGTATTATTCAAGGCAATGAAAGTAGCCTACTGTCTTTTTTAATCTGGATACTCTGTTCCATAAGCAATCTAACATTCCAACTTGTTTGTAGCAAAGGCAATTTTAGTTTTATTTCTTTTTGTGCGTGTAGTTGTTAACACATTTTGTGATAAAAAAAAAAAAAAAGCTAACAATCATTGGTAATCTCACCCACAAAATAAAGGCATCATATCGTGAACAACCCTAGATTAGAATTTGTTTCCCTGTTCCACATTGTTCTTCATGAGCACACCTCCTCTGAACGCCATTAAGTCGTAAGAGAAAAATAAATTTCGCACTTACATGGAATCCCGTTTTTTAACATTTATTCTTTTTTTATTTATGACTTTATGGTCATCGCCCACAGTTAGGGGCATTGGGCCAAATATGACTAACAGCCAAACACAGCAGCAACTCACTCGCTGGGCACAAGACGGCCAATCTAGAGGGCCAGATGTGGAGGCAGCATAAAATATAATGCTCGTAGATCGGCTAGACCAGGGGTTCCCAACCTTTTTAGCACTGCACCCCCCTTTGGTCAGGACTGTATTCATGATGCCTCCCCCATCCCTCTGTCGCCTAAAGAACAATATTTTAATCTGTTCCATATGGATGCTTAAGATGATAGATGGCAACACTACATGTGGTTGCTCGAAATGATGGTTGTGAAGTTTTCCTATCAAAGCTTGTTATTCATATATATCTTTGGGAATACCCTGTATGCGTTTGAATGGTCTAGCCCTATGTTGAACTTTGATTACCCCACGCCCCCCCTGGTAATCTCAGACGCCCCCCTCAGGGGGGCGCACCCCCCAGGTTGGGAAATGCTGGGCTAGACGGACCTCCTCCCCCTGAAAATCAGAATGGGTGGAATCCCCTCACCCAAGTTGGCCGCCTGGAGCAGATCATACAAGTTAGAAAAAGTCGTGGCTCCGAGCTGATACGACCGGGTGCTGATGGCGGGTGTTAGGAGGTGATGGTAGGTCACATCTAGACGATCCTTAGTGTCCACGATAGGAGGGCGATATGGGCTGCCCTCTCCTGCCTGAGGAGGGGAGGACTCATCAACCTCCTCCATTGCCAAGGAGTCAGTCGACACATCCTCACCATGGAAATGGAGTCAGAAGAGTCCTGCCCCTCCATGTTGCTGACCGTGGTTGGTGCACATTGGCAGCAGCCTTGATCATGGCCATATCCGGATCGGGTTTGGTGATCGATTGAGAAGTCGTCCTATTGAGGGGAGCCTCGAGCCATAATCTCTTCCGTGGTGTTGTACAGGGGGCTGCAGGCTGTGGCTGCTGGGCCCAATGCTCCTGGCAGCAAGGGGCAGAATGTACATCGTGGATGAAGCACTCGGTCTCTTCAAAGGTGTTGGGAAGGAGAATGCTCAAAGCCCCCTTATCATCCCCACAAAAATCCTTTGCCATCGTGATGCACATTTCCACGATGGTGCTTCTCTCCAAATGACTCCAATGACCCCTGGCCTGGCGTCCCCGGCCCATTAGACGTCACCATGCATGAGCAGAACCCTGCACGGCATTGCCTCCAGACTCAGTAATGTCCTGAGCCTCGGGACCCTTAGGAGTCCCAAAGAAACTAAATTCCATCATCTTGCCATCCCCGAGAGAGCGTTGGAGGTGCCATGGATTTGGTTTAATGAAGCCTGGCAGTGCATGAAAACGTCAACGCCAGTATCCTGGCACTTGAAGCTGTACCCAGCCCTAACATTAAACCCTACCATGGTCCCTCTGATCTTTGTCTGGGCTGCCGGAGACTGTGGTCTGCTGTTTGCTCATGTCGTTTTGTGTTGCTCGAAGTATGGGCCCTTGAAGAAAGAGCAGGTGGTGTTTTAAAATTAGTTCCTGCCTTGTGGTTGGATTTTGTTTCTTGGCTTTTGCGGTGGTGGATATTCTCTCTCTCTCTCTCTCTCTCTCTGATATTTCATAATCTTTCAATTTTTGTACATTGTTCCATTCACCTTGTCTTACCAAGTCCTCCCCTCTACCCTCTTCTCACTCCTCTTCTCACTTCTTAACGATTCCTGCCAACTGTTGTTTCTATTTGTCTCCTTTCGCACATCCTCACCATGTATTTTATTTTTCATTTTCTCTCTCTCTCTCTCTGATCTGCTCAGATGAGGGCGTGCTTGGAGCTGTCACAAGATCCCGTTAAAATGACGCCTGCCCTGTGATTCTCCTGCTGTGTGTTCCAAGTTTATAAGGGACTTCATGGTGAAATAGGAATCTGAGTACATGTGTTGTCCATTTTGTGAGTTAGCAAGTAGGCTTGTTTCGAAATGCGGAAAAACAGTGATGCAATTGATACGTTAAATAAGAGATTAAACGACTGGGAGAATGAGGCTGGAATGCCAGGGCAGTGCATGTCAAGGAAATGGAAGCAGAAGTGTTAGGGAAGGTAGATAACTTAGGTAACTAGGGTAGTTAAGATTGAGACCATGGTAGACGATAGTGGTGGCTTCCAGCCATTGAAAGGAAGGTGCAATGCTGAAGTAAGCAACAGTGACAGGTGTGTATCTAATTGGAACAGGCTTCATGTACGAGAGGGCGAAGTGCAGGATAAGCCTAGTCTCATACTTGTTGAGGAATCAATGATTAGGCATAAGGAGAAGGAGTTTTGTGTCAAAGTTTCTAGTACGAAGTGTTTTTGCTTTCCAGGGTGCAGGATACGGGATCTGACTGAGACAGTTGACGATTTCGTCAAAAGACTCAGTCTTTCTTATTCTTGTGGGAGTGAAAATGTAGCTTCAGGCAGGTCAAAGGAGATTCTGAGAAAGTATATGGACTTTATTATTGCAGGAAGTTCATGGAACATAGTTCCATGTTAGTTGTCTCTGGTCTGTTGCCAAGATGTGATGTTTCTGTGATCCTGAATAGAATGATAGGAGTCAATGGTGAGGTATAAGGTCTGTGGAGAAAGAAGGGTGTGCTGTTTGTTGAAAATTGGGACAATTTTAGTCATGACAGGAGTTTGCATGGTAGAGGCAGCCTTCACCTCAATAGGCTAATAAAGCTTAGGTTAGGTTGGGTTCTAGGTTGCAGTGTTGGGCATGCTTTAGGTAGTGACAGAGAGATGGAAAGAGAGAGAGAATTATTGGCATAGCTGTTAATAAGGTAATCCCTGAGGCCAATGGGGATTACTTTAAGTGAGGCGAGATCAGCCCGCCAGGATAACTGGTTGCATCAGATCTCAGCCTGGATTCAGACAGAAAATCAGAGAATAATTTGGAGGGAAGGACTGCAAGATTATCAGTGGCCTGGAGTGTTGGCACATTGATGGAGGATTCAAATGATTAAACAGGGATAATTATAGTGTGTCGCATAGCCCTTCTAGATCCAGCTGTACTATGAACATAATGTATGTGAAAACGAGAAGTATTATTTCAATGCAAGATGAAGTAATTACTCACAGTATTCAACTACAGAAAATTACCATTACAGAATCATGACAACCACCTTGCTGGAGAAGTATTGCTGCAAAACTATAAAATATTTGATAAACTGCGACTGCACTAAACGAGCAGAAAGTTCTAATTTTAATTAAGAACCATATAAATGAAAAAAAAAGAGTAAATTAGATGCTGAAACATATGATTCTTTATATGTCAAATTTCAGAGAGTAATAAACACATTCTTTTTGGTGTAATATACAGACCACCCAAGTTAGACCAGGAAAATGATATAATGTAATAAAACCAACTATAAAAAACAAATGCTGCTTAATATGAGGGGCTGTATTTATCTAAATAATGACTGGAAAAATTCGTGTGCAGACAAAAAGGGGAAAAGGCTGTTAGAAATCACAGATGATGCAATTGTAATTCTGGCAGTGAATGCACTGATGTGAGGTAATAATATTCTTGACCTTGTCATAGAAAAAGTCAGTGATATAATAAATTAATGTGCTGTTGGTGAAAACTTTAGCTACAGCGATCTAAATTATAACCCGCCACATGCCAGCAGACTTTGGATCCTCCAGGAGGGTAGGAGACCTTTGTTTTCTTCATTGGTAACTATGTTATTCGAGCTAAGGACACTCTTGTTGGGTATATAGATGATATAGGAAGGCCTAGAGAGGCGTGAGAATAACTCAGCAAATTTTTAGGCTTCTATTTTGAATTTTCCAATTTTGGCAAATATATCAAATTGCTGACTTACATGTACGTCACTGGCACTATCCACGCTTACAGTATAAGAGCCAACGTACATGTATGTTGCTGGCATGGTATGGGATAAACTTCAAGCTTACATCAACTGTAGGACCAGTATAAATAGCCATTTAGTTCCTACCTTTAAAAAGTTAACTTCGATATGAAAAAGAACTTTCTAACACAAACTGTCTGAAATTAGTACAGATGGATAATGGTGAAGAAATATGGGAAATTGGCTATTCACTAAATGAGTGATGTCTATCGAACAAAAAAGTATGCTGACTATTACCCAAAGAATATTGATGAAATCATTGAGGGTAAGTGAAGAGCATATGAAAAATATAAATGTACTAGAAATCACGATGGTACTGAATGTTTTAAATTACAATGGCAATGTAAATAAAATATTGGAAAACTAAAAGAGACTATGAGGTGAAAATTTCTCTTGCCAAGCAAAATCTAACTCTAAGTTATTTTTTTATTGTGTGAGGAGTAAGAAAAATTTTAAAGATAGCACTGGCCCTCTAGTAAGATCAGAAGCATATCTCGTCTATGATAACCAAGCAATAGCAGCATTACTGAAGGACTCATTTCACAGTGTTTTCACAAAACACATTAGTGTAAACATTCCCATCTCTCAGTCTGTTTACTCAGGACCAGATGATAAATTATCAAACATCCAAGTGACACAGCATGAAGTGTTTATTTATATTCAGAAAGTCAACAAAAATAAATCAACTGACCCAGATCAGGTACCTCCTCACACACTGCGTAAATGACACAGTTAGCCTTTTCTAAAATTCAATAAAATAAACCATTAGCCAAATGCAGAGTGGAAGTTCACTAATATATCACCTATCTTTAAAAAGGATGATAAAAGACGTGCCACAAATTACTGCCCAACAAGCCTGACGTGGGTACTATTTATAAATTTGGGAAAATATGCGAGAAAACCTTGCCATTTTCCTTAATTAGCATTGTCTTATAACAGATAATAAGCATGGGTTTTGTAATAACATACCAAAACTTACAAGTTTTACTTAATTTTAAACATATATGACAGCTGGGACGCAAAATTACTGTCAGATGTAATCTACCTAGATTTCCAGAAACGTTTGCTAAAGTCCTTCATCTAAGACGGCTAGAAACACTAAGAGCCCACAGTCAGTTGTAGGAGCATTTCCTTTCACTATATCAACAACGAGCTGTGTCAAGGCACAACAAACCCATCCCTGGCAGTCATTTCAGTGCTGATGACACAACAGGATATCTACTCAATGATGCCACATATCAAATTTGGGGTAAACTGGGTGAAAATGACGATTTTATACCTATTTGAAATTTTAGGCCCAACCCATCTGACACTGACCCCCCCTACTGCTGACTGGGGAGCGACCCCCTTAATGTAATGAGGCATGTAGGATGCAGGCGTGAAAGATGCACCTTTAGGTTTTGGTTTCATGTCAAAATGACAAATCTGAAAGGAGTTATGGCAATGAAACTATTTTTTTTTTTTTTTACATTTTTGGGGTCTACAGCCTGAGCCTTGGCCCAGTTTGGTGCAAAATTTATTTAGGTGATCAGAAAGCCATAGCCCACCATCCCTGTAATTTTCGTAAAAATCGCACCAGTAGTTTTCACATAAAGTTGTTAACGGACAGACAGACAGACAAATAAACAAATAAACAGACAAACCGAGTAAAAACAATACCCGTCCCAGAGTCTCTCCGTGGCAGAGAGGGATAATGATTTAGAAAATAGACTCACTTCTTTGACAGCAAAATTTGCAAATGACACGAAATTTGGTGGCAATTATGCAAGCAGAGGGTGAATCTATACTATACAACTTGGATAAGTTAATAAACTGAAATTAAAAGTGGCATATGAAACTTAAAGATGATTAATGTTAGGTAATGTACTTTGGCGACAAAAATATTATATTTGAATACTGTATATTTGATATCCCACTGACATAAACAAAGGACAAGAAGGATTTGGAAGTTATTATCAGTAACGACCTTAGGAATTCAAGACAATTTATGGCAGCCTGTAACAAGGTAAACAAAATGCCCGGCTTCTCTGCAAAGAACTTTGATCATAAAAAGCTTCATACGTCATTACTTAGGTCACATCTAGAATACTGTTTACAGCATTGGATTCCTAATCTTATTATGAATGAAGAGTGAATTAAGAGAACGCAGTGCAGAGCCACAAAAAATGATCCCATCGCTGAGAAACTTACCTTACAAAGAGTGATTAACCCGACCCGTCCTGACCAATTTTCCACCACTGACTCCCCCCAGTCCCGACCAATTTTGGAATAAAAAAATCTTTTGGCTCAAACATCCGCTTTTGGTGAGAAACATTGAAAATTCATAGAGAAATCGCTAATTAAGGTACTCAATACTTGCAGCAGTATCCCGTACCTTACTGGGTTTTCTATTAGGCTGGCTCCAAAGAAAACGAGTTCTGTGGGAGGGTAACTATTCCACACCACTCATAAATGGTATTTATTTATTTGTGCGAATTTATATGTAGTACGAGAGTATATTGCTTTTCACACAGTAATATAGGCAATATAAGCATTGTTTCACTCACCAAACACATCAACATACCTGACCTTTTTGATGATATTACCTGATCATCGTGTCTGTTTCTTCCTCTAATGCTACATAAACTTTGTCCTTCACATTGTCGTCAATTAGGGAATCACTCTGGCCCTGAATTTTGTACCATGGTACGACATGTCTTTACTGGCCAGGTCACTGGTAACAGGTGAGTTGCCAAGACAATAGCTTGCGGGGGGTGGGGAGGTCATGCGGGGTAAGGCATTGTCCCTGCCTGGCATCTTGTAGAGGAAGGTGTTCTGTGTATATGTACCAAAATTCATGCACGAAAATTGAAAATTGTGCAAATTAGGGACCTTGCAATTGATGCACATTTATATATGTCAACGGGACTGACAGTGACAGAATGTGTGGACGCATATATACTTCAATGGGACACAGCAGATTAAGGAAACAAAAAATGTTTTATCAGAAAATGCAACCACTCAGAGGAAATCTAATGCAAGAATTTTAAATTCTTAACATATCTGACGATGTTATAATAATTTATTCAACATATAGAATGATACAGTGGCTAGAAAAACTGGAATGAAACTGAAAAGCAAGAGATGCAACCGAATATAAGGAAAAATCACTTTAATATCAGCAAAGTGGAACAATGGAATAGGCTGTCAGCAAGATCAGTTTGTGCAAAAACTATTGATACCGTACATACAAAATTCAGGTGGACAAACATTTCGATACTATAGGATGTAAGTAGCTTGGTGTTGTATTTTTCCAAGTTGAAATGATGCTGATGATTGCGAGACGTTTTATTAAATCGGAAACATTCGGCAATTGTGTTTGCTTTTATCTTTTAGATCTGCAGAACAGAGACTGCGTAGTGCATAGTCTTTTCTCTTTTGTCTCTTCTATAAAATTTTCATGCTTTTTCCTTTTAACCAGCATAGTGTTTTCTCTTTTTCATACGTTTTTAACCGGATGGCAAGGCGGGTGAGGGAAAGCCCTCCTCGTTTCTACCATTTTCTCTTAGACACTGAATAGATCTTAGAAGAAGTAGATTTTTCCAGCAGATTACCTAATCATGGGCCTACAGGCTTTTTGTTTTCTGTACTTCCTATATGCTCTCTCTCTCTCTCTCTCTCTCTCTCTCTCTCTCTCTCTCTCTCTGTCCCAGATTTTCCCTCACACACACTTCCTTATCGCTGTTTCCCCCCCCCATCTTCCTTCATCCCATTTACTATTTCTCATTCGTCTTTTCCTACCCCATTCCTTCTCATAATTCGGTCTCTTCCTTTTCACTCTAGTCCTCTCTATATTTTCTACCCAAACTCTATAGGCTACTCTTTTTCCTTTCATCACCTTTCCACATCCATTTGACATATCCCCCTCTCCATTCACATTGTTCTCTTTCCTTTCGCCCGACTTCATTTTCTATCCTATTTCCCTATAGATATTCCTTACAATATTTTTTGTCTGTTGAAATATGCGGGACATGAAGTAGCAGGTATAGTGTATTTAGGTGGTTGGTGTTATATAGCAGACTCGCAGGGCTGTAGTGCAGGGTGGTCGTAGGCCCGTCACCGTCACCGCTGCCGCCATTTGATACGGAAAAGATTATAATCTCGTTGTCCCATATCCGTCCTTTATTATCTGAAGATTGGGATGATGCAATTGTGTAAACCTTTCTTTTTGGCGTTTGGCTGGGGACTAACCGTGAGATACAGTTGGCGCTAAGCACGGAACTCATACCGGTAAATCAGCACAAGAAAGAAACCCTGTGGTTCTTCTATCAACAACTCAGCACGCAGTCAGCGAAATCTGGGGAGTCATGTGTTGCACGACCCTGCACACTACAAATATATAGACATGGCTGCATATGTGTTGCAGATGTTGTACATATAAACTATACAACAATGACGTGTCTGTTTGTCTGTCTAATAATAACTGAGAATGGAACCCACCTGTATATTCACCCTAGCCATTTCTTCTCCCTGATTTCTCTCCACGTCCATCTTCCCCTATAATTTACATACCATCTCTTTCTCCCCGTCTTCCCAATCTCTTAATGAACCCAGCATCTTTCCTCCTTTCCCTCTCTACAACATTCCACATTCATCCCCTCCTCTCCAATTCGCTTTCTCCTCACCGTTCTTTCATGTCTCCATATTCATCTTTCCTTTTCATTTCTCTATTGTTCCCCGCCCCTTCATCAACGTTCTTTTGCTTTCCATCATTCTGTATATACCCTTAGTACTCCCATTGTGTACCTTTCCTTTCCCCATCCTTCTCTTCCTTATATATTTGTATTTTGTCCCACTTTCTCCATCTCTCCCCTCCCTTCTCCTCCTTTACTCCCACCTTCCTACACCTTTTCATCCCCTACTCTACTTTTCTCCCGCCTTATCCCCACACGTTATTTCCCCCTTTCCTTTTTCCACCTCTGCTCTCCTCTTTCTTTCGTTTCATCACCCATGTCCACCTTCTTTCTTCCCTAACTTTCTTCACCACATTCTCCCTTTTCTCGTACGTTCTCCTTTCCTCCGTTTCTTCTTCTCCCCAACTCCTCTTTATTGCTCACTCTCCACATGTCTCCCTTTCACTCTTCCTCCCTCCCTTTCCCTCGTTTTCCACGCCATCTCTCACTCATTTTTTTTCTTATATTTCTGTTCCAATCTCCCCCGCACCTGGACTCTACCCCGTTCACCTTTCCCCTTCTTATCTTTCTCATTTCCTCCTCACACACAGTTTCCTATCTCTTAATTTTCTTTCCTCTCACGCACTATAGCGTCTTTCTTTTCCTTTATCCAGACCCGTTCTTTCACCTTCTATCCCTCACTTTTATAGCTCTTAGTCCCTTTCTCTCCCCACGTTTTTCCTCCTGCACCCTCTCCTCTCACATCCGTTTCTCCCACTTCTCTCTGCCCTCTCCCATCCCTAACTTCAACTTCACCTCCCTCCTCTAACTTCCTTTTCTCCCACCTTTCCTCTCCTTATCTCTCCCATCCCATCTTTCGTCTCCTCTCCTTCACCCTCACGTTGTCTCTCCCCTCTCATCTTCTCTGCAGCCACCATCCACCTCCCTTTTTCACGCACCTCCCTCTCTCCCCTCAATTGCTCCCACTTCTCCCTTAGTCCTCCCGCGTTTTCTTTCACGTCCCCCTCCCCTATCCCCCTTTTCTCCCACCTTTTCATCCACTATTCTCAACTGTTCTCTCACCTTCCCTTCCCTCCACTTCCCCTCCTCTCCCCACAGTCATTATGGCAGCTGGGGACAATCGAGTCGTGACGCACTGCCCCGTAATATAAATTCTTAAAAGGCCGCCTCATAAATTAAGGACGCTCTGCACGCCACCTTCCAAATGCTGGATAC
>NC_137053.1:25188086-25198086 GCF_032717465.1 Coenobita brevimanus | reverse complement strand
TATAGTATATTAGATAATGCTGCTTACTTCTTCTTCCACCTTTATCATTTTATTTCTCTGTCTGCCCCTCCCTCTTCCCATTTCTCCCATCCTTCTTGTTATTGTGTATTCTTCTCCTTTCCACTTTAGGTGACACTACACTGGATGACAAGCCAAATGTTTCCAGTAATCCGGAAAACCATTTACAATATTGTGGGGTAACCGTATAACCAAAGAGTGGGGTGATGTGGAGCCTACTGTTGTGCTCCTGTTAACTGGATGGACAAACGTAAATGCTGCATCCATCCGGGAACCAAATCTTCACACTCATCCCCATGCCTTGCTGTGGCGATTTTCCATCTGTCGCACGGACACATCAGTTCACTGCTCGGGAAGGCCCTACAGGGGCGGTTGCCTGTCTGTGGTTGATGGGTCTGCTCAGCCAGATAGACAGAATTTTCTTAACAACAACAGCAACAACCAGTGCCCATGTATAAGTTATATGTAACCCTTGAATGTAAGAACGAAGCATATTCTAGGATGCTCTTTCCCCTAGTGGCCTTCCTCTCCCTCACTGTTCATGTCAACGAGATAAACGTACTCTTTCAAAATCTGGAGTTCTAAACATGTTTCTTACCATCCTGAAGAGGCTGCATGACAAAATGAATGTCCTTGTGTCCATAAGTGGGAGCAAAGCCGAACCATTGAACATGGACGTGGGTGTGAAGCAAGGATGTGTCCTGACTCTTGTCATTTTCAACGTCTACCTCACTGCAGTCACCCTTTGAAGTCACCAACAAAATAATGAAATATGATGAATGAATAAAAATCCAGTTCCATCTAGACGGTAACTCATATAATCTCAGGAATCTTGAAGCACAATCAGAGACTAAACCGGCTCATTTCCTAGAGCTACAGTACGCTGATAACTGTACTGTCCTTGGACAAGCCCCAGAAGCCTACTACAGAGTCTCAGTATCGTTTCCAACATACATGTATACTGTGCAATGAGGTTCCGAATAACTGTCAATAAAACAGAAATTATATATCAGAGAAACATCCCAGCAGAGCCTCTTGCATTTTAGATAACTGGTGAAAATGTAAAACAGGTGGAGAATTTTACCTATCATGGAAATGTGCTCAAAGATAAACGTAAGGATGATGCAGAAGTCTTCGCACAAATCAACCACGTCTCAGCCTCTTTTGGACGTCTGAAAGTATCCGACCTTAGGCCCTAAAAAAATAAATAGCTAATCTGTTGAGCTAGGACACTACTGACCCTCAAAGTAGGCCCCTTCTCACTTAATACACGTAGCCCAGTGTTCTTTCTACTACCTGAAACATTTTTCAAAGTCAGTTTTCAGTATCTCCTGCAGGTGCTTCATCACGATCTCTTGTTTGAAATTGGGAACCCCTTAAGCAGAGTTTTGAGCTTGAGGAATAACCAAAAGTTGCATGAAGTCATGTCTGGTGAGCAGGGAGCCTGCCGGACCTGTGGGATGTGCTTCGCCAAAATTTCCTGAATCAGTTGAGAAGAATGGGCAGGGGCGTTGTCATGGTGCAGCGTCCAACTTTCCAGTTTCCAAAGGCCTGGTCTCCTTTGCGGAACTACATTACATAGACAATGGGTAACATCGAGGTAATAATGTTTGTTGACACTCTGACCTTCTGATTCGTATTCTTGATGCACAACACCACAGTAGTCGAAAAAAAAAAAAACTGTCCACAGGCGACTGCATTTCACATTTGTTGCAGACCTGTCGTGCTTTCTTTGGCCGAGGTAACCCTGCATGTATCCACCGGGATGACTGTGCTTTGGTATCTAAGTCGTACCCGTACAGCCAAGTCTCATCCCCAGGAATAACAGTCTTCAGAAGGCCTGGATCGCGATTTGCACACTCCAGAATATCTTGAACAATGTTCATCCAAGAGAAGAGATAATGATAAATGTAATAAAGCACCTGCAGGAGATACCAAAGACTGACTTTGAAAAATGTTTCAGGCAGTGGAAAGGACGCTGGGCTACATGTGTCAAGTCACAAGGGGTCTACTTTGAGGGGGATTAATGTCCTCAACAGATTAGCTATTTATTTTTTTTAGAGCCTAAGGTCAGATACTTTCTCAACAGACCGTTCCAGGCGCACTGTGCTGGAAGACCCGAAAGAATTCGAAACTCAGCAGGGTAAAGATTAGGCAACCTGTCCCTTTTTGCCTATGCCTTACTCCAGCCTCAGTGAGGCTTGCTAGTGTGTCGGTGCTCCTCAGGAGCAGCCAGGGTCAGTCTGTTGACCCCCTTATGTTAGGATACTTGATTAAGGACCTGTATATTTTCAGCCACTGGCTGTGATGAAGAAATAAACCAAAAATTATAGTTATTATTATTTATTATTTTCTCCAGTTTTTTCATGTGTCAGGTGAGCATGAAGTCACAACAACAACGTAAATCCGGTAAAGGAAACCACTGACAAAACTGGAATAACAGGCACGGTAAATCGATAACGAAATGTAATCACTCTTTGGTGTAATTATGTCTTTTTTTTTTCCCATTCCTCACTCTTCGAACCTTTGTGATCAGCCTTCAGACAACTTATATGGAAATACCACTCAGAGAAGGAGTACTGAAAGATATTCTTCGTGTCATATTAATGAGTATTGCGTGGTTAACTTCATCGACATTGTGAATGATGTGAAATTCTACACTTATAACTGGACGAAGTTATTACTTTATCGGTTGTACTGATCATTCTCAGTGACACCTCAAAATACACTAACATCCTGCACCAAGCACTCCTCTCCCATTTCTCCCGAGATATCACATTCTGTTTGCCCACTCTTTCACAAACCATCACATGGAGGATGGAACCTAGACTCTCCGCCTCACTATCATCATCATCACAGAATACACTCGAACCCAGACTGATCAAACAACACTTACACAAACTGAGAGAGAAGACCGCACAAATTTCACAGATGAAAAGGAACAATGGTTCATCACAAAAAACACCACACCCATGATGATGAACGACAGGTGTACATAATACATATCAGCAGCATCATACGTATCGTAATACGAACACCATATTCAGTGTGGTAACAGAAGACATTACATTCAAAATGTTACACCAATGATTCCTCGCTTCATCAAGCAACGTAGCTCACTGAAACACAACTTCACTCTCCCACACACACATCATTTCAAGGCTCCAGCCATTGAACAATGAAGTAGAAAACAAATTAAAAACAAAGAAAACAGAAAAATGGAGAACCATTATAACAATAGCCAACTGTTTCACAAATCCCTCTGAGTTCATTAAATCATTTAACAGCACCACTATATCACAAGCAAGGATCTTCAAGACCCAAGCCGCCATACTTCTTACAGGAACGAACAGACATACTTAAGGACAGCTATGCAAACGTAAGTCAACTTCTTACACCAACACGCACTGGGTCAGAAAAAAATGAATCTCGTCCTAGGCAGTCACTTCCACTTGACCACAATATAATCCCCTTAACTCGAAAACAGACGCCTAACATTATCAAGAAAGCAAAGAACTACAAGTACAGAGCCGGATGTCATCAGCAATCTAAAGCAGATTCATTTAGGACTGCAAGGCATCCAGGCTTTCACAAACTTCACCAACTACAGTACAAATACCCGGTACATTAATTGTTGCATTCCCATCATCTGGAAGCTTGGAACAATCATCATTACGACTGGTGAATCATTCTTGCGTGATAATCAAACACGGTAATAAAACCCACACTTGTAGATGGGGAATATATTTACCAAACTAGTCTGCCATAAAATTGTCTGTTATCTCATCAATGTTCGTTCGAGCCCTTAGAATTTGCAGTTCAGAACATATACATTTGGAAAATCTTTCAAAACTTAAGGTATCCCACATGGTTTATTAAAAAAAAAAACATACCTTAAAGCTAGGCAATCTTACTGTCTACCCAAAAACTCCACCAGAGAAAAGAAATGCTTCCTCACTTTGTATTATGCTGCAAACTTGAATATGTGTAAGTTAATAGGTCACAGTAGTGATGTATATATAGCATTTAGGTATACCTCCACCATCAGATCCATGTCAGTAAAGAACAAATGTACATATATTCAGAATCAAGCATATATAAAATTTCTTGCAAAGACTGTGAACTAGTTCACATATGAGAAACAGGTCAAAGTTTGGAAACACGGATCACGGAACACAAGTATTACCATAAAAACATGTAATCTGAGTAATGCAATATATAATCATGTTTGCGAAGCCAACCACAGAATTGACTGGCAAGGTAGCCATCTACTGTATAAAAATCATGACTTTCAGAAACGAAAGATTACTGAAGCCATGTGTATCCAAAAATACGAGAATTTCAATCTTAGTGAAGGTATGTACAAGCTAGATCCTATAATGAGATCCCCGGTGGGAATGTTCCTTCCCGCACCTACACAGATGAGGTCAGACAGGAATTACGCCTGACCTGTCTGGTGATGTCCCCCCTTTCCCCCTTGGGGAATTCCCCGCTTACAATTTACCCCACCCCACCTTATTTCTACCCCCCCCCCTCACACACACACACACGCATAAAAAGGAGCCCTTGTATTGTCAACATGTCATTCCTTCTCTCTGTCTTGACCACTGAAGATGGTGGCAGTGTCCATCGAAACTGTTTGGTAAATATATTTTTCCGTCTACAAGTGTGGGTGTTATTTACAGTCAATCATCACTATACTTTAACAAGAACCCAACACATCCTTCTTCATATCGACCTATAACACAACTCAACATGTCATCCATGGTAACTAAATACGTAACTCTTAACACAGTCGCAACTCATGTCACAACACAATATTGGTGTACTGCACTCCACAAGTACCTTACTGATCAACGTAATAGAACATGCATCTGACGGCAACACATATCCAACGGTATTAACTCTGCAAGACCCACATAACTTATGCTTTTCACAAAAAAATACTTATGTAACGTCCTTGATGCTATAACCCGATGCAAACTAATAACCAAAATCTATAGCACTAACACAGGTAACAGTACAAAAGGTTGCCATGCCAACTACTTACTGTATCTGGCAGACAAGTACATGTTACCCAACAGGCAGATCATCCCGAACACAAGACTTCCCTATCGGGTATCAACAAGGGTCCCATTCTTCCACCTACCCTTCTCAACCTATACATACTCGATATTCCCATACCTCAACTGCCCACAAATATTGACTCATGCAGATTACATTACCATAGCATCCACACAATACATCACAGACACAGCATGTACACTCTAACAACACTACCTCAATACATTTCAATCATGAGTCGAAGACAAAAGATGACGTTCACTCTGGCCAAATCCATCACCACACTCATCAGCAGCAGCAATAATGAGCTCAGTTATACCCCTAATATCACAATTAATGATGTACCTATGCCACACACCATCGCCACAGAGATTATTGGGGTGACATAATTGTGACACTGGATTCATCCTCAAGTACTACATGTAAGACATAAAGAGGCTGTGTACCTCCAGACTCAGAGTACCTTAGGCACTTAGAATGATGGATTTTGGGCAACATATAGAAATTCTCTCCCTACTCCACAAGTAACAAATGTAATCAGTGATGTCCTTTTCCTCCCCGACATAATCCCGTTCTAACACTCAGTACAGCACCTTACGAACCACACAGAACAGCGCTCTACGCATCATCACCAACTGCACCAAAACCATCCCCACAGCTCACTTGACTTTGATATTTAAGCTCTCCCGGTCTGAGATTATTTTAATATGAGAGGCACACAGATCAATGTTGCAGCCTGTGCTAACACATATCACCCATCATTGCGTTAAAGAACCACACAACACAACTAGGCACATAAAACATTCACCATATAAACTTTACCAAACAAATCAACATCCCGCCTACAAATATTCCACCACTAACAATGAAGAAATACCTGATACTCATTTCGTGTGGAGTACAGTACAACACCTTGATCTGAACACAATATTACTAGCCTCTCCTCCCCTTCCTGACATCCACCCTTCAGATGTATCCTTATATAGAATTGATCGAGTTCTTCAACCAAGGATAAGAACCTTATCCAGTCCTCCACAGTTTCTAGTTGATATTCACTTTGGGTGGAATCACAAATGACACGTGCCGCACATGTACAATAGACCCATCACAACATAACTCACATAATGGAGCACTGGTTAGCACATGCCACACTAAAATCAATGCACGGCATCAACGATGTAGAGAACCCATGGGACGACCCATCACCACACCTCATTACCCTTCCTTTATTTTTTTCCTTCATACACATGTTCGTTCCCCACATTTCAGCCCCCACACTGTTTTCTGAACTATGCCCATTCATTGAATGCACAAAGATAGACTGACAGATAGATAGATAGTTTACTGAACAGTATGTTCATTATTACAACAACTGTACATTACAATGAGACTGGACTGTTTCCGACTAAGTAGATATATGTACATATAACTTATAGAAAAGAAAAGAAATCAACACTCCTAAGTACAGAACATAATTAACGTACTGTATTGTGGCAGGCTCTTCTGCCACAGGCAAGCTTCTGCCACAAGGATCAGTTCTGGCTCCTACCCAATTCCTAAGTCATATTGATGATCTCTTATCTGACACCCATAATCGCATCTATTCACATGAAGATGACTCAACACTTCACAGTTCATTGACACATAAAAACCTGTTCACAAAGTTAAATATCTCTAACTCACAACTTAGTACAGCCATCTCCATAAATCACGACTTATCTAAGATCACTGAATGGGGACAAAATAACCCTGTCTCCTTTAGTGCTAGTAAAACCAAATATATACAGTTTACTAAAAGAGAGAAATTGTCAGACTCGTATATTACCTTCAATGCTACTAATATTCCCATCTCCAAAAGTATTGAAATTCTCGGTGTTTCACTTAACAGTACCCTCAGATGGACCTCTCATGTCAGATCTCTTGCTAAAATCGCCTCAGAGAAACTTGAAATAATGTAGAGAGTCCATAACTTCTTCAGTGACGAGCACATTATTTTTATATATTATAGCAGTTAGCTATAATTCATAATAATCATGTGCGTTTTCAGCTAGAATACTGCTCACTTTTGTGAAATGGTTGTGGAGAGGTTGCACTAAAACAACTAGAAAAAATTCAGAACCAAGCTCTTGGGTTTATTTATAACCCTGCTATTACAAATAAACTATCTTCTCTACAAGTATGAAGGAATGTTGCCTCCCTTGCATTATTTTACAGATACTTTTATGGCAAATGCCCAGATGAAGTTGCATCCAATGTTCCACCTCTCCATGCCTTCCCTCGTGCTACACGGTCATATGGTAGCACTACCGACTGGAATGTCATACAGCTATATTGCAGATCTGCCTATCAGAATTCTTTTATTCCCCGAATTGCATCTCTCTGGAACGCGCTTCCCCGGAGTTGTTTCCCCCCAAACTTCAACCTCCTGCTGTTCAAGTCCAACTGTTACAGATTTTTTATGAATGCAGGACGCCAGTAGTCTGGTGTATGGATCATTTTTTTATTCGTTTATTTTTTTTTCCTCCGTTATGTCATTTAAAAAAATGTAGCACGTCACTCTCCGATGGTAACAGTACTCAATGATGACATGTTCATACCACCACATGTGCGACATTCAAATGGGAGAAATATTCTACTATGTAAACTTCTCTACTGTGTTCAGACTACCAACAACCCTTTACAGGATTTGGAATTTGAGGGGCACGTTTTGTGGGGATGAAGGACAACCAGGGTTCCAGTATGTCTGCAACATGCTCGTCACACACAGCACAGTAACGTTTTGATATCACAACTTCCACAACGACTATGTAATTTGTCATTATAGATTATAACAAGATGAACAAAGACACTCTCTTGATATTTACTCATTGTTATATAATGTCTGCAAGCACTATGGGTAATTTGTGTGTGTGTGTGTGTGTGTGTGTGTGTGTGTGTGTGTGTGTGTGTGTGTGTGTGTGTGTGTGTGTGTGTGTGTGTGTGTGTGTGTGTGTGTGTGTCGTTTAATTATTTGGTCTTGCGTTAACCAATTAAGTGAAATTTCGATGAAAAAACACAATATGGGTTCAAAGACTGGTACACAACTTTTACTAAATTTACATAACCCCATTAACAGGAGATGACTGTCATCCCCTATCAAGACAACAGATCAGTCAATACCTAATATGAGCCTCTACGTGTGTAGTAACACTATAGAGGAATGCCTACGTGGGGAGGGGGAGGGGGAGGGGGAAGAGGAGAAGACGGCCGTGAGCTGCAGCCATAGTTTAACATTAAAGCAATGTGGAAGCTCGACGACGTACAGTGTCACACTTGCACTGAAGATTAATCCTTGCTTGCACTGAGCCGACATCAAGCAACGGGAATTACAACTGTTGTAACACCACATTAAGTGTTTATTGTTGATAACTGCAACCTCTTACCAGCATTACTGAAAATCTTACAGGATTAGCGAATACATACTGCTAATGACACGCTCAGAGAGGTGAGGGTGGGGGGTGGGAAGTTGAGGGGTAGCCTTGAGTAGTGCGTGGCGGCATTGGTATTATAAATTATATAATATGCAGCATTTCGATGTGGGCAGATATCCGATAGTTATGTGTGTGCATATTTATACAACGTCATGGATCTTACATAAAAGACAATGAAATTACGTCTCTACGGTTTTTAGGTTCTCACAACGGTCACGAGGGCCCTGGTCGAAGCTAGGTTTTCCCTCATCTCACATTCTATAGTACATCTTCATAGTGTTGTTATTAATTGTAACCACCACAGTGAGGAGTAACACACTTTAATTACTGAATTGCCCAGTAATTCCTTCTCACATAAATATTGCACCTCAAACTGTCTCCCTCACCTTCTCAAACACCCACTAGTTCTTCAAACCCTCCACCTCCTCAACCCCGACATAAAAACCCCAACCACCCAGTTCCTGCTTCGTAAAATTTGCTTCGGATACACGTTCCGATACTCGGGTGGTTCACACCTCAGACAGCCCACTGGCCACACATTGACAAAGCTGAGTGGCCAATGCGGCAGTGAGGGCGACTGTAAACACATTCACTTGTTTTCCACCTATCCTAAGTACCAATATACTTATTGGTATCTACTCATTCATTCACGTAATGCCTATATTTGTACTCAGGAAACCACTACCTCTCCACCAGGTTCTTGTATTTAACTGCATGCCTATCGACCCATCGATATATTTATCTATTAATTATCTATCCCTATATTATCCAGGAACCCCCCCCTCATCACTTCCAGCCAACCATCCAAATCCCTCATCAGCACGAAAGAAGACAACGCAGCCACATCCTCACCGGCAACAATGACAAATATGCAGCCACAACCTCACAAGCACTAAGGTACACAACCACAACCTCACCAGCACTAAGAAACTCAACGCAGTCACAGCCTCACCAGCACCAAGGACCACAAAGCAGCCACAACCTCACCAGCACCAATGACAATAATGCAGCCACAACCTCACCAGCACCAAGGAACACAAGGCAACCACAACCTCACCATCACCAAGGAACACAACGCAGCCACAACCTCACAAGCACCAAGCAACACAAGGCAGCCACAACCTCACCAGCACCAAGCAACACAACACAAATACCTCACTAGCACCAAGGAACACAACACAAACACAACCTCCCTAGCACCAAATAACACAAGGCAGCCACAACTTCCCCAACACCAAGGAACACAACACAACCACAACCTCACCAGCACCAAGGAACACAAGGCAGCCACAACCTCACCAGGACCAAGGAACACAAGGCAGCCACAACCTCCCCAGCACCAAGGAACACAACACAAACACAACCTCACCAGCACCAAGGAACACAACACATACACAACCTCACCAGCACCAGGAACAAACCACAAACACAGCCTCACAAGCACCAAG
>NC_137053.1:24995586-25185586 GCF_032717465.1 Coenobita brevimanus | reverse complement strand
GGGGACAGATATAGGTAGTGATCACCAACTTGTTGTGTCAAAGATTAAAATAAAACTTAAGAGAAACGTTAATGGTAATTGTACAGGAGGTAATAATTTTGATTTTGATGAGCTGAGGAGTGATGAGAACACGAAGGAAAAGTTTCGGTGGGAATGTAGGAACAGGTTTCTAGTTCTGCAGACTTTGATGGAATCTGAAGACAATGATAGTAATCAAATGTGGAGAGAGGTAAAAGAGGTTTTGCATGAGAGTGCTAAGGTTACTATTAAGAAAAATGGAAAAGTGAGAAGGAAAAAGTGGATGTCAGATGAAACATGGAATGCAATTCAGAAAAGGAAAGAGGCGAAGTTAAGAAGTGAAGAACAACATGTTGATGGCAAGGTAGTTGAATTACTTAGAGCAAATTACTGGGGTTTACATTCTGAAGTAATGATTCGTTAGACGTGATAAGAGGAGGCTGTATGATGAAAAGGAAACAGAGACAGAAATTAAAGTAAGTAAAAATGACGGTCAGAGCACAAGAGCAGCGTATCAGGCCATAAAGGAGTTATCTGGGACTCAAATGAGAAGGAAGGAAATACCTGTACGAAACAGGAATGGTATTTTGATGACTAAATATTTGGATATAAAAGGAAGGTGGAAAGAGCATTTTGAATCTGTTTTAAATAGACCAATCCCAGCTGAAGAGGACATTTTGCCAGCCGAGAGAGATTTGCAGATAGAAACAGGGGATATAACCTTGGAAGAGGTAGCAAAATCTATAAAGGAGTTAAAGATTTTTAAGGCCCCAGGAGAGGATGGAATATTTCCTGAAATGCTTAAGGTGGAAAATGATGAGTTGATGCATGCGCTTTTGAAACTTTTTAATGTGACTTGGGATAATGGTGGAATTCCAGAAGAGTGGAAAAATGGAGTGATTATAATAATACCAAAAAACAGAGATTTAAGTGTGTGTGGCAATTGGAGGAGAATAACTTTGACACCAGTAGTTGCAAAAGTCATTTCCAAAATCTTGTTGAACAGAATAGAGCCAGTAATTGATATATATATATATTTTTTTAGAGAAGAACAAGCGGAATTTAGAAAGGGTCGAGGTTGTAATGATCAGATTTTTATTGTAAGGCATCTAATGAGATGAAAATGCCACCTAGTATGTGTTTTGTGGATTTTGAGAAAGCGTTTGATAGTTTTTCACATAGAGCTATGTTGAAATTTATGAGATTGTATGGTATATCAGAAGAGTTTGTAAATATTATTAGAAGCCTGCATGAAGTTACTTTTTGTAAGTAATGGTGGGTGGTTCTTTGAGTGATCCATTTGAAGTTAGATCAGGAGTGATTCAAGGAGGAGTTCTTTCGCCATTACTGTTTGTTTTGGTTATGGATTATGTTATGAGAAAGGTTGTAAGGAGAACAGGTGCAGGAATTAACTGGAACGAAAATAAGAAGCTGATGGATCTGGACTATGCTGATGATATTGTACTGATTTGCGGAAGTATTTACGAGATGCAGAGGGTGCTTTATTGTCTGGTGGAGGAAGGAGAAAAAGGGAGATTGGTAATAAATTGTGGAAAGACTGAAATTATTAATATGAACGTGGAGAACCAAATCGATTGTGTACTTGGGAATAATGTGGTGAAGAATGTATAAAACTTTAAATATCTGGGAACGATTGTATCATCAAATGGATCATTAAACAATGAAATTGAGAAGAGGATTAGAAAGGTTTGGAGGGCTGTTGGAATGTGGAAATCTGTTTGGAATAATAATATGCTTTCGGTACATACTAAAGTGAAAATTTACAAGTCCATGGTTAGACCAATTTTAATTTATGGGCATGAGTCATGGTACAGTACAATTGCAACAGATCAGAAAGTATTAGGATTTGAGAATTAAATACTGAGAAGGATTCTTGGGGTAACGTGGCAAGACAGAGTTATAAATGAAAGAGTAAGGGATATTACGAGAGTGGAACCAGTTGATGAATATGTGAGACTGTCTCGCTGGAAGTGGCTGAGGCACATATAAAGAAAACAAGGCAGTTTAATACAGGATGTGCCAGAGTGGACTGCTAGAGGAAGAAGAGGCAGAGGTAGGCCGAGGGAAACCTGGTTGAGGACAATGAAGAGAGACGAAGGAGAGGAGTGTTGGTGGGACCTGAAGGAGATGGCAGGAGACAAATATTGGTGGAAAGAGTTCATCGAGGCCCTATGCATCCCGTGGGGTGCCACAGGAAATGATTGATTGATTGATTGAATCAGTGTACTTCTCCAAATACCACGTTCTCTCTCTCTGTATGATTTTATTGTATATTTTCGCATACTTAATCAACATACCATTGCATTTTCTCAGTGCCTTTTCTAAACTCATTATTCTCCTTTATGTCTGAGAATTTTTCCTCATAAAAGTTCTCCATTTTATCAGGTAGGTTGTCTTCTCGAAGTCTGCCTTCTTTTCTAAGTTTCAGCTTTCCACTGTCTTCGAGCTCTCTCATGCTTATTAACCCGCGGCGTCCCGGGGACGTACTTCCACGTCCTCACGTTTTGTCACAGCTAATCCCGGGGACGTACTTCAACGTCCTGCAATTGCAAGGTTCATAATTTCCACAATTTTCAAAATTTGCGCGAGATTTTCGTTTCGCCCGGGTACCCAAGCCTCCCCTACCTGCCGCCAGGCAGGCAGCGTCCTAGACCCCGCGTGACCCGCACTCGCCCTTGTCTCGGTCACTCACCTGCTAGCAGTGACCCAGGTCAGACATGGCGCGGAAAGGTCTCTCAGACGAGGAAATTGCATCCGTCCTGGAAGCCTTCACTGGAGACAGTGATTCTCCACTCGATGATGATGTGGTGGATCGCGATTACGTCCAGCCAGAGGAAGAAATAAGTAGCAGTGATGAGGAGGTCCCTTCGCCCCGAAAAACGCGGTATGTGACATACCGTAAGGCAAGGGAAGGCCAGCCTGCTCCCCAACCACGTGCACAGCTATCTCTCCATCCTGAATCTGATAAGGACGAGGATGAGGACGATGAGGATGACGGAGGCCTAGGACGTGATATCGCCGCGAGGTTGGGAAAAGAGAAAATATCACCACGAGGATCAGAAGGTGGGGCGAGACGACACATAAGGTATGGTGAAAGTACTTTGTCTGGGGAAGTGGCAAGTGGTGTGGTGGGATTGCTGGGAGAAAGGGAAAGTGTTGTGGCGGCAGCGCGGGGTGAAAGTGAGAGTGGTGTGGGGGTAGTGCGGGGTGAAGGGGCAAGTGGTGTGAGGGAGGCAGCACGAGCACGTGGTGCTCGTAGGCCTAGGGAAGAGGAGGTTGAGTCACTCCCCAGCACTTCTTTCGCCCCTGCATATTCCCAAACTTCCTCCCCACAGCCCCAGGATGTGGGGAAAGGAAAGAAAGGGAAGGGAAAGGGTAAAGGAAAAGGGAGAGGGAAGAGAAGTGCGAGTGATGAGAGGCGCCGCTCTCCACCTCCCCAACCACCCCCACCACCCACACCACCCCACCCAGACGAAGGGGACGATGGTGACGTGGTTAGTGTAAGTGGAAAGAATTGTTATCAAAACTACACCCACTGTGTAAATCTGGTCAGTAAATATGTGATAGCAAGGAAATAAAGTGGAAACGGGTGTAATGTTAGCATGAATAAAACGTATAAGTTGAACATTACTGTAAGTTGTCATAATTGATGTCACGAGTACACCCACATTCTGGTCAGTAAGTATGTGATAGGAATTATATACAGTGGAAGATGTTGTAATGTTAGTAGTAAGGTATTTTATAAGTTGATTACTAGTGTAAGATGAAACAAATGATATCGCGATAACACTCCCTGTGTAAGTACGAGCAAATATGACGCTCAGTTCCATCGTAAGTTCAGAAATGATGTGATATCAATTATATCAAGTGTTTACATGTGCAATGTTAGTGGAGAATTATTATATAAGTACAAAAATAGGTTGTAAGTTGAAATAGTTGTCATAGCGACTTCACTGTGTGTGTTATTATGCGCTATTATTACGCTATATATTTACGTAAGGCCTGAAATAATCTCAAAACAGTTCTATAAAGTTGAAAAGTGTATAATAATATTAGAAAAGTATTATGTAAGTAGAAAAAGCACAATACGAGTTGAAACAACAGTCACAGTGAGTTCACTCACTACGTAAATAAGCGCTAACATTACGCTAAATGTTATCAAAAGGCCTGTGAATACGTAAAAACAGTTCAATAAAATGTAAAATGGTATAATGTTATTGTAGAAGTATTATGTTGGTAAAAAAAAATTATATGTATCATGATTTTAGAATGTTAGCGATTCATCGTGACCAAGTTGGCCGATTTTGCTCGTTTCGCACGATGGTACAATGCTTATTTCTGCTCTATTTTTGTATAAAATCCAATATACTCTTTTATCACATGTTTTTATGTTTGTAATAAATTCATTTCTACTTACTTTCATTGGTTTCCCAGACTTATAATACCATAGAAAACGTTTGAGGCTCAGACCGCCTAGGGAGAACACGGGGCCAGGTGGGACCAAGGCATACCTGGTTAAGCTAATTAGGGACCCCGGGGACCAATTTCTTTGCCACCGACCATTGTTTCTGACCAAAAGCGAAAATTTAATAAAAAAAAAAAAAGGTCGAAAAATGGTCGGGATTGGGGGGTACCAGTGGTCGAAAAGTGGTCGGGACGGGGCGGGTTAAAATTCATAGAATCTAAGCACCGTTTCTCAGTTAATTTTGATATCCACCAGTGATCCACACTTTTCAAATGTCTGCTACCATTTTTGTGATTTTTCATCAAATCTTAGTTCCTTCACCTCTTTCCCTGCTACCTCCAGAAGTACTTATCGTCTACAACAGACATTTCACACTGAGTAGTGGTGGTGGGGGGGTGGAGGGAGACATCTTTCATTCAATTCTGTTCCATGAGGGGATTCAGAGATTACTAAGGACACCACAGTACCTAAGGGCTTCGCATTCACTTAGCTATTCAAGAGCCTGATAGCTGCCCCTACTACTTTATTTCTGTTCAGTCCAGAAACACCTGGTCAACTTGCCATATTTTCCCCTCACGCTACATTACGCCCTACTGTTACTTACCTCGTACCAACTTTTTCAATCAGGGGAGGTTGGAGCTGCCGCATTTTCCTTTCCTACCCCCTCGCCCTCTCTCTCTCCGTTCCTTATTCTCTTTCAGTTTATGGCTCGACAGCTGCTGTTTTCAGTGAAGGTAACTCCATTAATTTTAATTAAATTTAACCTCAATCGTTGTTTAACCTGTGCATCCAGCTCTCTCTCTCTCTCTCTCTCTCTCTCTCTCTCTCTCTCTCTCTATCCTTTCCTCCCTTCACGCCCTCCCTCTTTCCCTTCCTTTTTCTCATCTTTCACTTCGAGAATCTACCGTTGCAATTTTTCAGTCAAGATCATTCCTGCTTTTTTATTTAAAATTTAATCGAAGTGGTTGTTTTATCTATGCATCAGTCTCTCTCTCTCTCTCTCTCTCTCTCTCTCTCTCCTGTTTTATTCCTTTCTTCTTTCTCCTTATACTCGCGCCCGCGAGGCAAGAGCGGGTATTATGTTTTCTAGTAATCTGTGTGTGTGTGTGTGTGTGTGTGTGTGTGTGTGTGTGTGTGTGTGTGTAAGAGAGAGAGAGAGAAAGAGAGACAGACAGACAGACAGACAAATTTATAGTATATAGAGATAGCAGTGCTTCAAGCCACATCACCATCTCAACCTTATCACCACTATAACACTCACCACACCAAAATATTCAAGGATTCATCGTCGCTAGCTTCAGACTTCAATGTCTTTGTTTATATTAACCATATTAACATCCATCTTGATTCACGTTCTTGATAATCTTTGCTATTCTGTTATTAACACTTTCGCGGTCGGACCTCCCCCCCCCCCCCCGGCAACAAGCAAAACCTTTCCTGATTCTCCCCCCCCCTCTCTCTCTCCCCAGTTGAAAATCCGTGCACTTGAGTTTTTTCTTTTCCAATTATTTTTTCACCACGAAATATGATTAGCGGATTTGTTTTACACCGGTAGAAAGCTGAGACTATGTACAATAAGAAGCAAGAATAAAACGATATCCCCTGCACTCCCTCGCCAGCTGAAAATCCGCACGGTCCAGTTTTTCATTTCTGATATTTTTCTTTACCCGAAATATTTGGATTAGTGGATTTGTTTTTATACCGTGAGAAAGCAGATATTTTGTAGAATAAGATGAAAGAAAAAAAGTGATGCAGCATAAAGTAGTTATGACAAGTACAAGCTGAAAAGAGCACTGAAGAATTTGTATACTATTTTTTTTTTGAAGCGTTACGTTTTCGAATTTTCTTCCGAATTAAAATAGTGTCACCGAACTCGAAATTTAATCAGGCCAATATCAGACCAATTTTCAGGACGCTAGACACAACTCCTGATTTATGGTGAATATTTCTTTGTTTGGACACGGGTCCTCATTCAAACAGCTGCTTGGACACTTTCAGGATGGACGTGGATCCGCGTCCAAAGGCTGCGAAAATTTTAAAACATAACTTTTCATAGGTTAAAAAACCGATAGGAGCACTTTGGTGAGAAAAATACTCCGAAAGTTATTAACTGTCCTAATTCTTTCGCCTCCAAAATATCTGTGTACCGGTATTTCAAATTTGTCTGTTGAATTGTCTATTAGGCGAGTTCCTCATACATTAAAAAAAAAAAAAAAAAAGCGATAGAGCGTGCACGATATAACTGCGGTTTTTCTAATATATATATATATATATATATATATATATATATATATATATAAAATTTATTTATACAAATAGATAGATAGATAGACAGATATAGATATAGATAGATAGACAGGAGAGACAGATAGATATAGATATACATAGATAGATAGATAGGTAGGTAGATATATAGATAGATATACTGCCATACGCCTTGATCCCGTAAGGGGTGGCCACAAACAAATCGCCTCCATGTCGCCCTGTCCCCCGCCATTTCACTGCCATGCTCCCAACTCACACACCCCTCTCTTATATACCTCTCCACCCCATCCCTCCATCTCATCCTTGACCTCCCCCTCTCTCTCCCCCCACACCTCATTCACATACACCTCCTCGTCAGTCTCTCATTCTCCATCCTCTCCACATGACCAAACCACCTCAGTGTGTTTCTCCTAACGCTGAATATCACAACCACATTCACATCACAACATTCCTTCACTTCCTCATTTGTCACTCTCTCCATGTTACTCCATATGTTCCTCTCAGCTCATTTCCATTGCTCTCACTCTTGACTTGTGGCCCTCCAACAAGGTCCAAGCTCCATTTCCATACGTTAGAGTTGGTATCACAATACTCTCATGCGGTGACTTTTCACCTCCATGCTCACTTCTCTGTTTCTTATCACTGCTTTCAAAGAACTAGCAACCTTTCTTCCTTGTTGTACCCTTTCAAGCACTTCTCCCTCCAAATTTCCATCCTTACTCATCACACTACTCAAGTACTTAAACACACTCAAATTATCCATTTCGTAATTATCCAGCCTCTCGGTACATTCACTGACTCCATTTCCCTCGAAGACCATAACTTTACCCTTCCTTACATTCACCTTTAGATTCCATTTCTTACACATTTCCCAAACTCATCCACCAAGCCTTGCAGCTCCCCTTTGTCTTCACTTAACAACACATTATCATCTGCAAACAAAAGTATACGGAGTTTCCAAACACTGCCCTCTCTCATTAGGGCCGCTCCAACATCCACTGCCCTACTTTGTATCTCTTTTATTACTCCATCCATATCCAGACTGCATAGCCATGGAGACATGATGCATCCTTGTTTCAATTCAACATTCAAATAGAAAAATTCATTCGGTTCACTATCCACACTCACTGCAGCCTTAGCACTCTCATACATACACTTCACGGCACTGAACAACTTCCCATTTACTCCATATATTCTTAATACTTTCCACAATCCTTGTCTATCCACCCTGTCATATGTTTTCTTCTAATCCATGAAGGCTGCATACAACTTCTTTCCCTTCTCTAGAAACTTTTCTATAAAAGATCTAAAAATAAATATCTGATATAAACAACCTCTTCCCGTCCTAAAACCTCCCTGCTCTCCTCCAACTAATTCCTTTGTTATTTCCCTAACTCTGTCAATAAGTATCCTACCTTGTACTTTTCCTATTACATTAAGAAAACAGAACTCCCTATGATTACCCCACACTTCTTTTTCCCGTTTTCCTGTGTACAGGTGAATAATTATACCTGACTTCCAATCCTCCGGGACTCTACCTTCCTACCAGGCTAAACTGAACATCTTTCACATCCATTCTACTACTGTACATCTTCCACATCAGTTCTACTACTGTACTATCTCTTCCCCAGCTTCAGCATTTCACCACAGACTCCATCAATTCCTGGGGCTTTCTCCATTTTAACTTTCTTCTTTGCTTCCACACCTTCCATCCTACTGACTTCTTCCTCTCTTCTCATATCTCTCCGTCTCCCAACCATTCTCCAGCCATTTATACTCGCATTACTTTCATTCTCTATGTTCAACAGTTCCTTAAAGTGTTCTCTCCATCTGCTCACTTTTTCTTTCTTCTCCATTAGTAATCTACCATTATTATCATTCACTCCCCAGTAAACTTCTTTGACACCCTGTCTAACTCTCTTTACCTCTTTCCAAAACATTTTCTTACATTCCCTCCACTTTCACTCAAATTCCTTCCAAATTCCTCATCCACTCTCTTCTTACTCTCTCTTACTAATCTTTTCACCTCTATTCCTATCTACATATAACTCTCTCTTCCGTCTCTCAACTTCTTCCACACCTCTGTTTCTCATCCACTCACTATATGCTTTCTTTTTTGACACCACAACTTGTCCCACCTCTTCATTCCACATTGCTAGTCCTTGCACCCCCTTTCGTCTTCTCTTCACCCCACACACCACCTCATATGCAGCACAGAATTATTTTGAGGATATCTCACACTCCTGGCACTTCCACCATTTGCTCCAGATCATATTTATCCAATCGTTCCTCCACTTCTCATTTATATTCTGCCTTTTTCCATCCTCTTGCAACCTTTCTATCCTCCTTGTATTGACTGCTTATTCCTCTCCTTAGTTATCTCTATTCCTCCATCGCATTTGAACCTTGACTTTCACCACCACCATGTGATGGTCAGAAAGTCCACTCCCCCAACCTCTGTATGCTCCTGCGTCCATTACTCACCTTCTCATTCTGCCATCCACAAACACATAATCAATCATTTCCTTCCATTCATTCAGTTCACCACCCATCCTTCTCAACACTCACAACGTATACCTGTGGATCATTTTGTGTCTAAGAAGAGTATAGGTAATTACCTTCCCCCTCCCTGCACAGATGTCCACTAGAGCACTACCATTCTCATTCACTTCTGTAGGTACTCCTCACCCACCATCTACTCTATCGACCCTCCCATTCCCTACTTTTTCAATCATATCTTCATTCAAAAACATTCTCTAATTCCTTTCAAATTTTTCCATGCATGCTTCCACATTTGCCCAGAACTCTTCTTTCATTCTACTTGCATGATCTTGTGTTGGTGCATACACACAATTTCCCACATTTGTAGTCCTATTTTCAATCCTTGAGAGAACTGACCTTTACTGTCTTATTTTCTCCTTCCATCTCTTGCAAACTACAATACCTACTCCTTCTTTTGCCCTCTCATTCCTTTCAAATTTTTCCATGCACGCTTCCACATTTGCCCAGAAATTTTCTTTCATTCTACTTATACGATCTTGCGTTGGCGCATGCACACAATCGCCCACATTTGTAGTCCTACTTTCAATCCTTGAGCCAACTGACCTATACTGTCTTATCTTCTCCTTCCATCTCTTGCACACAACGATACCTACTCCCTCTTTTGCCCTCTCATTCTCACCTACTTCCACGCATATACCCCATCCATACTCCCACTCTCTCACATTTTCACCCTCCATGTAGTCTCAGTTATTCCACATATATCCACTTTTGCACCTCAAGCACCTGGACAATCTCTCCCTCTTTCAACTCATCATTCACACCCTTTACATTCCATGACTCAATCTGTACAAAGTCCATTGTTCGATCTTAGTCGTCACCTGTTGGTCAATCCTGGTCTGAGGCTTCTTGTTTGTATTTATAGTTAGTTGTTTTCCGGGGTGAGGCACAAACGCTTTGCCAACCCACTTGCCACGTAGAGAACACCTACAAGGGTTTGCCATGGGTTCGCCTCTTTCTATCTTCATGACCTGCCTCTACGACTATATGGTAGCATTAGAGGCTGACTACTATAGGTGAATCATAGGTAAGGGTACAACTTGGTACGGATATGTGGACGATGTTTTAGTAATTGTGCCTTAGGACACCAATATTTTAAAGAAACTGAGAATGGTAAACAACGTGAATGATGAAGTACAGTTCACAGAAGAAGCGCATGAGAGGAAAAAACTCCCATTCTTATATAATATAATATGGAGACGATTTTATCCACCAACTATTTGCACACAACAAAAGGCTAAAGTCTGGGGTTGTTCTAGAATTCTTGGGTACAGAATTTGCAGTTATGAGTTCATAGATGATGGACATAGATACATAATAAAAGCCTTTAAGAAGCCATGCTATCTGATGGGAATATTGTTAAAACTAAAAGGGAAGGCAACTGACATAACTGAAATGAAGTGAGATAATGCCAGTGCTCAAACGATGGCCGTGCAAGAAAATGTGTCTTCCCGACTCGGCAGAATCTTCGGCTATCAACAAATACTGCAGCATCCTCAGGACGCAGAATAAAAGAAATAGTCCAAATAAAAGTGAAATGATGTAAAAATGAGAACGGTGTAGTATACAGCATACCGTGCAATGGATACACGAAAATATACAGAGGGAAAACAGGACGAGGAATGGGTACATTGATAGAACACAGTGCTGATACAAGGGGTCACAGAGTATCTAGTTCCTTTCTGTTGCACATAAATTAGCCAATCAAATGCCCAAGTGGAAAGAAGCTACAGTCACTGAGAGAGATCTGAATAAAGCAATGAGAAAAATGTTGGAAGCAGCTCACATATTCTGTTAAATATTTAACTAAACATAGGGAGAAATTTTAAGCCTATGTAGGCATACAGCAAGGATAGCAACAATGTTGCAATCAGGGGTGAGGTAGGACGACAGAATTTCCTTAAACTATGGCCACACCAAATGCGAGCGGGGAGGTAGCGTTGAGCGATGAGCGACGAGGTGAGCGTCAACGCGATGCGTGTCCAAACAGGAAGCGGCAACCTCGCAGGCGACAGATAGTCAAGAGGCATGCCTATAATGAAATATCCATTGGACAATTCACTATCTACTGAATTATATTTCGTAGATTTATTTATTGATATATAATAAAACTGGCGATGTTCATTACCTATATACATATACACATACATTCATTGTATACACTTATCGGTTCATTAGTTTTAAGCCAACGGTGTAACAAAGGGAATAGAGCACTAAATACTAGTATGAATTTTAGACATTAATGGTCATTGATAGGTTTAATAACAACGGTGGAACAAACGTTATTTAAGCAATCGTATGACAAAGTAATGCTCGATTATAATATACAATTTGTTTGCCGTTATTCCCATTGTTTCTTCAGTATTCCAGTATTATTGTAGAGTGGATCATTTAGATCCCACACAGCTCTGCTGCGGTACACGGTTCCAATAAGGTGTTCCAACCAAACTACCCCAGCACGCAGTACCAACAAGACTGAATGATGATGCTAATGCCTGGGGAGTGGGGATGTCGCTAGGCAGTGCGCGGCATTTTGGAACATGCTGCATCACAGCGACAAGCGTGGAGGGTGAGCGAGGCTACAAACCTACCCCCTCATTCAGTGTGGCCACCCACATAGAATTTATTGTGTTTTATCGTGTCGTCTCATCCCTTCCCGCTCAAGTCTCCCCGCTCGTCGCGTTCGGTGTGGCCGTACCCTCAGAGGTAGCCAATCAGTCTACGACTCGAGAACGGGGAAGGAATTTTCATGGGTATACATCAAATGTCTCGGCCTGTAATTTCTTGTTCAACCTCTCCGAAGATGGGTTTTGTGTAGCCCGAAACGTTAGAGAAAGTAAAGAATTCAAGCTCTAACCAGTGACTCTCTCTCACCCAACATTTTTCCGTAATGCAAAATAATTTGTTGGAACATACGTATATATACAGACATTGAAAAAAGGAAAAGATTCAGAGCAGAAAATAATTCAAAATGAGCTGCTGGAACTGAAAGATTCCCAACGTGGCTAAAACATTATTTTGAAATCCAGGTGGAAAACTTTGTTTCGGTAAAATGCAATTCAATCAATCAATCATTTCCTGTGACACCCCACGGGATGCATAGGGCCTCGATGAACTCTCTCCACCAATATTTGTCTCTTGCCATCTCCTTCAGGTCCCACCAACACTCCTCTCCTGCTTCTTCCTCTCCTGCTTCTTTTTTCATTGTCCTGAACCAGGTTTCCCTCGGCCTACCTCTACCTCTTCTTCCTCTAGCAGTCCACTCTGGCACATCCTGTATTAAACTACCTTCTTTTCTGTATATGTGCCCCAGCCACTTCCAGCGAGACAGTCTTACATATTTATTAACTGGTTCCACTCTCGTAATATCCCTTACTCTTGCATTTGTAACTCTGTCTTGCCACTTTACCCCAAGAGTCCTTCTCAGTATTTTATTCTAAAATCCTAATACTTTCTGATCCACCGTAAAAATAAAACCAACACACATGGCAAAAGGTAATTCTGGCGTCGTGTAAAAATCGCATGGCAAAATGTAATTCCAACTGTGGGAAAGAGTATTCTGTAATGGGAACTTGAACATTTTTAATACTTATGGTACTGATAACACATTGTGAATTTGGGAATTTAGGCGATAGAAAATTAAACTAGAGAAAAGATATCTATAACCAAGTGCAAAACGGTACTAGGAGAAACTTACTAGAACTGCGTAAAAGAAAAATAAAATAAAAAAGAAAAAAAGAAAGGAGAAAGAGGCACTTTTGACTGGAGAAGAATTACAGGACATCCCTCCCTGTTAGTTAAGGCTACTTGGAATCTAATCCTGCTACCTGGCTACTAGACACAATTGTATAGTTATCTGGTTGGCCTGTTACAATGCCATGTGCGTGTGTGTGTGTTCATTTGTACTTTATAGCCAGCTTTATTCCCAGGTTACTTAAATTTTCATTATTTGGGGGAAAATACGTCATCCTCGTTTATATGTAGAATTTAGGTTAAGGTTATCATTGTTACGTTAAGAGAAGCATTAAAAGTTTTGGAAACGTACATGTCAGACAAACCAAAACCCGAACACAGGCAAAGCAATCTCAAGCCATGTTTGGACTGGCTGCTGATCAACGCATCCATCTCCACCAGTCTCAGGCAAGTTAGCCTGCACGGAGAGGGAAGAGGAGGTGGAGGGGAGGAGAAGAACTGAGCAGAAACTATGGTACGAGGGAAGCAGAGGGAGGGGAATGAAGGTATGGGGGAAGAGTAGAGATGGAGATAGACTAGAGCTGGGGGAAATTAGAAGGAGCGGGTTCCATGAAGGGGAGGAGCGGTGGAGGGAGAAGAAGGAATGAGGAGAGATTAGGAGGGAGTGGAGGTAGGAAGAGATGGGTCGGTCAGGTAAAAAAAGATATGTGGAGACTAAAAGACGGAAAGAGTAGCAATAGATGGAGGGAGGAACGATGGGGTGGAAGATGGGTTTATCAGACAAAGGGAGAGGTTAAGGAAGGGGTGATGGAGTGTAGAAAGAGGTGGTCTCAAGCAGAGGACGAAATGTGGAGGGAAAGAAGCTAGACGCAAACAGGGAAGGGGATCAGAAGGGTGTGGGAGGGTGGTAGGAGTTAGAGAGAGAGAGAGAGAGAGAGAGAGAGAGAGAAGAGCGAGTAATGGGGAAAAGAGACTTAGGGAAGAGAAGAGAGAAGTAAAAGAAGGTGGAGGGGTCCCAGTTTCACGTCTGGAGGGACCATAAATAAGAAATTAGATTTATATTCATGACCAGGAACTGGGACTGCGAGACAGCTTAAAGCGCGTACTGGGAATACAGCAGCGAGGGAGGGCAAGATGTAAGAGAAGGGCGAAGGTAGAGCAGTTCAAAAGCTATGACTGAAGTTGTGGCGAGTGGGAACATTGTAGATGGATGTCACAGTGGACAATGGGAATACTGTGGTTATAAATAAGCGTGGATGATGGGAATAGTCTTGGTACATAACACTGTGAAGGAAAATAACGTGGATATTGGGAATACTTGGATGTAAACCCTTTGGACTGCTGGCTGAACCTGCCGTTTTCTTGCTGTCCACCATCCTTCTTTGGGGGGAAGGGAGGGAGTTGGCAGGTGTTTATATAACTAGACAGTAGAGCTGCTTAGCCATTTCGGTACCACTGTATGAAGGCATCCTTCTCCAGCATCGTGGAAAGAAATAATTGTGGATAGGAGGAATACTGGGAATGAGAAACTGTAAATAGTAGGAACAAGCGCTTAGCGGTCCTATCCTCAATAAGAGCTTGCTCCTGCCGAGGGCACTCTGGCTTCCCCCTCGATTTTAATTCTTAAATAATTGTTACGTATGTTTGCATACACCAGTCTTGACACTGACCTGCTCTGACGTGCCGGACATTTCCACGCAAAATTTCAGTTTCCAATGTCCGACGAAATTTCGGGCACAAATGTGTGCGTGTCTTGCAAGCAACTGACTGCATGCAGTTTATAATTTACACCATCGTTTTAGCTCGTCATTGAGCATCTTTTGATGTATGGCAAATCTACATCCAATGGGGTCAAATGTGGACACACACACACACACACACACACACACACACACACACACACACACACACACACACACACACACACAACGCTTATTCAGATAGAATTATTGATTACGACAAAATATTGAAATTTTGTAGAACAGGAACATTATGGATGTATTAAACTGTGGATAGTAGAAACAGTAAGGATATACGAAAAGGCAGATACATAGAGGGTGAATATAAGTAACTGTGGAGAGCAGAAACAGTCTGGATAAAAGTGACTGTGGATAAGAGGGAGAGTGTGGATGTAAATAGGGGAGGGTAGGAGGAACAGCGTGGATATATGTACGTGCTGACAGTCAGAAAATTGTAAACAGCTATGTGACCGTGGACAGGGGAAACGTTATTGATTTAAAACCCAGTTTATAGTGGAAATTAAGGCTAAAGACTGTAGATTAACCACCTCATGGTCGGGATAGCTCTGGTATTTATCCCATCTAACACCAGATACTTTAAAACCCAGTTTATAGAGGAAATTGAGGCTAAAAACTGTAGATGAAACCACCTCATGGTCGGGATAGCTCTGGTATTTATCCCATCTAACACCAGATGAAGTTATTTAATCAAAAATAAGCCATGGGAGCATGAAAATGTTAGCATCAAAAGGGTGGCGCATCTATTAGTTTAGTCTTGCCACTAGCAGACTATTTTATTTAACTTAAGAGAGCCCTATAGTAAAGAAAGGCTCTCCAGTTTGCGGTCTCTCCTAAAGTGACTAAAATCATCTTAAGGTAACCAAAACAAGTTATAAATTACGTAATCGGGCTGAGGGGTCAAAGAAAATGTCAGTCAAGAAAAATACACTGGACTCAAAATGTGGCGGACAAAAAAAGTTACGAACTGAGGAATCTCTGGACTGTGGATACCTGTGCCTGCGGAAATTATATATTAACCACCTCATGATCGGGACAACTCTGTAATTCTAATACAGCTGGCGCAAGACTATTCAACAGAGGGTGATTCAAGGAAGTGTGAGAGTGTTAATGAAAAACTGGTTGAGGGAAGCTCTGGAGAGTGTTAATGAAATTTGCGAATGAGGAGCAAGAAGCAAAAGGGGGAGAAGGAAAGAAAATGGAAGAGGACATAAAACTTATAAATCTGGGAATTATAAATGAAAATTACTATGAAACGAAGTTTAAGAAAATTTGTCTATCTGTCTGTCTATTGCCAGACGCCTTAATCCCGTAAGGGGTGGTCACAAACAAATCGCCTCCATATCACTCTGTCCCCCGCCATTTCATTGCCCCGCTCCCAGTTCACACACCCCTCTCTCATATACCTCTCCACTCCATCCCTCCATCTCATCCTTGGCCTCCCCCTCCCTCTCCCCCCTTCCACCTTACTCACCTACACTCTCCTCGTCAGTCTCTCCATCCTTTCCACATTGCCAAACCACCTTAATGTGTCTCTCCTAACGCTTCCTATAACATCCACATCCACACCACAACATTCCTTCACTTCCTCATTTGTCAGTCTCTCTCCATGTGACTCCACAGGCTCCTATTAAATAACTCATTTCCACTGCTGTCACTCTTGACTTGTGTCCTTCTAAAAACGTCTAAGCTTCAATTCCATACGCTAGAGTTGGTATCACAATACTGTCATGTAGTAACTTTTTCACTTCCATGATCACTTCCCTGTTTCTTATCACTGCTTTCAAGGAACCAGCAACCTTTCTTCCTTGCTGTACCCTTTCAAGCACTTCACTCTCTAAAATTCCATCCTTACTCACCACACTCCCCAAGTACTTAAACGTACTCACATTTTCCATTTCCTCACCATCCAACCTCACTGTACATTCACTGACTTCATCCCTCTCAAAGACCATCACTTTACTCTTCCCTACATTCACCTTTCGATTCCGTTTCTTACACACTCTCCCAGACTCATCCACCAAGCCTTGCAGCTCCCCTTCGTCTTCACTCAACAACACAGTATCATCTGCAAACAACAGTACAGGGAGTTTCCAAACATTGCCTCTCTCATTAGGGCCACTTCAACATCCACTGCTCTACCTTGCATCTCTTTTACAACCCCATCCATATACAGCCTGAACAGCCATGGAGACATGACACATCCCTGTTTCAATCCAACATTGAAATAGAAAAATTCACTCAGTTCACTATCCACATGCACCGAAGCCTTAGCACGGCCTTCAGGAACTTCCCATCTACTCCAGTATTATTCTTAATACTTTCCACAATCCTTGTCATATGCTTTCTCCAAATTCATGAAGGCTGCATACAACTTCTTTCCCTTCTCTAGAAACTTTTCCACTAAAGATCTTTTTTTTTTTCTTTTTTTTATGTGTCCAACTCTGGGCATAGGCTTCACAGCCTGCTCTCAAGGCCCAGTAGTCCTCCTACATACGGTACACCTCTCTACATGTCACCATTTCGGCACTAACACCCACCATCCATATTGAATACATGCTAGGGTTGTCTCATACAGGACTGGTGTATTGGTATTAGCGGGGGTATTTTTATGACATGTCGGCGGGTCTTCTGGTAGATCGGTAAAGGCTGATTTAATGAAATTCAAATCCTTAAACTGTTCCCTGCCCCAGGGAGGTTTTGAACCTGGGACCGGTAGGACTGCAGGCCACCTCTCTACAGACTGAGCCACCACCTCCCGTTCCTAATACCTCCCTGTTCTTCTCCAACTAATTCCTCTGTTATTTCCCTACCTCTGTCAGTAAGTATCCTACCATATACTTTTCCTATTACACCAAGAAGGCAAATCCCCCTATGATTACCACACACTTTTTTTTCCCCTTTTCCTTTGTACAGGGGAATAATTATACCTGACGTCTAATCCTCTGGGACCCTACCTTCCTCCCAGGCCAATCTGTACATCTTGCACATCCATTTTATTACTATCTCTCCCCCGTACTTCAGCATTTCACTACACACTCCATCAATTCCTGGGGCTTTCCTTATTTTAACTTTCTTCATTGCTTCCACAACTTCCATCCTACTGATTTCTTCCTCTCTTCTCACATCCCTCCTTCTCCCAGCCATTCCCTAGCCACTTATGCTTGCATTACTTTCATTCTCTATGTTCAACAATTCATTAAAGTGTTCTCTCCATCTGCTCACTTTTTCTCCCATCTCAACTAGTAATCTGCCATTTTTATCTTTCACTCCCCATCTAACTTATTTGGCATCCTGTATAACTCTCTTTACCTCTTTCCAGAACATTTTCTTACATTCCCTCCACTTTATGCACAAATTCCTTCCAAATTCCTCATCCACTCTCTTCTTACTCTCTCTCACTAATCTTTTCACCGCTCTCTTCCTCTCTACATATAACTCTCTCCTCCGTCTGTCAACATCTTCCACGCCCCTGTTTCTCATCCACTCGCTATATGCACTCTTCTTTTGTGCCACAGGCTCTTACCTCTTCAGTCGACCACGCTGTTCCCTGTATCCTTTTCGTCTTCTCTTCACCCCACACACCACCTCACATGCTGTACCGATTTCTTCTGTGAATAGCCTGCACACACCTTCCACGTCCCCCACCTGCTCCAGTCTGTATTTACCCAAGCGCTCCTCCGCTTCCCTCTTATACTCTGCCTTTTTTCCATCCTCTTGCAACTTTTCTAGCCTCCTTATGAAAACTAGTTCCTCATGTCCTTCCCTTCTTCTATTTCTCCATTTTGTTTGGACTTTGATTCTGACCACCACCAAGTGGTGGTCCGATAGTCCACTCCCCCAGCCTCTATATACTATTAAGAAAATCACGCCATAGAAATGTAGTACGGAAGGACAAATGCTAATTATTCCACTGAGTCTATTCCCCACGTGGGGCACATCCGTCACTTTTTTCCCTAACACCATATCAAAGAAAATCATCCATGGTAAGAGCAACACAACTAACCTCTTTCAGTGTATGAAGATTAACCAGCAAAAGAAAGTAAGTAACAGGAGTCAAATATTAGGAAAACCTCTGTCTGTCTGCATAGCCGTGCTCATAAGAGTAAGTAGGGATACGCATCATGTTTTTAGTATTCACTGTTATCTCATGGCGGTGGGACGTGAAACTTTGCCACTTCCTTCCTGACAGACTAATCAGCAGTGCACCAAGAGATACCTGGACTCTCTTCACATGCAACCAAATGTAGATATTATAGTAAAAAACACTTGATGAATATCCTTACTTTCGAAAACGGCTGTACTCGTATATTTAGGAAAGAAACGAGGGTGCTGTAATGAGAAGTAGAGTAGGAGTCACACACAATGTGAACTGGGAGAAAAATAAGTGTGTGTAAATAACTTTTGAAGCTGTTGACAGAGGTCAAAGGGGGATGCAGATATTATTCGGCAAATGAATATCTGGGATATGGTGTATAGAAGAGAAAGCACAAAATAATATGGCGAATAGAGCAATTTAATACAGATAAATTGTGGGGGAAATATTAGGGAAGAGATTTGACCGAATCCTGGACGCTGTGAAAACTGGAGAGAGAGAGAGAGAGAGAGAGAGAGAGAGAGAGAGAGAGAGAGAGAGAGAGAGAGATTTTAATGAAATGACGAGGCAGAGACACAGGTTATATTAAAGCAAATTATGATCATTGTTTACCGAACGACGAGAAGCAGTCTATATGAAATTTCGAAAAAGAAACAATGGAAAAAGGTGAGACAAAATCAGAGAGAAGTTCAAAGGAAAAAAAAAAACACACAGGCACAAAGGAGTAGACTGTAGCACCAGTCGAGCAGGTCAGTACTCCCGAGGTGGATGGAAAGCTGATGACAGGGAATGCTGGAGCTCCCGTTTCATCAGCCCTCAGGACTAGTTCCTGACCATCCCCCTTTGCTGAACTTTTTCAGTGTCTCAGTTACAGAGAGAGTAGGCTAGCATGCTCTCCAGTACAAATTTCTCTATCTACACCAAACTACATGCACAGTACACACTACACTTCCTATTCAAAATTCACTAAAATGGCGTCTCATCACCAAGCCTCGGAGTCCCCAGGGGGGGGGCATAAATGCTCCCACCATCCGCCCCTCTCCCGGTGACGACTCGAGGTGCCTGGAACCACTGTCTGACTCTCTTCTTCTTCATTTCTGCAACATTCGTGGCCTTTCCTCTAACTTTCGCTCTGTTGAGCACCACCTCTCCTCCTCTAAACCTCACCTTCTTTTTCTAACGGAGACTCAGCTGTCTGAGGCAACTGACAGCAAACCCTTTTCTATATCCTCCTACATTCTCTATGCTCATTTCAAAGCCAAACGTGGCTGTTGTGTATATATACGCAACGACTTATCTTGCTCTCGTGTTCTTGAACTCGATTCTTCTGAATTCTCTACACTCTGGCTTCGGGTTTCCTGTCATTCTCTGACTAAATATATCTGTGCTGTTTACTTATCCCCTAATCCTACTGACTATCAAAAATTCTTCGACTATCTTACTTCTACGATGGAACACATTCTATCCATTTCTCCTTTCTCTGAAATCTCCATTCTAGGAGATTTCAATGTTCACCACCACCTTTGGCTCTCCTCTCCTTTCACGGATCCACCTGGTGAACAAGCCTACATCTTTTCTATCCTTAATGACCTAGAGAAGCTTGTACAGCACCCTACCCGTATCCCTGACCGCCTTGGAGAGAGCTCCAACATACTTGACCTCTTCCTCACAACTAATCCTTCTGCTAACTCTGTTAATCTTTTCTCTCCGTTGGGCTCCTCCAATCACAACCTTATTACCTTAACCTGTCCTATCACTCCGGTACGGCCTGTGGACCCTCCAAGGAAACGTCGTCTGTGGCATTTTGGAGCGGCAGACTGGGAGGCCCTCAGGCAGTACTTCTTTGATTTTCCCTGGAATGATTATTGCTTCCATGGCCGGGAGCCATCTGAGTGTGCCTTGCGCATTACAGAGGTTATTCTCTCGGGCATGGAAGCATACATTCCTTTCTCATATCCTTTGACTAACGCAAGAAAGCCTTGGTTTAATCACGCTTGTTCTAATGCTGTCCGCAACAAGGAGAGGGACTACAAAAGGTACCGGAGCCAACCCACCCCTGAATCACATCATCTTTACGTTTCTGCCCGGAATCGTGCTAGGTCTGTTCTTCACTCTACTAAAAATAATTTCATCTATACTAAATGCTCTCAACTCTCCAACTCGAATTCTTCCCGCTCCTTCTGGCACCTTGCCAAAAATCTTTCTAACAACTTTACCTCATCATCCTTCCCTCTTCTTTTCTGCTCTGATGGTTCTGTAGCTATTTCTTCTACTGATAAAGCAGATCTCTTCACACAGACTTTCTCTTCCAATTCCACCTTAGACGATTCCGGTGCTGTTCCTCCATCACTTCCCCCCTCTGACTTCCTCATGGCTGACATTAAAATTTCTTCAGTTGATGTATTTTCTGCCATCACTGGCCTCAGTACTAACAAGGCATATGGGCCTGATGGGGTCCCTCCTGTTGTTCTCAAGAACTGTGCTTCTGTGCTTACACCCTGCCTAGGCAAACTCTTTCGTCTTTGTCTGTCAACTTGTACCTTTCCTTCTTGCTGGAAGTTTGCTCTCATTCAGCCAGTCCCAAAGAAGGGTGACCACTCCCAACCCTCCAACTATCGTCCAATTGCTTTAACGTCCTGTATTTCAAAAGTTTTCGAGTCAATTCTCAATAGAAAAATTTAAGGCATCTTTCATATCACAACCTTCTTTCCGATCATCAGTACGGGTTCCATCAGGGACGCTCCACTGGCGATCTTCTCACCTACCTTTCAGACTCCTGGTCATCCTCCTTTCGGGACTTTGGCGAAAGCTTTGCCATTGCACTTGACATCTCAAAGGCTTTCGATCGAGTCTGGCATAAATCTTTAATTTCCAAACTGCCCTCCTACGGTTTCTATCCTTCTATCTGTGACTTCATCGCTAGCTTCCTTTCTGGTCGTTCTATAGCCGCTGTTGTAGACGGCCATCGTTCTGCTCCTAGATCTATCAACAGTGGTGTTTCTCAGGGCTCTGTCCTATCACCAACTCTCTTCCTTTTATTCATCAATGATCTTCTAAGGTGTACATCTAACCCTATCCACTCATACGCTGATGACTCCACCCTTCACCTTTCCATTTGGTTCCCGCAATGCCCATCTCAACAGTTACTTCAACAAACAAGGGATGAGGCTATGGCACACTTAATGTCTGACTTGGCTTGTATCTCTGACTGGGGTAAAAATAATATGGTTGAAAAGATTAGGAGAAATACACTGAGGTGGTTTGGACATGTGGAGAGAATGGAGAATGAAAGACTGACTAAGAGGGTGTATGTAGGTGAGGTGGAGGGAGGGAGAGGGAGGGGTAGACTGAGGATGAGGTGAAGGGATGGAGTTGAGAGGTATATGAGGGAGGGGGGGGTGAGTTTGGGGGAGGGGAGTCAAATGGTGGGTGACAGAGTGACTTGGAGGCGTTTTGTCTGCAGCCACCCTTTGCGGGATTAGGGCGTCGGGCTATAGATAGATAGATAGATAGTTTTTAATGCATCTAAGACTCAGTTCTTACACCTATCAACCCGACAAAATCTTCCACACGTATACCCAATAATGTTTAATAATATTCAGCTTAATCCTGCCTCATCCTTGAACATGCTTGGGGTTTCCTTTACTCGGGACTTATCTTGGAAAGATCATATTACATCTCTTGTAAAATCTGCTTCCAAGAGATTGGGTGTGCTAAGCCGACTCCACTCTTTCTTTACCCCTGCACAATTGTTGACTCTATACAGGGGTTTTATCCGCCCCTGTGTGGAGTACAACTCTCATGTGTGGGGAGGCTCCCCACATACAGCTCTTCTCAATAGGGTGGAGTCAAAGGCTTTTCGTCTCATTAACTCTCCTCCTCTTACTGACTCCCTTCAACCTCTGTCTCTTCGCCGCACTGTTGCATCTTTATCTCTTTTCTATCGCTACTTTAATGGTCACTGCTCCTCTGAACTGTCTGCTTGCATTCCTCCACCTCTACGACGGGCGCGTAGCACCCGTCTGGCAGTAAACTCTCATCCCTTTTCTGTCCAACTCTCTAATGCAAGAGTTAACCGTTACTCCCAGTCTTTCATTTATGCAACAGATCAGCTCTGGAAGTGTCTCTCTCTGTCTGTATTTCCTGCTGCCTATTATCTCCAGTCTTTCAAACGCAGTGTGTCCAGGATTCTCAAAATGATCGGATCTTGAATTTGGCTCTCTATTGTATTTTGTTTTTCTCTTGGAGGGAACTGTTACTGCGGGCTCATGGCCTTTGGTTCCTTCTTCTTCGCATTAAAAAAAAAAAAAAACTGCGAATAACGGATAAACGATAAAAATTATCGAGAAAGAACAAGTGAACAAACGAAGTTAAAGTCTGACTAGAAAAATGGAAGGATGAAGAGAATGACCAAAAGAAGTGTTAATGGATTCACTGATCAAAGTGAACAAAAAAGTTAAAATTCTGAATATAAGAAGTGAACGAAAAAAAGTTCGAGGTAATGCACTTGATGATAAAAACTGTGCAAATAAGACCACTGATCAAAGTGAACAAAAAAGTTAAAATTCTGATATAAGACATGAACGATAAAAAGTTCGAGATAATGCATTGGATGATAAAAACTGTGCATATAAGATGAAAGTTTATACTAGACTGAATGAAATACAGAACAGAGGGAGAATAGGAAGGGAATATTAAAGACTTCGCATAGGCTAGCGAAGAGAGGTATACAAGAAACGTATCCCATGGGAAATAAGGCAGTGGCGGGGAAGGAAGACGGAAAGAAGGCGCAGCTATTCATCGAAAGGCAGTAGAAAAAATCAAAGGGAGGGAACGATGCGAGAGGTGGGAAAATAAAACAAAAAGAGAAGTGGATGCACTAAAGCAAGGGAAACAAGATGAAAAAAAAAAAAGTAACGTGTGTGTGTATCTATCTATCTATCTATCTATCTATATATATTTATCTATCTATCTATCTATCTATATATATATCTATATCTATCTATCTATCTATCTATCTATATATCTATATATATATATATATATATATATATATATATATATATATATATATATATATATATATATATATATATATATATATATGTGTGTGTGTGTGTGTGTGTGTGTGTACAGAGAGAGAGAGAGAGAGAGAGAGAGAGATGAATGTGGGAGAACGATGAGAGTATGCCAGGAAGAATGTCAAACAAAGGGATGGAGTTGGGAGAAGAGAAAGATATGTGGACGAGAATGCGATGTAAGAAAAACAAGTGCATACAGACACAACAGATGCTACTAGAGTTAATATTAGTACAACACAAGACACACAGATCGAAGTTTGATATTACCCGTGATCTTGACCCTTCACTGGTTGATGTCAAACCTGAACCTTTCATTCCTGACTTACCTTAATCTCTTTGACAATGGTTGTCTATGTCTAATGAAGAACTGTTTAAGTTGATCATACCCTATGACCTTACCGTTAACTTTGTCCTGTTGTTCTGTAAGAACACAACGGTTAACCCCTTGGCTGACACTCATGCCTTCCATCAAGTTTGGTAGGAATAGGACCAAAGCTGTTTATGGTTATTATATTTTTACGTACAGACACACCTGTGTCGAAGATTGACTTCATCCTATGGCCTTGACCTTTGACCAATTGTTTTTAAAACCGATTCTCTTCGTTCATATCCATACACTCAGCTGATATACCAAGTTTGGTCTAAGGCAGAATAAAGATGGTTAAGTTGCCCTTGGTATGTGACTTTGACCTTGGACTCAGTAAAAAAAAAAAAAATAATAATAATCAACCCTTTGGCTACCAAGTTTGGAAAATATCTTATTAAAAGAGTTTGAGAATTGTATTACGGTAAATTACAATTTGGTATGTTACTAGCTTACAAACGGTGCAAGATACTTAGATACTGTACTTGTAGGCATATAAATATTTAAGGCAAAGGAACAGATGAAGGCAAGTTGAGCCAAGAAAGAGAGGCAGAGTAGAAAGTAAGAAGAAAAATACAATAATAATGGGTATAACTCCTTCACTATGATTAAGTCCAAAGTTCGAAGTTCAAATTTTTATTTAGCTCAAAATAAACAATTTGCAAATTCATAAATAAACAGAAAGCAGAGCCGAGTTTCCCAACTTGAGTTATCTAGCAGACTCCACATTATATTTCAAAGTCAGTTGGTGTTACTTATAAAAGAAATCAAGTTATAAATGCGCTAATATATATGCATTTACAACACTGACACAAAATAATGATAACAGGAGTTATAAATACAAAAAGAAAAAAAGAAAAAAAAAGGGCTTATGACATTCTTCTGATCCTGTTGTAGAAAGCAGAATTTTACATTTTTCTTAAAACTAAACAAGGAGAAAGCCTCCTTCAGGTCACATGGCAGTAATTTCTACAACTGACAACTTTTATAATGGAATGAAAGCTGTGCTTGTCTCAAGGTCACTCTGGGTATTTGTAGCAAACTCTGATTTCTTGATAGCTAGTGATTGTTTACTTTTTTATATGAAATTTCAGAAAATATTAAGCCATCCTAATTTTATAAACAAATAAAACCAAACAATAGTTGACAGTGTCATTAAAATCAAGAATTTCTAGTTCTCTAAACAAAGGTTGAGTATGTGAAAATCTGTTGTTAAAAGTCATGATGCGTACAAGTTTCTTTTGAGTTAATTCAATAAGGTGAAGGACAGTTCTGTAAGTAGAAGACCACAAAGTATTTCCATTCAGTAGATGAGGAAAAATAAGTCGAAAATGTAGGAAACATAGTGCATGTTGGGTAAGCTTATCACTTAACATGTAAATAATCCCAACAAAGCGAGATAAATTTGCTCCTTCAGCAATGTACATGCGATTTCCAAACTAGTTTGTGATCAATTATCAAACCTAAAAAGTTAAAGAAATATACTCGCCCAATTTTGGAATTATTATCACCGGTTGCCAATCAGAATCAAATGTTTTCCTTTTAAAAGCATACATCTCATTTTTTTTCATTTAGTTATTTTTTTTTTTAAATATTAAACCTTGCATTGAGTCTAAATATCTCATTAGTCATCACGGTTTTGGTATTATAATCAAAACCAGAAAATTAAAAGTAGTTTCATCAGCATATAATAGCATTTGTCCTCTGGTAACGGCATTGAAAACATCATTCACAAAAAATATATATAAACCAGCAGAGGACCCATAATTCAACTTAATTTTCACTCTGTAAATGACATACTGTAAAGGACTGGGGAGATAACTGCATAACCAGTTATATTCTGTATTTCCTTATCCCATATCTTCTCAACTTGCTTTTCAAAATGTCGTGGTCCATACAATCAATTGCTCGACGTAAATCCAAAAACACTACTAAAGTCATGTTACCTTGGTGAAAATTATGTAGAATATCTCAAAAAATCTAAACTAAACACATCTCTGTATTATGGCTGGACCTAAAGCCATATTGACTATTATGCAAAAATGTCATTTGCCTCTAAATAATTTGTCAAATGTAAAACTACAAGCTTTTCAATAATCTAATTGCAGTTAGCACCGAAACTGGTCTACTGTAAAGTTTGCTAACATTTGTGGGCCTTTACTCTTATGCAATGCAGCTATACTTGCTATCTTGTGGATATCTGGAAAAATACACTGTGAAAGTGATAAACTGCAAACATGGCACAGAACATCCTTTAACACATCAATATTCTTTCGTAGGACTGCCATACGCAAACCATCATAACCTGGAGTTGCAATGTTTAAACTGTTTACAATGTTTTTATTTATTTTTTTTTTTTTGTGTGGGGGGGGTAGAAAGATAAAGTAAAAGTAGTATTTAATTAATTTAGCAAAAAAAATTCAAAACCATTATCTGGCATTTTCGGAAGTTTCCTATTTAGTTCAGCAGGCACGGAAGAGAAATATTCAATAAAAGCAACCGCTATGACTGATGGTTCAGTATCGTTTGCCTGCTACCAGCCATATAAGAGTCACCGGAATTAGTCTCGTTACTGTTCATTAACGTGTCCAAGATTTTCCAAGTTTCCCTTCCGTCACTAGCCGTAAATATAAGTTATTCTTTATAATATTCCCTTTCTGCATTTATTACTTCTATTTCGCATACTTCTGTAATTATCTTCTCTATTCTTCTTCATAAGTGATGAGCTTCTTCAAGTATTTCTTGTACAATATTCTTCGTTTTATCGAATTTCTAATGACATTTGAGATCCAAGGTTTGTTTAAATACTTGCTTTTAACCTTTCTTTCCAGAACTGCATAGCATTCATCGCTTATTTTACACAGTATATCATTTCAGTTTTTCAAAGGAATCTCTGCAAGATCTTTCCGATATCACTGATTCCCTTATTTCGCTCAGCAAGCAACAGAAATTAGTATCATTTTCGCTACCTTTAAGCCTGTACTTTATCATGATATATTGGTCACTACACACTTGTTTCTTGTATTTTCATGGACATAATAACAGGGAAGTGATCGGTGACATCAGTCATGAGTATAGTTGCTTTACTGACTTTGGTGCGTTACACCAAATAATATTAATAAGAGTGGCAGCACTGCCACACTAGTTGGTTTGGTGATTACTTTTTAAATTTGTGGGTAATGCTACCACCAGACCATATGTTTCAAGTTGGGAGATACCTCTTGCATTAAACAGGTTGCTGAAGGCTCTATCCAACTCACCGATATTCTATAGCCTCATCTATGCTAAAAAATCGTCTGCTGCTTGTTTGATTGAAAGGAACAAGATCCGATCGTGCTAAAGCTGTCAAGGAAAAAAAAAAAAAAAAAAAAAAAGAGGACCATTTAACAGAGAGGCACGACACAGAAGAAGACAGATATGGAGAAGACTGAGATAAGTAGATAATGACTCAGAGCAACAACAAAATGGAGATGCAAGGGAGAAGACGGAAATGCAAGAGAAGTAAATGAACTGAAGATGAAAAAAAAAGGCGAGTTCTATTAAACGATCAATGCAGAGGAAGCTATGGTAGATGAGAGGGGAAGAAGATAAGCCATGAAAGACTGCGTAAAAGTGTCAGGTGAACGGGTGGGGGAGCAAGAAGTGAATGGTATAACACCAAATGAGAAAAAAAAAAAAAAGTTGCCATGACAAAGGGTATACATAGATGGTCAAATAGTCGTGAAGTCATATGCAGTAATGGCAGTCTGTTTCAATACATTGTTTTATTGTTACATCTACCTGTGAATACTTCTCCATTTATCAGTTAACATACTGACTTGTGTTATACACAGGGTCACAAAGAGTCATCCGTGCAACATTATCTCGGTGTATATGCTGGCTGCCATTTCACCCCATTCCTCTGGTGCATTTAGTATTATCCGCAGTAAACGTAGCAGGATAAAATAGCACAATCCTCTTACCCAGAAATATAGTAAGTCCAGGGATGGGCAGTTATACCCCAACGATCGCTCATCTGTGGGAAGCTGATATGCACATAAATGCTGCAATTTCGCACACTAAGGTAGCGTATATTTAATATAGTTGACAGAATGACATTAAAATAGTCCCTCAACCAGTCCAACACCACAGTGAATAATAGTTATCCACTATCTCGAACAAAAGAGTATCCCCCTTAAACAACTTAATACACCTCATAGATATTTCCTTTCGCAAAGATACACAGTGTCAATTTCCTAGGCAGTGATGTCGCCATTTTCTTAATCTACACCAGTACCATCATAAAATACAACTCGCACACAGCCAGCTCTACCTTCACTGTAATTCTGTGTTTCACAGAACAGTATATTTACTAACCTCGTCTATCCCATTTTCACAATAATGTTAATCATTTAGCACAACATTTACATAATCATCTATGACAGCATGTCACCGTAGAGGTCATTATGGAGACAGCGGTGGTATAATCGGAAGCACATGTGACCCGCACCGAGAGGACCCAGGTTCGATTCCCAGGCTGACCATGAAAAATACGAGTAAGGTCTTCTTTATCACAGCCTGATTTCGATACATCAGAAATAGAGTCCTGTACTGTAAATCTAACTGTTGTGTTTCGTTGTATGAGGGGACACTGGAACAACAGAAAAATCGAATGTCTTCCTCAACTGTCCACGTGCAGTCGATACGCATAAATCTTTACATTTTTCATCGTCTGTAATACTACTGCAGCTCACAATGTAGACCTTTTCGCCACCCAGGGATTAAAATAATAACAATAGCAGCAAAAACTATGTAACAAAGTGGTTGAATGGAATTAGCTTGAGAGAACTAAGTTAACATTATGCACACACTGCATCCGAACTTTTCCCAGTTTGACAACTGACTTAGTGTATTATATAAACGTAACAATTTGTACGAGTTCTTCTCATCTTTAGATCAGTAACGAAAGACTAAAAGGGCTGTGATATATATGCAGTCTTTTTACCATGGCCTTGTTCATTTTCTTTGGTGACACCTGGCAAAATTCATGTGTGTGTGTGTGTGTGTGTGTGTGTGTGTGTGTGTGTGTGTGTGTGTGTGTGTGTGTGTTTCTTCAAGAACAAGTGATATATTAACATCACATTCACATATACTGCCACTAAGTGTGGCACATAAATTGGTGACATTTTTTTGCCCGGGAGGCGGCGCAGAAAGTTGCCGAACCCATTCGTTTGCCAGTCCTATCGAATGATATTGCTCTCAAAATGGATAAATGAAGGTGGATGTTCCCATTGCCACTCCAGTCGAATTTAAGAAAGTGTGACGTACCACTAAAAACGAAGAATTAAGAGACAATATGCAAAGTTATGTTATGGATTCATATAACCTAACCTAACCTAACCTTAACCTAGATTATCCCAACCTAACCTAACCGTGGCCTAAATTCACCTAACCTTAATTAACGCATATTAATTAAAACTCATTTCACGAATTCCCTACGGATTTCATGAAATCACTGGTTAGGAAAATTCCCTGTGACATGGATATGGCTGACATATATATATATATATATTGGACAAACATACATTACACCCGTGTGTACAAATATATATTTGTAAGCTCCTGACTGGGAATCGATTCCTGGACCACTTAGATAAAAGTCAGGCACTGATACCACTCGACCAGGTGCGATAATAGTTGATAACCTGATTTTTTTTTTTTTTTTTGACGAACCAGGTAAATCCATTATGAAAGGATGTATTTCAGTTACAACATATTACAATTATAGCACAGCCCCAAGCAACTCGGCAAGTGACAGAGCAGTTTTAATCTCACCCAGACACAACACGAGCGTCTTTAGATAGTTGTCACAGCTTTTATCATGCCTGGTCGAGTGGTATCAGTACCTGACTTCTAAGAGATCCAGGGTTCGATTCCCAGTCAGGAGCGTACAAATATATATTTGTACCCATGCATGTAATGTGTGTCTCTCCAACATCTAAAGACGCTCGTGTTGTATTTGGGATAGATTAAAACTGCTCTGTCACTTGCCGAGTTGCGTGGTGCTGTGATATAATCCTAATGTGTTGTGATGGAAAAACATCCTTCCATAATGGATTAACCTGGTGCGTCAAAAAAAAAAAAAAATCAGGTTGTCAGCTTTTTATCACGCCTGGTCGAGTGGTATCAGTGCCTGACTTCTAAGAGGTCCAGGGTTAAATTCCCAGTCAGAAGCGTACAAATATATATAGTGTATATCTATCTATTTATCTATCTATCTATCTATCTATATGAGTTGGTATGTGGGGGCGCTTACCATCCACTCACTCGATGTAGTGCTGCTGTCGGGTGTCTGTCCTTTCGTCTCCTCCATCCTTCTTTCCTTCCATCCTCTTCTGTCTTTCTTTCCTTCATTGTTTCCTTGTCCTTCTGCCTGGGGATGACTTTACAGTTCCTCTTCTGTCTTTCTTTCCTTCATTCTTTCCTCTTCCTTCTGCCTGTGAGTGACTCTACACTGAGTGACAAGCCAAATGGTTTCCTGTACACCAGGAAACCATTTACAACACTGGGTGGTAACCATAAAACCAAATTTAGGTGCCTGGTGGTTTAATGGGTAATTATTGCGCTCCAGTCGGATTGAGCCGGTGAACGTTTATATCCAAGGGATGGTTGGGGTTGATTGCTCATGTATTGCCACTCAGGGATGAGTGAGGCTGGTCACCTTCATCTTAAATGTCGGGATCAACTGTCTAGCCCCGGGCTCATACGCTCCTTATGGGGCAATGTAGGATTGGATGATGGATTGATATATATATATATATATATATATAGATATATATATAGATATATATATATATATATATATATAATTTCCTGTGGCACCCCACGGGATGCATAGGGCCTCGATGAACTCTCCACCAATATTTGTCTCTTGCCATCTCCTTCAGGTCCCACCAACACTCCTCTCCTGCTTCTCTTTTCATTGTCCTTAACCAGGTTTCCCTCGGCCTACCTCTACCTCTTCTTCCTCTAGCAGTCCACTCTGGCACATCCTGTATTAAACTGCCTTCTTTTCTGTATATGTGCCCCAGCCACTTCCAGCGAGACAGTCTCACATAATCATTAACTGGTTTCACTCTCGTAATATCCCTTACTCTTTCATTTGTAACTCTGTCTTGCCACGTTACCCCAAGAATCCTTCTCAGTACTTGATTATCAAATCCTAATACTTTCTGATCTGTTGCAATTGTACTGTACCGTGACTCATGCCCATAAATTAAAATTGGTCTAACCATGGACTTGTAAATTTTCACTTTAGTATGTACCGAAAGCATATTATTATTCCAAACAGATTTCAACATTCTAACAGCCCTCCAAACCTTTCTAATCCTCTTCTCAATTTCACTGTTTAATGATCCATTTGATGATACAATCGTTCCCAGATATTTAAAGTTTTCTACATTCTTCACCACATTATTCCCAATTACACAATCGATTTGGTTCTCCACGTTCATATTAATAATTTCAGTCTTTCCACAATTTATTACCAATCCCCCTTTTTCTCCTTCCTCCACCAGACAATCAAGCACCCTCTGCATCTTATAAATACTTCCGCAAATCAGTACAATATCATCAGCATAATCCAAATCCATCAGCTTCTTATTTTCTTTCCAGTTAATTCCTGCAACTGTTTTCCTTACAACCTTTCTCATTACATAATCCATAACCCCCCCCCCCCAAAAAAAAAGCAGCAATGGCGAAAGAACTCCTCCTTGAATCACTCCTGACCTAACTTCAAATGGATCACTCAAAGAACCACCCACCATTACCCTACAAAAAGTAGCTGCATGCAGGCTTCTGCTAATAATTACAAACTTTTCTGGTATACCATAGAATCTCATAATTTTCAACATAACTCCACGTAAAACACTATCAAACGCCTTTTCAAAATCCACAAAACACATACTAAGTGGCATTTTCATCTCATTCACTTGCTGCATTAGATGCCTTACAATAAAAAACTGATCATTACAACTTCGACCCTTTCTAAATCCCGCTTGTTCTTTTAAAATTTTATCAATTACTGGCTTTATTCTGTTCAACAAGATTTTGGAAAAGACTTTTGCAACTACAGGTGTCAAAGTTATCCCCCTCCAATTGCCACACACACTTAAATCTCTTTTTTTTGGTATTTTTATAATCTCTCCATTTTTCCACTCTTCTGGAATTCCACCATTATCCCAAGCCACATTAAAAAGTTTCAAAAGCGCATTCATCAACTCATCATTTTCCACCTTAAGCATTTCAGGAAATATTTCATCCTCTCCTGGGGCCTTAAAATTCTTTAACTCCTTTATAGATTTTGCTACCTCTTCCAAAGTTATATCCCCTGTTTCTATCTGCAAATCTCTCTCGGCTGGCAAAATGTCCTCTTCAGCTGGGACTGGTCTATTTAGAACAGATTCAAAATGTTCTTTCCACGTTCCTTTTATATCCAAATATTTAGTCATAAAATTGCCATTTCTATCTCGTACAGGTATTTCCTTCCTTCTCTTATCAGTCCCAGTTAATTCTTTTATGGCCTGATACGCTGCTCTTGTGTTCTGACCTTCATTTTTACTTAATTTAATTTCTGTCTCTGTTGCCTTTTCATCATACAGCCTCCTCTTATCACGTCTAACGAGTCATTACTTCAGAATGTAAACTCCAGGACTTTGCTCTAAGTACTTCAACTACCTGGCCATCAACATGTTCTTCTTCACTTCTTAACTTCGCCTCTTTCCTTTTCTGAATTGCATTCCATGTTTCATCTGACATCCACTTTTTCCTTCTCGCTTTTCCCTTTTTCTTAATAGAAACCTTAGCACTCTCATGCAAAACCTCTTTTACCTCTCTCCACATTTGATTACTATCATTGACTTCAGATTCCATCAAAGTCTGCAGAACAAGAAACCTGTTTCTATATTCCCACCGAAACTTTTCCTTCGTGTTCTCATCACTTCTCAGCTCATCAAAATCATAATTATTACCTCCTGTACAATTACCATTAACGTTTCTCTTAAGTTTTATTTTAATCTTTGACACAACAAGTTGGTGATCACTACCTATATCTGCCCCCCTCCTTATGCAAACATCGTGCAAACAACTCCTATGCCTTCTGCTAATTGCAATGTGGTCAGTCTGGTTGCAATATTTACCACATGGTGAAATTCAAGTAGTCTTATGCATTTTTCTATGCTCAAAGATAGTTCCACCGTTTATAAGGTCATTTGCCAAACAAAACCTTCCAAATCGCACCCCATTTTCGTTTCTTATACCAACACCCTCCTTACCCATACAATCTTCAAAGCCATCCCTACTACTGCCAACAATCGCATTAAAATCACCAAAGCAAACTAACACATCATGTCTTGCCACTCTATTCACTACATCCTGCAGCTTCTCATAAAAGTCATCCTTCATTTCATCAGCAGCCTCATTTGTCGGAGCGTACCCTACAACAATACTGGTATTACCATAGTCTGACTTTAAACGAGCATAAAGGAAGCGCTTATTAATTGGTTCAAACTCACATACTGCCTTACAAGCATCTCTTCTGAGCAGTAAGCTTACTCCTTGGTAATGATTTTTATCACTCCTACCAGAAACCAACATAGTAATACCATCTTCCAAATTCATTTTATCAACTCCAAGCAACCTCGTTTCTGCAAGAGCACAAGTATCCATCTTGCATTCCTTGAACGCCGAAATAAGTTCTTCCATTTTGCCAGCCTGATTGAGAGTTCGAACATTCCAGTGTCCTATTTTTAAGGTTCTTTTTGGATGTATAAACTTATTTCTACACCGTGGGATTTTTAGCATCCCCTGCCCACTTAAGGGCTGCACGGAACTGAGGGCCATTGCTTCCTAACCAGAGTTCAAAATTTCTTAGGCAGAAAAATATTTTACCCTGGAGCCAATACCAGTGGCTCGCAGGAACCAGACAGTGGAGAGAGAAAATTAACTAAATGAAAGTATAATGCAGAGGGTTTGAACAGACAAAGTACAAGGGAAAGAAAGAGAGCAAAAAAATGTAGATAAAAGTATCCCTTTTAGTCGCCTCTTACGACAAGTAGGGAATACTGGGGAAGTATTCTATCACCCCTTCCCTAGGGGAGATATATATATATATATATATATATATATATATATATAGATATATATATATATATATATATATATATATATATATATATATGAGAGAGAGAGGGAGAGAGAATTTCAATGTATGTATACTTATTTCTTTTAATTTTAATCTTCAATAACTTATATTTACCTTTAAAAAAAATCGACAGCATACATATCGAAAGCAACCATTGTCCTTGTATAAATGTGTTATAATGCTAACCTGTCCTTCACCCTGTTACTATGTCTAATGAGCTAAACCAGTAAAGTGAGATTTGTGAGCGCGTGGCGAACAAGCGTACGCCATGTTATCACAGTTTCCCTCTGATATAAAATTACAGGCGGAATCACCGATGTTTAATTGATAGAGCTGATCCCAAAAAACAGTGTTATTATGGAAATTCTTTTTCTATTTGATTTCGTAACAGCGGCGTCCACCGATCAGAGCCTAACACTCCCTTGGAAAAACCGACATTCCATGGGGTTCTTACGTCTTTATGGTTTAGTTTTTAGTTGATAAAAAATTTTGTTGAATGAATGTATCACATGCAGAAAAAAAAAAAAATCAACTCTACTTCACATAGGAGTAAAGTTATTAGCGTCTACATAGTGTGACGGTAGGGTCGGGCAGGGTCCGGCTGGGGCACTCATTTCCAAACTTAACTGAGAAAAAACATGGCTCGCTCGTTCGTAATTAACCAATGCCAACCTGAAGTAATTTACTTTAACAATGTTTCATTTCTCTTATCCCATTTCACCTTGTATTTTGTTTTGTTCAATTATTTTCTGCCTCTGATGAATGTAAGCCACTGTCCAACTCCAACCTCATTCCATTCTTCTCCACTTTTATCTCTCCAAATAGTGGATGAAAAAATAAATCTCTGTTTTCATTCTCATTCTGACGATTTTTTTTCTTTTTTAAGATGTGGGTTTAAAGTTCGTTGTAGTTGTGCAGACAGAAGGCAGATTGATTCCAGCACAACCCTCACCACATCCTGCACACACACACACACACACACACACACACACACACACACACACACTCTCTCTCTCTCTCTCTCTCTCTCTCTCTCTCTCTCTCTCACACACACACACACACACACACACACACACACACACACACACACACACACACACACACACACACACACACACACACACACACACACACACAAACTCTCTCTCTCTCTCTCTCTCTCTCACACACACACACACACACACACACACACACACACAAACTCTCTCTCTCTCTCTCTCTCTCTCTCTCTCTCTCTCTCTCTCTCTCTCATGTACTCACACACACACACACACACACACACACACACACACACACACACACACACACACACACACACACACACACACACACACATACACATACACACACACATCATATGCTTAAGGTCCTTTGAGAAACCCACTTGCAACTACAAAACAAGAGGAGGATATCTTCATAGACCTGCGGTGAGTCTACTCGTATGCATCAGCTGCTGCAACAAATCAACTCATTATCAAGATGAGTACCGGTAACTTTGTATGTCATAACAAAGTCGTTAAAATATCTCCTTATAGCCGACACTGAAAGTCTCCTAATAGTCAGCTGATGCATCAGTTGGCTCAATAGATGACATGTTAAATCAAATCAAAATTTCAAGCTTAGCAACCTGTTTTTCATAAGAAAATAGCTCAGAGCTCTACATGAGCAGATGTTCGAACTTACCTTGAAGGAGGGGAACAAAAAAAAAAAAAAAAAAAAAGCCTCAGAGGTGTTACTTATACATCTGGCGGCTTCGCTGCAGGTAACAAAAATCTACTCATAAAACAGTCTACCTCTGAATACTGTTATCGTTCCATACATCCCGTGGCCCCATCAATATACAGTAGGCTACCTGGTTACGTAAATTCTGATTACGTAATCCAGAAGGAGATTCCTCAGGCCATTTTTCGTATTAATACCGAGTGACTAGAAAGTTTGTTTCCGTTAATACCCAACGTTATTTTTGCTGGTGATATGATAATAATAATAATTAGACTGATTCTAATATGATGTATTACAGTTACACACTGATATCAACTGACTGTTAAGTCCTTTTACATTCGATGACCTGCAGTTAAGCTTTGATATGTTTAAATATCAGCCTTTACTTTTTTGACGATTTTCAAACTAGTAGAAAATACATTTAGACCATTATGAACGAACAATTAAAAAATAAATTATACAAAAATGTTTGAAATCGAGAAAATTTTAACAAGATCCGAATTAAAACCTAACAGTCCTTTTGCTTTTGGTGCTAATATAATCATGTGTAAATAAGCCACCTAATAGAACCGCAACCTCTCTCAACCACCATAACCAGGTTTGAGCATAATTAAGGCCACATGCGAGGCATTACTCATTTTATTTTTTAGTATTGGTAAATAAGCTTATGCATACGTGCTATTATCACTTACACTACTCTGACAGTCAGAGAACCATGATCAAAAATAAATCCCGTGAGCTTTGCAGGCTTTCTGATGCCTCTCATTAGTGTTTTGTTTAGCATATTACATCCCAGTATTCCAATTCATATTCTGCATGCACATTATGTCAGAAAATATTACCGGGTCTATTCAAATTCTGATTTTCTGCTACATATAACGAAAATCAATGGTTGATAGCCTGTAGATCTACTAAATTCCCAAGGGAAAAATGAACAAAAACACAGCCAAAATCAAGATCTCCTCATTTCGATATGTCGAGATGCACTGTCATACACCGTGGGAAAGACAGATTGTGGTATGCAGTTCCAGAGTTGAACAGTTCCGGTTATGAGAAACCGATTATCGGTGAATTCTGACAAGTGTTGTAATGAGAGAGAGAGAGAGAGAGTTGGTTCTCTCCGAAACTGACGAGGACAGGCCGCAAAACCAAGTAGCTTCTATTGGTACTTACATTTTGCGCTGACGGAAGAGTGTGCCCAGAGGATGAGTAGGAGTGTGATGAGGAGGCTGTGATGGAGGCTGTGGTGCCGCCGTGCGCTGTGGCCTCCAGAAAACCACTCCCATATCCCACACTCATTTACCATTTTCATTGATTTACACATTTTTCGTAAATAATTTCACATTACAATGTACCACCAAGTTTGTAAAAGTGTGTAATGTACTTTTCCTATTTATATATGTGCTTAATTTTTGCTTCAAACTTTTATTTATAATTTCATATCAACCTATATTTCCAGAAGGATGTTTTTCTTTTACAATAAGACGACGCCTTATATTTCACCGTACACTTCACACATATTTTCTAATAAGAATCTCACATGCTGTCTCTGAATTTGCGTCAGAGATATTAGTTTTCCATTTTATGATTGTCCATGTGAATAATTTCTTGATTCCATGAAAACAGTTTAACTTAATTTTTTTTCCTCTCGTAACTAATATGCTTTCTCTAATTTTTTTACTGAGATACCTTCATACTGAAGCAGATATTTCACACCTCCTCTATTTTTCCAAAAAAGAAAATTTTGCTTTTCAGCACTAAGATCATTAGAGTGCAATAATACTTTTTGTGATACATTTGTTTAACTTTCTGTAAGAGAAAGTTTTCAATTGCAACAGCCAAAATTTTCTGTGAAAGTCACTGTTAGGTTATTTATACTGTAGAGCAACTACATGTACCTACGATTATATCTATAAGTGTATTTATTATATGCATTTTCCATGTGCAAAGGTAGTGTCAATAGTTAAATATCCACAGACTTTAATTACTGTACCAGAATCATCACAAAACACAGAATGATATAAAAAGACCGCACTGATATCAACATTTTACCTCAATGTATCCTTACACAATTCCCACATGAATCTTAATATATTTAGCGCATTAATTTTTGTTTCCATCACTAGATTCTCAACATCTTTTAATAAGGGTTTGCTCGAGGTCCATCTACAATTTACAACAGTACACACCAACTACGATGAAGCGACACATAAGTTAGTCTGATAAATCCTACTGAAACGTTCACAGGTGATTTGACTCATTATGTGAAATATTGAAGGCTGAACTTCTGATGACTTGACGTACACGTATCTTGTCTTCTAAAGTATCACCTGCACTCTGGAACCTGTAAAAGAGAGACAGACAGATTCAGCTAAATATATATATATATATATATATATATATATATATATATATATATATATATATATATATATATATATATATATATATATATATATATATATATATATATATTAATGTGATTCAAAAATAGGGTAACAATTTCAACACTGTTTTTTCTTGCACGTAAGTCACGCCTTTGTTACACATCTCATAATGATAATACAAGCCAATTTTGGAGATAATAGAAGTATATTTAAAGGGCGTTCAAAATGATGACTTATCAATGTCTGATATATATATATATATATATATATATATATATATATATATATATATGTATATATATATATATATATATTGTTACGGAACAGCGAAAGATAATGTACACTTTCAGTGAGAATACTAATAATCACTACTGTCCCGTAAAGTTCCAGGTTCAAAACAAAAGAGTTAGGTAAAATTACAAGTTAAAGTTTAATGCTCAAACTAACAACAAAACATTCAGGACTCATAAGGATAATGTAATGGCAAAAAAACAGGTTAAATATATGGTTAACTGCAATAGCCTCTATTAACACGAAATTAGCAAGAGTAAATTTACCTAAGTCAGCCCTGATAAAATGAAAATACACTGGGTAATGCTCAGTTAATGCAAGATAAATTATTACAGATACAAACTATTATGAACAATAGCTAACAATAAGAACCTTACATGAATTACAAAAAAACCTCACTAGGCCTACAAATTAACAACTTATGCTATACAGTACAAGAACAAAATGCAATAACACTTATACTCAAATTACACAGCTGCTAGATGGTTGGAGACTTCCTGAGCACTCACAATAATAACTGTACAGGGGAGGACAGAGATGTGAACAAAATGAGGAGTAGATCTAAGTGGCAATTAATGTAGAGACTGAGCTCATTATATAGGGGCCGGCAGAGCTTGATACAACTTGTATGAAGGACGTGCAAATGAAGCCATGGGGACAAAGAGTTGACAATCCCACTCTGAACAACAGAAAGAACGATTTACTCTACTATAACGGTAGAAGGGAGGGAGTGAGGTAGAACACGCTCGTGATCAAATAGGCAGCACACTGTTCGTTAGAATTACACAAAGGATGATGAAATCATAGGCTATGTAACACCTCCCCACAAAGAAAAAGAAATTTACAAAGGAAATTTCTTATTATTCTAAAACAATCTGTCTAAAGTCTAGATAAGCAATCTGCAATAACATTTTCTTTCCCCTTGACATGCTGTATGTCTAATGAATACTCCTGAAGTAGTATACTCCATCTTGTCAATCTCTGATTTTTATCTTTAAACTTACTAAGGAATTTCAGTGGGTTATGATCGGTATAAATGACTATGGGGTCAAAACCAGAACACAAATAAAATGAAAAATGCTGTAAACCCAAAATCAAGGCCAAAAGCTCTTTCTCAATAGTTGAGTAGTTCTTTTGAGGTGGAGTGAACTTCTTACTGTAATAAGATACAGGGTGTTCAATACCCTGATCATCCTCTTGCAGCAAAACAGCCCCAGCTCCTGTATCACTTGCGTCAACAGCCATCTTAAAAGGCTTAGCAAAATTTGGAGTAGCAAGCACTGGCTGACTCAATAGGATAGCTTTAAGTTTGTTGAAAGAGGATTCACAGTTATTGGTCCAGACAAATTTAACTCCCTTTTTCAGTAGGTCTGTAAGTGGTGATACAAGAATTGAAAAGTTAAGAACAAATCTCCTGTAATAACCTACCATTCCCAAAAATCTTTGTAGCTCTTTCCTACTTTTCGGTCTGGGAAGATCACTTATAACCTGAACCTTAGCTGCTGGTGGTGCAACATGTCCATCACCAATTATGTACCCAAGGTACTGAACTTTAGCTTGACCAGACTCACACTTTGATAAATTAGCTACAAGATTAGCCTGAACCAAACGCTCAAGAAATTTACTGACATGGCATAGGTGATCTTTCCAGTTGTCACTGTAGATTAATACATCATCAATATAAACAACACACCCTGCCAAACCCTCTGTTACAACATTCATGAGCTTCTGAAATGTGGCTGGTGCATTCTTCATACCATATGGCATTACAGAACATGCAAAAGTCTTTCCTAGTGTTACAAAACATGAGATCTTCCTAGCACGTTCAGTCATAGGTACTTGCCAGTATCCCTTTAACAAATCAAACTTACTTATGTACCTAACAATCCGATCTTGTCTATGCAATCTTACACACGAGGGAGACGGTAAGTGTCTGTTTTGGTTATCTGATTAACACGTCTGTAGTCGATGCAAAGCCGCTGTGACCCACCTGGCTTAGGGACTAGAGTGACAGGAGAACTCCACTCGCTCTGACAAGGCTCAATCATCTTGTGGTCCAACAGGTAGCCAAGCTCCTTCTCGATGAGAGGAACTTTCACTGGGTTCACACGGTAAGGAGGCAGTTTAATTTGCTTTGCGTCTCCAACATCGACATCATGCATCAACACAGTAGTTCTTCCTGGAGTGGCACGGAACACTTGCGGGTACTCCTGCAGTAATGCCGAAAACTCCTGCCTTTCCTCGGGAGGTAGATGAGAAAGCTTAGTCTGGAGATCATTCATGATATCAGGATTCTTCCCCATACTATCACTCAGGCTCATGCTGCATGGGAGAGCTTCACTTGCAGACTCGGGTGGAACAGCTACAGTGCAGACTTGGTTATTTTCGTCCCGCCTGTGATATAACTTTAGCATGTTGATGTGACAAAGTTGCTTGTTCTTTCTACGATCTGGTGTGGCGATGGCATAGTTGAGATCACTGAGCTTCTTCTCCACGAAATAAGGACCACTAAACTTGGCTTGAAGAGGTTGCCCATGCACCAGTAGCAGAATCAAAACCTGATCTCCTGGCTGAAAGTGGCGTAACCTGGACTTCTTACCATACCAAGTCTTCATCTTCTCCTGAGCAGCTCCTAAATTCTCTCTCACCAGCTGTAAAGCAGTGGACAGCCGTTCTTTGAACTTCATCACATACTCCAGCAGGTTGATGTCATGTTCCTCAGACAGCCAGCATTCCTTGAGTAGCTTAAGGGGTCCTCTTACTTCATGGCCAAACAGTAGTTCAAAAGGTGAGAAGCCCAGTGATTCATTTGGAGATTCTCTTGCGGCAAATACAACAAATGGAAGACCTTTATCCCAGTCTTTCTGATGTTCCAAACAGTATTTCTTGAGCATCGATTTGAGTGTTTGATGATATCTCTCCGACGCTCCTTGGGTCTGGGGATGGTAAGCTGAAGACGTGATCTGGGTGATGCCCAACTCTTTCAGAGACTGCTTGAAAACATTTGACATGAAATTACTTCCCCGGTCTGACTGTACCTCCTTGGGCAGACCAAACTTTGTGAAGAACCCTAGCATTTCCTTAACCACGTTCTTTGCAGAGATATTTCTAAGTGGAATGGCTTCAGGATAACGAGTAGCCATATCAATCAGGGTCAACACATAAGAAAATCCTGAAGAAGTCTTAGGAAAAGGGCCCACAATATCCACCAACACACGGGTTAAAGGCGCCTCAAAAGGAGGAATGGGAACTAGAGGTGCAACCTTTTCGGTCTGATTACACTTCCCCACAACTTGACAGGTGTGAAAAGACTTACAATACCAGGAAACATCCCTGAAGATACCTGGCCAGTAGAAGTGTTTCAAAATGCGCGCCACAGTCTTCCTCACTCCAAGGTGTCCTGCCAAACTGGAATCATGAGCCACTCTAATGATATCCTGCCTACAAACATGAGGGATGACAACTTGATGTACAACCTCCCATTCACAGTCGGCTGATGCTGTTGGGGGTCTCCACTTCCTCATAAGTACTCCTGACTTTATATAATAACAAGTAGAAGCACCAGCTGACTCTTCCTCACTGCAAGCAGAGTTAGCTAGACCTTTCAACTCAGGGTCAGCAACCTGCAACTCAACCAACTCTTGACGAGACAAATTATCAACACTACGGGGTACTGCCTCATCTGGTGAGTGGTCCAAATTAGCAAGAAAAGTGTCAGCTAGGATAACATCATCATCATTATCCTCTAAATCACCAGTAACTTTAGACTTAGCCCTAGCGACAGCACATGCAGGGAACACATCAGGGACATCACAATCTCGGGTCGCAGCCACTGGCTCACTAGACAACTGAGGAGCTGGACACACTTGACTTCCACCAATATCATTTCCAAGTAAGAAAGTTACACCTGACATTGGGAGTGTCTCAACCAACCCAACCATAACGGAACCATTAACAAAACCAGACTCTAAATTCACTCTGCACAGAGGGACAGAGAAGTAATTATTCCCTACACCTTGTAAGATTACAGTTTCATCAGAGGAATTAACATTAGAGCTTAGAACACTGGTCAGCATAAGGGATTGGCAAGCACCTGTATCACGATATATTTTAACTGATTTCCTGTTATTACTGTCCAGAGGACTGACAAAATCATCAGACAGGAAATTAGCACATGAACTCTTGAGAGTGTCACCCACGTTACTGCTCAAAAGAGGAGCTCCATCATGAGAATTTAAGTTACCCCTCAAAGCAGGTTCAGTTAACTCAGTTAAAGAATTCTGGGAACTCTCAAGAGTGGACACTAGACCAATTGACTGAATATTTATAGACTCCTTTTTGTTCACATGACGCTGTCTCCTGAAACATTTCTCCGTAGTATGACCAAGCTTACTACAATAAGTACATTTACTTTTCTGAAATCTTGAGGTGAAGCTGGTATTTACTTCCTGAGAAACATCATCTTTATTCTCTTTCCTGTTACCTGTACTCTGAGTAGAGGCAACGTACTTACTCTCAGCTTTCCCTTTTTCTTTAGAATATCTCTTGTGAGTGAGAACATATTCATCAGCTAAAACTGCAGCATCAGACAAATTATCTATTCTTCTCTCATCAAGATATAGGCTTACATATTTATAAATACACCTTTTGAAGTCCTCCAGCAAAATCATCTGCTTAAAAATGTCAAAATCAGAATCCACATTCTTAGAATTTAACCACTGCTCTAACAGATCTTCTTTGATTTTTGCATACTCAACATGGGATTGCTTATCTTGCTTATAGGTTGTCCTAAATTTTACTCTATAGGCTTCAGGAACAAGCTCATAGGCCTTAAGAATCAAGCTCTTAACTACATCATAATTATCACACTGATCCTGAGGCAAAGATGCATAAGTTACTTGAGCTTTACCGGTGAGAACAGTTTGAAGGAGTACTGGCCAATACTTTTTGGGCCAATTAAAACCTGTAGCTACCCTCTCAAACAACTGAAAATACTTTGTTAAATCAGATTCATTAAAAGGAGGGACAAGTTTAACATTTTTAGCCACATCAAAATCATCAGAGCTAGATGATCCAGTTCCACCTTGTTTCATGCGATACTCATGGTCTGCCTGAATCCTAGCAATTTCAACTTGTGCCTCAGCCTCCTTAGCACGAGCCTGAAATTCAGCCTCCTTAGCATGAGCCTGAAACTCAGCCTCCTCAGCATGAGACTCCGCCTCCTTAGCCTGAGACTCCGCCTCCTTAGCACGTGCTTGAAATTCAGCTTCCTTCACACGAGCCTCCTGCAGGTCTAGCTGTAACATAACTATTTTCAATCTGCGTTTGCTCATTTGGAGGAGTTACATTAAACAAGCTTTCATTAATCATGTCAACAATTTGATCTTTAGAATGATGAGAGCGAACAGCAATTCCCAATTGTTGAGCAACAAGCTTAAGTTTATTCTTTGTTCTGTTTTCTACATCACACACTGTTTGCACATATAAGTGGAACTAGGACAAGGAGAACTTGTTCAAGTTTTTGGAAACTGATTTTTTTGCAACACCTTAATATTATCTATCTATCTATCTATCTATCATCTATCTACTATCTGTCTCTCTCTCTCTATCTATTCATCTATCTATCTATCTATCTATCTATCTATCTATCTATATATATATATATATATATATATATATATATATATATATATATATATATATATATATACTGACTGATCTGTGGATAGCTCGAGAGATAGTACACAAATGGCATGCATATTTTTAGTACACACTCACTGTTATTGCTGTGAAGGCAGATGCAGCATGCATTATCGATAAATAAGCATCACTAAGGTCTTTAGAAAGAAACCCTAGGTACGAGTTCGAAAGGAAACAAGAGAGGTTCCTTTGCCCTCAGCAGAGTACAAAAGGCACTTAAAATTTTTTCACTAAATTGTAAGAGCATTTGCTGAGCGTTAAAATTTAATCGTCAAAGCCTTCTTGCTTATTTTTCGCTTTGCCAGTCAAATATTTGTCATAACTGAATGTAAAAATTCCAGTGGAGCAAATGTGAGCACAGAAAAAAAAAGTTAAGATACTTTCTTGGCAATCAGGAACAATTCAGGGAAAGGAAGAAATTCGATATTTTTACTTTTTTACCTATTGAGTAGTGGCAGATGAGCCCCTGTCGTTATATCCTCAGTATTTATACCTTGTCTACCGTTCAGATCTTTGTTCACATTCCTAGGTTTCTCTCTCTCTCTCTCTCTCTCTCTCTCTCTCTCTCTCTCTCTCTCACATTGAGCTTCGTAACCTACTGTCTTATCTCTTTTGTCTTTACCCTTCATTAGCTGGCTTGCTCCCACCACCCTCTATTTCATCAGCGCCTCCCTTATACCCTTCAGTACCATGACCCCTTATTTTGAATGGATATGAAGGCTGAATCCCTTCAGCCAGATTGCATAACTTTTTTCTTCTTGCCACCCCTGACGATTTAATTCTGTGTATAACTATCGTTTTGGACTGGAAAGATTAGGTATATGTCAATAACTCTTTATAGCTAGAGGGTTCTCGTAAGGTAAATAAAATCTTATCGCTCTACCGCCACCCAAAAAAAAAAAAAAAAAAAAAAAATCCACTATCATGTCGTCTGCTGAAATGTTTAAACCAAGCAATATGCTAATGCCTTTTAAGTTATATTCTTGCCGCCTTACACGATTCTGTCCCGTTCATCCATTATTCTGTCCAAATCTAACACATCAGGAGTGTAATGGCCCGGGGTTAAGCTATTTAGTCCCAGTATTTAAGCTGAGGGAGACCAGCCACTCGAAATTAATGGATCTTGAATATGGCTCTCTATTATCTCTTTATTTTTTCTTCTTCCTTGGAAGGAGCAAATTGTAGGCCCATGGCCTTTGGTTCCTTCTTCCTAGCATTAAAAAAAAAAAAAGCCTCACTAACCCACTGGTGACATTCCGTGAGCGATAAACCTCGACGGCCTATCAGATGTAAACCTCTGCGAGTGCCAGTCGGTTGGAGCGCCCTAACCCGCTTGACCATCAGGTTATGTGTATCACCACTTGTAGTAAACGATTTCTTGGGTTACATTAAACCACTTGGTTTGTCACTCTGTGTGGCAGCACTATACCGAGTATGTGGACCGAAGGCTCCTTCACCTACTACAGTTTTGTTCATCTTCGATCACGTCCACATGTGTGCTGGAACAAGTGATGGCAACATGTAACCAACAGAACAATGAACAAGCAACAACCATGCTCGGAACTGCATCGCCCAGATCATGTGGGCGACATCATTGTGAAGTCTCAGCTGCCTCGTATGGATAAATTAATCGCATCACCTCTGTTGCCAGTAAGTTGGAAGCTGCACCGAAACATATGTACAATACATATATCTGTCCATATCCTGCTGCATTCATGTATCCAAGCATATTGCCATTTGTGTTTTCAATACATGTCCTAGGACACGGATGGACGCGTCCATAGGAAATACCTGTTTTATTAAAAGGATTAAAAAAGACAATGTCTAACTCCTCAAGTTTGCACCAGTTTTCTTAACCTGAGTAAAACCGTCTAAAGATGGTTAGAATAAAAGTAAATGACATCTGCTCAGTGAAAGACATAAACCATCTCTTCCTAATTGACGTTTGTCTAGTCGATAGACATGTACCTGTTGTAAGTAACTAATACTGGATTCTCTTTTATTACTGATACCTTCAGATGCTCAAACTGATCTCTTGAAGTGATATTATTACTGACAATTTATCATCTGATGTGTGAGGTGTAAGGCTGAGAGAAAGACCACGAAAAGGATAGATGAACAGTGTGAAGAGAGCGTTAGATGGGAGAGGCATGTCGGTAGACCAAGGAAGAGTGGCTGCGCGTGATAGGGGTTAATGGAGAGAAATTGTGAATGCATAAATGGTTGACATGGCCCCGACGAGATGTTCTCCCGCATCTGGTCTGATCAGGTGATCGGGTCAGGGGTGGGGAAGGGGTTGGGTCCATTATGATGTGGAAGGGTTAAACCAGCTCTGCTGTCTGGCCCTGCTGCGGATGTCATTGGACTGAACTGCGCAGTTGACTCTCCTGCGGTGCGGTGTGGTGAGGTGAGGTCACTTCTCCCCATAGAGGCAAAGATACGAGTAGATGTGTGTGTGTGTGTGTGTGTGTGTGTGTGTGTGTGTGTGTGCAATTTGGTGAGGTGTCGTCCTGTCTCGGCTACGCCCCTAGGGTGAAAAAGCCTAGGAATATACAGGGATAGAAGTAACTAATAATGAATTCTTTAATATTATTTTTATCATCATCATCATCATCATCATCATCATTATTATTAATTTTATTATTATTATTATTACTCGTATGATCTCATTTACGCTCAAAGTGATATCTTGAAGTGAGAATATAACATAAACAGTAAAAAAATGATCTCCAGTTAATCATCCCCTTCAGTACAATTGCACTTCTTTATACATTTTTCTCATGTCATCATTAACTTAGAGGATATTTATAGTATTAAGAGACCTAATGTATATATAACTCCTGTTTGTTCATTTCCACTCGCTTTCTTCCTTTCTATTTTTTCTCTTGCATTTTATTTCCATTCGTCCTCTTTCCAATTATTGTTTTCTCTTTGCACTTCTTGTCCTTGTTTCACTCCTGTTCATACCTGCAAGCTTTAACCATAACATTAATTCTTTATCTAGCTAAAGTTACACTGGTATTGTTCACCCTCTCATCTTTTCTCCTCCATCTTTCATTTACTTTCATTCTTTTCCATTTCATCCTATCAAACTTCGTCCCGTAATGTTCACCCTCTTACCGTCTTCTTCTGGCTGTTTTCACTTTCAAATCTCTTCTCATACTTGTTTTACTTTCTGGACATCATTCCTCTCACAGTCTTTAACCTCCCCGTCACCTTGTCGGACAGATTTTCACATCAGCCTTTTCTCACTTTATTAACCTCTCATCTTTCTTTTTCTCTAACTTCTTGTTTTTTTTTCACCAATTCATCTTCCCTCTCATTTGTAATCGTATCAGCCTCGTTTCTCTTAAATTTTTGGAGACTATCTTTTTCTGGGTTCTGATTGCCTTTCTACTCTAACATACTACTCCATGCCTCTCTTTTTCTCGTTGTTTTCTTTCCTTTCCCTGCCTTTTCACTCACGCCTTTCTTTGTTTCCCCATGTCTCTCCCTTACGTTGTTTGCTCGTCACTTGATCTTCACAATTTTTTTCTCTTATATTTCGTCCTGCCTGGCTTTTTACTTAACCCGACCCTTTCTTCTTTTCCTCTCTCTCTCTCTCTCTCTCTCTCTCTCTCTCTCTCTCTCTCTCTCTCTCTCTCTCAATTCATTACTCTCCCACTCTTACCTTCACAACACTGATACAGCCTAAATTTTTGTAACCAGTTGATGTCATTTTCATTTCATTCTTGTATCTCCAGATGCTTTTTCAAAACTTACGTGAGAATTTTTGAACTGTAGGGGTTAGATGCTGCTTGGATAATCCCTGCTCTGCTAAGGTGCCTTCCCATAACATATAAAATCGTCTATTAAAAACGTCTAGTAGCAGGAGTATATAATAAAGACTGCCGACCTCTGGCTGAAGGTATAAACATGAAATACAAGGGAAAAACCTATGGATGGGATGTTGCATGTTTCAGAGCTTAATGTGTGTGTGTGTGTGTGTGTGTGTGTGTGTGTTTGTGTGTGTGCTTTACTCAGTTAACGTAGGTTTTATCTAATATGAGCTATAATTCATTTCCTTTATTTTTTTCATAAGTTCGTTTATGTTTTATATAATATTTATCCCTGTTAAGATTTTTTTTATTATATTTCTTAGTACTGTTTTTTAAATTCCATATAGGACTATAAATTTTTACCTTCGTTTTGTTAGATTTTCATCACTTTCCACCATTTGATTCTCTTTTTCCAGACTACGTTTTTTTTTTTACCCTATATATATTGTTTTTATACAACTATAACTTTCTGTATTTGCCTTCCGTCGCATTCCTCCCCTTTCCACCCGTGCTAGTTTTTCCATCTGCACTTTTATATGACTGGATGTTCCCCGTATTGCGGCAATATTTCTTCAACTTTTGTTTCTACGACTTTTCTTTAAACTTTCTTTCCTCCTTGGGTTTTTCTTTCACATTTTCTAATTCTTTCAGTGCGATCACGCTTTTTCTTATACCCGGTACTTTAACCTTGCTGTCATAATATATATATATATATATATATATATATATATATATATATATATATAACACCTTTACTCCAGAAAAGTACCTTTTTTCAGTTAGCTTTTGCCTCCCTTAAACGATTTCATCAGCTTACGAAATCAGGTAGTCTGGTGGTTATTTATGACTCTGTGCAATCCCGTGGCAACAAAAAGTTGTTTCTAAACCTTTAACCAAGTTGTCTAGTGAGGTTAGGAACACGGTGAAAATAGGTAGTTAGGCTGAAGAGGTTAAGAAGGATTTTTGACAGCGATTAGAAATGCTCTCTCTTTACCACTTTCAAAATAGTTATTATCTTTTTTACTTTTTGGGCTAACATCAAGCGAATGCATGAAGTTTTGCATTGACTATTGTAGTAGTGGAACCGGCAAAATAAATTTTCATTAATTATAGTATCATTATTCCTTTCAGAATGACATCTCTTGTACGGTAGCCTTGCTAATACCAGACTTTTTTTCTTGTGCTGGGAGAGTGGCCAAGTACTAGAGAAGTTCTCGAACCCAAGTTGTTATCGTTATTACAGAGTGGCTCGTAAGTTGCTTTAATGAGATGTAAATATTTATTGCAAGTATATCTGCATCCTTATGAGAACTTAATGTCGGGAGTTTGTAGGCGTGTACTTTTCGGAAGTGTCGTATGCATAATTGTATGTATGTATGTATGTACACTTACGGGACAAAGTAAAATATTTCACAGCAGCATCTCACCTTCAATTTCTAGTTGATATCTCAAAGTTGTGAAACGCTTGTTATGTTCCTCTGCCAACAAATGATTTTTATACCTGCAATCGCGAAGCGAGAGTGGACGCTATGTTATGCCTGGCGTGTGTGTGTGTGTGTGTGTGTGTGTGTGTGTGTGTGTGTGTGTGTGTGTGTGTGTGTGTGTGTGTGTGTGTGTGTGTGTGTGTGTGTTAACAAAGTAAACAGTATTTATCTGAGTTTAACAAAGCTGGTGGAGTGATGAGGGTCTGTCAAAAGACTGACCTTGTGTTTTTGAGAACAATTAGTCCTTGAACTTAAAATGGCTGGAAAACAGTGACGATGGTATAAACATAATCCTCAAGGATATCTGTGGATGGTATTCTGAATGTAATTTACTCTTTCTGTCTTTTATGCCATAGTAACAATGTCCTAAAATAGTACCAAAAAACATACACTAGATTTAGGAGCAGTCTGGACCCGTTCAGGGAGGGACATTAGTTTCCTGAAAATTTTCACCGATATAGTATCTGTGAAATCCAAAGAAAACCCATTTAACATCAATGTGCTTGGCAAGTCATTTAACTGCAGGTGGAGATTTCCATAAGTCGGAACAAAAGGCAGAATTCTTAGCTACCATGATGAATATAAACCCTCTTTCCAATGTCATGCTGAGGTGACGAGAAAATCACAATGAAGCAAAAATGAAGGAACCCAGATCAGTCTTCTAATTCCTGTGGTGTGAGATCTATAAGTCATCTTGTGCCACAAACGGTTGGTAGTACGGTTGCTCTGTGCCCATGCCAACAGTAAAATTTAACAACCATCAACCAAATCAGTGTCTTAGCTTATCTAACTGCAGCATAAATACCCAACACAGTATAACCCAGTGTAACCCAAATTCGAAGTACTTTACCCTTACCTAAGTCAATTTATTCTATTCTCATTTTATACTAACCAGGGGAGACTTAATCTAACCTAAATTAGCTTAATGCAGCCTAACTTAGCTCAAACTAATTGCGACATTTCTTCGCAACCACCATATTCAGTAAAAAATTCAGAGTGAAAAATTACTTCAGCTATGATTTTGAAAAATAATTTTGATAAACCGAGTTGGAAGTGGTGACTCGTAAGAAAATGTCTCCCGTTTTATACCTGGATTACTTTCATGGAGAGTTACTATGCATCAGAAAGAATATTAAACAATAATTCTCTCTCTCTCTCTCTCTCTCTCTCTCTCTCTCTCTCTCTCTCTCTCTCTCTCTCTCTCTCTCTCTCAGCCCGAACTCTTAGGCCCGAATTCAGGACGACAGATTAAACTTCGGGTTTGAGGATGGTTCAAACCAGGGATTGGAGATTACTCTATTTATCTATCCATCTATTGCCAGACGCCTTAATCCCATAAGGCGTGACCACAAACAAATCACCTCCATGTCGCCCTGTCCCCCGCCCTTTCACTGCCCTCCACCTAGCTCACATCCCCCTCTCTCATATACTGATATACATTCCACTCCATCCTTCCATCTCATCCTCAGCCTCCCTCTCCCTCTCCCTCTCCCCCCTCCACCTTACTCACATACACTCTCCTCGTTAGTCTCTCACTTTTCATCTTCTCCATATGGCCAAACCACCTCAGTGTATTTCTCCCAAAGCTTTCTGTCTCATCCACATCCACATCACAACTCTCCTTCACTTCCTCGTTTGACAGACTGTCTCTCCATATGCCCACATGGTCCTCTCAAATAACTCATTTCCATTGCTTTCATTCTTGATTTGTGTCCTTCAAACAAGGTCCAACCTTCACTTCCATATCTTAGCGTTGGTATCACAGTACTATTATGCAGTGACTTTTTTGCTTCCATGCTCACTTCCCTACTTCTTATCACTGCTTTCAAAGAACCAGCAGTTCTCTTCCTTGTTGTACCCTTTCAAGCATTTCACCCTCTAAACTTCCATCCTTACTTATCACACTACTCAAGTACTTAAACGTACTCAAATTATCCATTTCATCATCATCCAAGCTCACTGTACATTTAGTGACTTCATTTCTCTCAAAGACCATAACTTTATTCTTCCCTACATTCACCTTTAGATTCCGTTTCTTACACATTCTTCCAAACTCATTCACCAAGTATTTCAGTTCCTCCTCGTCCTCATTTAAGAATACAGTATCATTTGCAAACAGCAATACTGGAAGTTTCCAAACGTCGCCCTCTCTCATTAGGGCCGCTCCAACATCCACTGCTCTACCTAGTATCACTTTTGTGACTCCATCCATTTACAGATTGAACAACCATAGAGACATGACACATCCCTTTTTCATGCCAACATTCAAAATTAAAAATTCACTCAGTTCCCTGTCCACATGCATTGCAGCCTTAGCCCCCTCATACATATTCTTCATGGCATTGAACAACTTCCCATTTACTCCATATAATCTTAGTATTTTCCAAATTCCTTATCTACGCACTCTGTCATATGGTTTCTCCTAATCCACTAAGGCCGCACAGAACTTCTTTCCCATCTCTAAAAACTTTTCCACTACATACCTGAGGATGAATATCTGATCTACACAACCTCTTCCCTGCTTAACCCCTTAACCGCGGGGCGTCACTTTCGTGACGCTTGGGAGCAAGGGATCATACCGCAGGGCGTCGCTTTTGTGATTTTGTGTTATTTTGAATTCACCCAGGCTTCCAAGTGGGGGCTTGTATCATCTATCAGTACTGCCAATGTCCAACACTAGTCAGCACTCCTAATCTCATCTGTACTCCCATCCATTGTTGACAATTTAGCCATTTCTCCCCGTTCTTGACTCCCCTCCCTACCCCCCCTCCATTACACTATCCTCTCGCCTGCGCGGCCGTGCTACGCTAAGTAAATCTTCCCTGGAATTTTTCACTGATTTCATCCATTGAAATAAGCCCTATGCCCTATTCTTATACCAAATAATATATACAAGAAAGAAATAAGGTAAGTGAGAGTGCCATACACCTGGAATTGGCTAATTATCACCTGACAACACCTCACGTGCACTCGTTCGCTAATTTTCGCTGTTTTTTTCCCCTTGAAATATGCCATATAATCTATTTTCGTAATAAATATACATATAAGGAGGGAAGGGAGAAGCCTAAGTGATATTTACATTCACCTGGAACTACCTAATTTATAATGTATTGTCTAGATTTCCTGCCAATCATTTCAGTGAAATACATAGCTGTTTCAAGAGCTACGTCGGTAGTGCTGAATAACCCTCAAGTAGGCCTCAACCCGGGCCGGCCCTCCTATCAGTTCTCCCTCAGATTCCGAAGAGGAGGTACGGCTCATCCTCTTGCTGACTTCAGGGCCTTTTTTCACCCCCATGCAAGGGCCCTGTGACCTTTACCCCCTAATAAACCTCGTGTGGAAAGAGGTAAAGGGCTGACAATTGATAAAAGAGTGACTACCATCTTTCTATTGAGTAAAACAGTGCAAGTGGAATTGTAAATAATGTGTAAACAGCAAGTGAAAGTAATGAATGTAAATATACGTGAACAATGGAAAATAGTTTTATAAGTTACTTCAAGTGACAGTGCATAACACAGTGTAAATAAAATAGAAATGTAAATAACGTAAATAAAATAGAGAACGTAAATAGAAATGTAAATGAGTAGTATTATAAGAATACGAGTATATACCCTAGGAGTAATGAAAGTGAAAGTTTCACTATAGCATGTCTGAATACTATGAGTTATGAGAGTGAAGATGAAAGTGACATTCACTCTCAATGCCAGTATACAGGACGAGAAAGTGAATGCTACGTATTTTACTGAAAGAAATTGAATCCCTACAGTGGCAATAAACTAATACTACTGAAGGAAACTTATGGATAAAGACTGTAGATATATATAAGTGTTATGTAGTTATAGAAATATAAAGTGTGAGGGGTTTTATGAATAATAAATGACAGAGTACCAAGAGCGAACTAGCGGAAGTGCGGCGGTCAGACGCGCTCATAATTTTCATTGCTTTTACAGTGTTTTTTTTTTTTTGGAGTATGGATCCCAAACTACTTGAAAATCATAGAGTATTATTTATAGTGTTAATATCTGGCTGTGGTAATCATATTACGGGTTGTCGGGAACTGTAAAGTGGAGACTTCGTTACCCAACTTCAGACGTCTCCACAAGTCCTACGGTAACTGACGAAGGCTCAACAAACATTCCAGGAGAAAGCTGAAGGTATGTGCCATAAGCATATATAATTTTAATATTCTAGGACTAATAACTGATTTTTGGCAAATATTTTTTGAGAGTCTGTCGGAGCCCAAATAACCCCGCGGCACATGCAAAACATCGGTAAACATGCCCGCGGTGTAGGGGTTAAAATCTCCTTGTTCTTCTCCAATTAATTCCTATTATTTCCTTAACTTTGTCAATAAGTATCCTACCATATTATTTGCCTATTACGATAAGGAGACAAATGCCCCAATAATTATCACAAGCTTCTTTTTCCCCTTTTCCTTTGTTCATGGGAATAACAATACCTGACATCCAATCCTCCGGGACTCTACCTTCCTCCTAGGCCAATCTGCTCGTCTTCCACATCCATCCTACTATTATCTCTCCCCCATGCTTCATCATTTCACCACAAACTCCATCAATCGCTGTGTCTTTCCCCATTTTGACTTTCTTCATTGTTTCCACTACTTCTATCCTATTGATCTCTTCCTCTCGTCTCACCGCTCTCCTACTCCCAGCCATTCCCCAGCCACTTTTACTCACATTGCTTTCATTCTCTATGTTTACCAGTTCCTTAAATTGTTCTCTTCATCTGCTGACTTCTTCTCCCATCTCTGTCATCAATCTACCATTTTGATCTTTCATTCTCTGACTAACTTCTTTATCGCCCTGTCTATCTCTCCTTACCTCCTTCCAGAAGATTATCTTACTTTCTCTCCATTTTACACTCAAATTCCTTCCAAATTCCTTATCCACTCTCTTTTTACTCTCTCTTCCTCTCCGCATATAACTCTCTCTTCTCCATGCTTTTGCTTCCCATCCACTCACTATGTGCTTACTTCTTTTGTGCCACAGCTTGCCTCACCTGTTCATACCACCATGGTGTTCCTTGCACCCTCTTTTGTCTTCTCTTCACCCAACACACCACCTCACATTCTGCACAGATTTCTTCTGTGAAAATCTTGGACACACTTTCCACCTCCTCCATCTGCTCCAAATTATATTGACCCAATCGCTCCTCCACTTCTCTCATATATTCTGCCTTTTCCCCCTCTTGGTGCAACTCCTCTATCTTTCTTGCTTGGACTTCCTCCTCGTGTCCTTCCCTCCTTCTTTTCCTCCATTGCACTTGAACCTTGACTTTCACCACCACCAAGTGGTGGTCAGAAAGTCCACTTCCCCAACCTCTGCATACTCTTGCATCCATTATATACCTCCTCATTCCGTCATCCACACATACATAATAAAACATTGCCTTCCGTTCATTGACTTCTTCACCCACCCTTCTCATCACTCGCCAAGTATACCGTGGATCATTTTGTGCCTAAAGAGGGCACAGGCTATCACCAACCCCCTTCCAGAACAAATGTCCACTAGAGCACTGCCTTTCTCATCCACTCCAGTAGGCACACCCCAGTCACCAAATACTCCACCTTCGCATTCCCTACTTGTCTATTCATATCCCCAGTCAAAAACACTCTCTCATTGCTCTCAACTTTTCCATCCATGATTCCTCTTTTGCCTAGAACTCTTCTTCCACTCTGTCTACACGATCTTGCGTTGGCGTGTACACACACACACACACACACACACACACACACACACACACACACACACACACACACACACACACACACACACACACACAGAGTCGTCCGCGTTTCAATCACTTTCAGTTTTACCCACACAGTCCTTGAACCAGCTGATCAGTACTCTCTTATATTCTCCTTCCTTCTCGCACACAACAACACATATACGCACTTTTTCATAATAAGGCAAATGTACTTTGAGTACTAGAAAAAAATTATTCATTGATGAAAGGGTTTATGTTACAAAAGTATGGTAGGCTACCGTTTGTACAACTGACAGTTTTGTGATACCGACATACGATGATATAATATGGGTTACTGGTTATACAGCTGACACGGTTTTGTTTTGTTTTTGTTATACAGAAGTATGATAGTAATTGGTTACTGTCTGCACATATGAAATAAAATTTATTAATACGGTATGAACAGGCTATTCTTCGCACGTGACAAAATTCTATGATAAAGGAAGTAAGACGCTTAATTATAATGCCATTAACACGCATGTCAACCAATAGCCTCCTCTCCACAAACTCTTCAATCTATAGCAATGATTGGAATGAATAATCTCGTATTTATGTTGATACTTGCCTACCTCAATCTCCAGTCAATCCACCCCCTAGAGGTGGTTTAAACAATGGACGGATTACACCTCGGATTAAGTGCCTCATTGGCTTTAAACCTCGTTCTGATACTAGGATCTGGGATTATGGTTTAATCCAGGTTTAAAACCGAGGATCGGGTTCCAAACCGAGACATGAATTTGGGCCAAAGAGCCTGATACATGAGTCTAATGAAATGGAAAGTGAGTTTGGGAAAAGTTAATAGTTTGAGGCTGGTTCATTTTTCAAGTTTGGTGCCAGTTTTGTGGTGCTAAGAGTTGGGGGAAAGTAGGAGAGGATGGTGCTGTGATGTTACGGTGAAAAAGTGGTCAGTGTGATGTGATGTGATGCTTTTGGGATGAGTGTGGTTTGCTCTGATGTGAATCTGGGTGTGGTGTGATTTAGTGAGGTGGTGTGGAGATCAGTGTGGTGTCGTATAATGGTGTAAAGCAGAGGGTGATGTATGGTGTGATGTAATGGTGGGACACTGAATGCGGTATGGTGTGATGGTTGAAGCCAAATGTGATGTGGTGTGGTGTAGTGTAATTATACGGGGGTGAGTGTAATGTGCTGTGATGGTGCGGATCAGTGTGATATGATGTGATATGAGTGCTGTTAAGGTGTGGAATTACTTTAGTGTAATGAAATGGTGTAGGGCTGAGTGTTGTGTGTTGTGACAATGTGGGGCTGAGTGTGGTGTGGCGTGACTGTTCTGGACTACATGTATTATGGTATGGCCTTGCTATGATGATATTATGGTAGTGTAACTATAGTCAGTATGGTGTGGACAGTGGTGTGATGGTGTTAGGCCAGGTTTGGTATGGTGGTACCGTATTGATTGGGGAAGACAGTGGTGTGGCGTGATGGCTTAGTGTTGAGTGTGGTGAGGTGTAATGATGTGGAGATGAGTGTGTTGTGATGTGATAATGGAGATGAGTGTTGGTGGTGTGATGATGTGAGGCTGAGTGAAGTGTGGTGTAACGGTATGGAGATGACTGTTGTGTGGTGCGATGATTTAGGGCAAAGTGGGTTGTGGTATGATGGCGTGGGGATAAGTGTGGCGTGGTGTGATGGTGTGGGGATAAGGGTGATGTGGTGTGATGGTGTGGAAAATAAGCGTGGGTGATGTGGTGTGATGGTTTTGGGTTGAGTTCGGTGTACTGTAATGGTGTTGAATGGTGTTATGGATGTTATGACTGGTGTGTGTGTGTGTGTGTGTGTGTGTGTGTGTGTGTGTGTGTGTGTGTGTGTGTGTGTGTGTGTGTGTGTGTGTGTGTGTGTGAGTTTGTGTGTGTGTGTGTGTGTGTGTGATTAAGTTGTAGTGGTGTTTGATGACAGAGAAGAATAACTATGTTGATAATGTACTGTGGCGGTGATGGTATTAGAATGATGAGGCGAAATTTTGGTGTGAGATGAGGAGTTAGTATGAAGCAGACAATGTATCTAATAGTGTGGTCTTGCAGAAGTGATATGTGTGGTGGTAAAACAGTGTGGTGGTTGAAAAGAGACTGTAGCGATAGCAGTGTTGAGAGATAAGAATTACGGGTGAGGTGAGGTGATGAAGTGGAATGAAACATGGCATTAGTGTGGTACAGTGTTGGTGAAATGTGGGGAAGATGTGGCGTGGTACTGGTGTGATGTGATGAACTAGCGTGCAGTGGTGGTGCTGTGAGGTATTTTAGTAACTGGGCGTTGGAACGGACTGAAGGCTGTGGTGTGGAAATTATATCATGGCTTGCGGTGTAGTACTAAGATACAGGTGGTGTATTTAAATGACTGTGCTGTGGATGTTGTAGTTGTGTGGTGAAACTGTAGACGTGGGGATAGGATGAGAAGGTGTAGGCTGGTGGATGGAGAGTTGAGAGGTGGGTTATAATTAGTGTCTTTTGGTGTTAGTATGGTTGGACTGTTGTGATGGTGTTGTCAGGTTCTGTGGCGATGGTGTTGAGAAGTCGTGCGGTGATGCTATGGTGAGGTATTGTGGTGATGGTGTGGCCAGGTGTTGTTTTGAAGGTGTGGTGAAGTATTGTGGTGATGCTGTGGTAAGAAATTGCTGTGATGGTATGGCCAAGTATTGTGCTGAAGGTGTTGTGACGCGTTGTGTTAGTGGCGTGGTGAGATATTGCAGTGATGGTGTGGTGAAGTATTTTGGTAGTGGTGTGATGAGATGACGTGATGATGGTGTGGTGAAGCATTGTGATTATGGTGTGGCTGGACTGTGATAACTCTGTGGTGAGGTATTGCAGTGATGGTTTGATGAAATACTGTAGTATTGGTGTGGTGAGGAACTGGTGATGGAGTGATGAAGTAATGTGATGGTGGTATAGTGAGGTGTTGTGTTGATGGTGTGGTTGAGATTTTGTGGTGCTGATGTGGTTGAATTGTAAGTCTGTGTGGTGAGATGCTATTGTGATGTCGGAAAAGCAGCTTGGTGTGGAAGAATGGTCTGGTTAGGGTAATGCATAGGGATGTGGTGGGGCGAGTATAATGTGGCGGATGTACAGTGAGGTACTGTGATGATATTGGTAACTCGGTTGTCAGGATACTGTGTTGCAATTGCTGTACTGTAGTAGTAGAATGATAACGTATTATGCTGACTTCCGAACAGTGTTGTGGTGTAGCAGAATGATGCGATAAGAATGATGCACACACGTGAAAATAACTCACAATCTTGGTGCAAGAGGCAAGGTAACCCTGCAAGAAGCCGCAAAAACAAAACGACAACTACGTGATCATCAGAACAGAAACACAATAGACCGTACTGATGCTATGTTAGCTTCAGTTTTTAACAATGAGGTCTTCTGCCATGGGACTTGCTATTCCACATTAACCAGTAGTTTCCATATGCCACGACTAGACAAACTACAGAAGGCTTCCTCATTAAACAAGTCATCGTCCAGCCAACCCCAAGAAAATCCAAGCAAAGAACAAAGGTATGCAAACAGTGCTACGAAGTTTTGTTAGTGGTATGAACTGGAAAGAATGCATGTTCTGTCAGGATACAACTGTAAAAGAAAGGCTCATAACTGTGACAAATTTCAACAAGAGTAGCTCTATTCTGGAAGCCTCGAACTATGGCCCAGTCATTCATGTGCACATATCTGGAGTGTTGTGTCTCATTGCTTCTGAGAGAAAGTACCATAACAGATGTTACCAGAATTTCAGAAGAATGACATCAAAACAGACAAAGCTTTCAGTAAGAGTCAACTGTTGCTATGGAATAGTTGATTATGGAGCTCAAAGAAACAGCCAAAAAGCACAAGTTCTTGATTTGTTAAAAGTATGGAATTACTATTGTGAACTGGCAGCGAAGGCAGATGACGAAATACCTCAATCATTTCTCAGCTGGAGATGCACTTTCAAAGCCAAGCTTCAGCATCGGATTGGTGACTTTTATGATTGTGTCACACTGTAACCACGAAAAAGACAGGTTCTGCTTGTTCCCATGGAATAAGGAAACATTCCATATTCGAAGTTAGTGTCTCAAGAAGAACCCTTGCACGTAAGTCACACCATGCCAGCGAAGAATTCCTTGAGGTGGTACTTGTGGCACTGAAACTCAAATCTGACATCCTCTCACATCCTATCTATATGGGATTTGTCACAGACGAGGAAAACATGATCTCTTCCGTTCCGGAAGCCTGATTATGTTTCTTAGACTCATGTTTGGTGGCCACAATTTACTGGAGGAGGATCCAGAAGAATATCCTGACAGTGAGGACCCAAGCCATAAAGAAACCAGAACCCAACCAGTGATTCTCGGCATAGCACAAGACACTGGGTACAACCGCAGTGGCGACAAATGTTGGACACCGAAGCGCCCTGGTGCCTGTAAGAAGAGAAACACAAGACAGAAGTGCTCCTCTTCCACAGACATGGGGCAATTTCATCATGCTTGAAGAAAAAAAAGGAGATCTGCAAGGTTCTTAACGCAGCAACTGATCATACAGGCACCAAGGAATAAGAATATTGTTGTTGCTGGAGGTTCCAGCAGTGAGGAGCAGGTCGAGTCCTCTACCTCTGAACGTCGACACTGAAGAGCTGGAAGCACGTCATTGGAAAACTAACATTCGAATAAATTTACACTGTGTGAAAACACAGGTTTTCAACATTGTAGTTGCTGCTTGGGACAGTGATATGCTTGTTCTCCAACTGGCCCACTTTATAAAGGTGGCGTGTTCGAGGATCTGGATGATATCAGGCACATCCATGACACTGAAATGCATCCCGATCCACTCAGTTGCAGCTCAGTTTAACAACCATGTTCTTAGTACCTTGCCAGCCTTTCACTCATTAACAGGCTCTAACACAACTTCGTTCCTGGTTGGAAACACTAAGAAATCCTGCTGGAACATCTTCATGGAACATCACGACTTTTGGGTAAAGGTCATCTCACTGACCAAGCGTGTGCTGATGCAGAAGTTAGAATCTGCAAAGTCTACAAAGGCAACACAATTACATCTGTGGACAGCACTAGGTCAACCCTCATTGCTCAAGTTCTCACCTCTTGGAGATGCTGCCACCAACACATGATGTTTTGTTCTTCCACATCAGGCAAGGACAATCTCAAGAAGCAGTATGGGAACAGTCTGACAAGCAGCATCCTGTACTGCCCCCACCAGAGACTATGGGATGGAGAACGACGATTGGTGCTCTAGTCCTTACCTTCATGCCCCTGTGCTCAGTGTCCGAGTCCTGCACAGAATTGATCAGCTGCAACTGTACCACGAATTGCAGAAGTGGTAAAAAGAGTAAGCTACCATGTATGCTACATGTAATTGTAGCAAAAGAGAAGGGTGTGAAAGATAAAGTGTCTTTGCAGACGAAGTTAAAACCAGTGTGTGATGATTAATGCGCTACATGAACATACTGTGTTGAATTTAAGAGGCTTCCATCATACTTATTTTTATTATTTTAAAGACTTAGTGTGTGTATCATTCAAGGAAAATCATGTTTTGTGTTAAAAAGTATTATAAATGATTAAAAATGATGAAGTAAAAAGACAATTTTCATTTGAACAGGAAATAGCATGGTCTGTTTTTTGTCCTGTAGCCTTGTTAAATAATTCGTAACATCTGGTAAACAATGCAATTTTTTTTTTTTTAGCAAATGGCAAAAATGAATTAAGCATACCCAAATCTTTCAGAAGAAAAAAAAAACTACTGGCAAACTTGTCTCGCATTTACTTACCACTCTTTAACCAAACCGAATTCATAGAAACGGTACCAGTCAATGCCAAAAGTGGTTGTGGTTATGGTGCGATGCCGTGAGGGTAGAATGATGCAGTAATGTGGTAGTGGTCCTACGATGGCGTATTGATGTCGCACAGCTAAACTGTGTCGTGACTGTCTAGAGAACAGTGTAGCATTGTGACTTGTGTATGATTTTATTATAAAATTTCATATTAGGAAATTTGTATACATGTTTGAGCTAGAGTGATGAATAAGCGATTGTGATCGAGAAGTTTTTGTGTTCTTACAAGTGTCTGATCCTTGTTTGATGTTGCAGATATTGTCCTAATGTAACTAGTGTTATGTACTTGATGTTCAGTTTATGGATCTGTGTGGCAGTGATGGGCAAGGTATGCTATGTTACAGGTACTATGAAGCTGGTAAGCTGCTATTATGGTTATGAGATAGTTTGCAGATATGAAAGTAACAATCTAATCTTAATATGCTGAGGAGAAGGGAGCAAATTTACCTAACTCCTCAGTCAGATGGCGTCTTTTTAAGTTCCATTTTAGCTAATGCTAGACAATTTTTTCAGCTTAGAAGAAATCTTTCTTGCGAAATGGAATCATCATTTATCTCCTTTTCTATTATTTTACAAAGAAAATATTTATAGCTATGCATTCCACATTAACAGTTAACATCACACACAGTGCCAATCACCAATTTTTGTGCGCAAAACTTGTTGCATTCACTAAAATAAAAGTGTTAAAGATATTCATCAATAAAATGGCGGCACCTGTAGAATTACCTTCGAGGGCTCGATCTGCTCCTTGACCTTGAATAAAAGGCAGGGAAAGAATAATCGACGCATAAGCAGCGCGAGGCAATAAAACTCCACACTCCCAACTTAGCCTCTCCCTTGGAGAAACAGAGATTTCCCTAAGCCGAAGATAATCGTCCAGCTTTGACCAAATCATAATACAAAGTGTGGCACCACTCCTGAAGTGAGGTGAAGTGGGTGGCATGAAGGGAGTGAAGTAGGGTAAGACGTTTTACTGAATTTCTTGAGATAGAAGTTAAAGTTACTACTGCACTGAGGGCGCCAGCGTCCAATACACAGTCCCGTTCGCTGGACACACGTCAGTTCATATATACACTAGAAAGTACACACACACACACACACACACACACACACACACATATATATATATATATATATATGCCTAGGCTGCTTCCCCCAAGGAAAGGGAGGTAGCCGAGACAGGACGACACACTCCCAATTTACTCATCCATTCAAACACATTCATTCCCATCTTAGCCCCAAAGGGGAGGGGAGACAGATCCTCACCGCACCACACCGCACGAGAGTCAACTGCGCAGTGCAATCAGTGACAACCACAGCAGGGCCCGACAGCAGAGCTGGTTTACCCCTGCCACATCATAATAGACCCATCCCCTTACCCACACCTGACCTGACTAGCTGATCAGATCAAATGCGGGAGAATATCCCCTCAGGGCTGCGTCATCATTTATTCATTCACAATTTCTCTCCATTTATTTCTGTCATGCACAGCCACTCTTCCTTGCTCAACAGACATCCCTCTCACATCCAACGCTCTCCTCACACTATCCATCCATTCTGTTCATGGTCTTCCTCTCAGCCTTACAACTCTCACATCAGATCTAGCTATCTTTTTCACCAATCGCTAATTATCCATTCTTTCCATATGCCCAAACCATCGCAACACCCTCTGCTCAACTCGATCAGCCTTCCCCCGAACAACTCCAGTTCTCCTTAGCACTTCATCATTTCTCAGTCGCTCCATACGCGTCACTCCACACATACTCCTCAGACACCTCATCTCCATTACATTCAAACTTTTCCTCTCTGCTACACCCATATTCCACGTTTCAGCCCCATAAAACGCAGTCGGTACAACAACACCCTCATACAGCCTTCTCTTTACATACATTCTAAGCGAACGACATCTAAACACTTTTTTCATTCCTCCCAGCACCTTTCCTACTTCATTCATTCTAAACTTCACTTCTGCATCTATTCTTCCATCCACAGCAACATGTGACCCTAAATGCTTAAAACACTACCTCCTCAAACAACTCACCATTCAAAAATATATTCATCCTCCTATATATATATATATATATATATATATATATATATATATATATATATATATATATATATATATATATATATATATATATATATATATATATAAAATAAGTGAAAGCTTCTACAAGTGTCCGTGTTTAAAAATAATCCTAACATATTATTTTCTTTCATTAGTAATTGGTCTTAAAACACATGTTGGCATACGAATATTGCTGCAAAATATTCCCAGGTAAAGAAAATCATATAAGTAATTCGTAACGTAGGTATCGGTGTTGTTGTGTTGAAGGTTATTACTGAGTAAAAAAAATCTTGAGAATCTTGAGGTAATGATTAAGATTTTCAAGCTAAGTCGCACACTAATGAAACACTGGAAACCTGTGCTTAATTTCAGAAGGATTTTGTCCTTGCTACTGATCCAGCTGCATTCCTGATATACACTGTACATCCAGAACCGAAACAAGGATCTGGTGTCATATAGCAACGGTTGCGTGTCGTAGTCAGGGGAATATGTTTGCTGGATGCTTTCGTTATCAGTCACGGGTGTTGAGGTGCCAGTTTGAGAAGTGTGCTGAGGTTGTGGTAGTACTATAGGACTGAAAAGATGGTAAAGGAAAGTTGGCTTCACAAAACTAAGAAGTATATCCTTGTAAGTGGGGTTGTGATACTGCTGCTAGTGTTGTGTGTTGACAGGCTTTACAAGAGTGTGTTGTGGTGATTTTTTTTGTGTGTGTGTGGTTTTACAGCTATAGCAGTGGTATAATGACGTGAAAAAAGAGAAAAACGCAGATTAACGCCTATCAACCACAAGAGGCTTAGTTATTAAAACTATTTTTTTTTTTTTATTACCGAGACATTATCTTCCTCTAGAACACGACCTGCAAGTGCCAACATTACATTTAGCTCCTCAGTTACAACTTTTGCAGGCAAAAATTTGGTGAGGAAAGACATATAAGTTCGATGACTGGTGACTTTTTTTTTTTTTTTATGCGAGGAAGAAGGAACCAAAGGCCATGAGCCTGCAGTAACAGTTCCCTCCAAGAGAAAACAAAATACAATAGAGAGCCAAATTCAAGATCCGATCATTTTGAGATGCCTGGACACACTGCGTTTGAAAGACTGGAGATCATAGGCAGCAGGAAATACAGACAGAGGGAGACAGTTCCAGAGCTGACCTGTTGCATAAATGAAAGACTGGGAGTAACGGTTAACTCTTGCATTAGAGAGTTGGACAGAAAAGGGATGAGAGTTTGCTGCCAGACGGGTGCTACGCGCCCGTCATAGAAGTGGAGGAAAGCAAGCAGACAGTTCAGAGGAGCAGTGACCATTAAAGTAGCGATAGAAAAGAGATAAAGATGCAACAGTGTGGCGAAGAGACAGAGGTTGAAGGGAGTCAGTAAGAGGAGGAGAGTTAATGAGACGAAAAGCCTTTGACTCCACCCTATTGAGAAGAGCTGTATGTGGGGAGCCTCCCCACACATGAGAGTTGTACTCCACACAGGGGCGGATAAAACCCCTGTATAGAGTCAACAATTGTGCAGGGGTAAAGAAAGAGCTGAGTCGGCTTAGCACACCCAATCTCTTGGAAGCAGATTTTACAAGAGATGTAATATGATCTTTCCAAGATAAGTCCCGAGTAAATGAAACCCCAAGCATGTTCAAGGATGATGCAGGATTAAGCTGAATATTATTAAACATTAGTGGGGATACCTGTGGAAGATTTTGTCGGGTTGATAGGTATAAGAACTGAGTCTTAGATGCATTAAAGACAACCATATTATTTTTACCCCAGTCAGAGATACGAGCCAAGTCAGACATTAGGTGTGCCATAGCCTCATCCCTTGTTTGTTGAAGTAACTGTTGAGATGGGCGTTGCGGGAACCGAATGGAAAGGTGAAGGGTGGAGTCATCAGCGTATGAGTGGATAGGGTTAGATGTACAGCTTAGAAGATCATTGATAAATAAAAGGAAGAGAGTTGGTGATAGGACAGAGCCCTGAGGAACTCCACTGTTGATAGATCTAGGAGAAAAACGATGGCCGTCTACAACAGCGGCTATAGAACGACCAGAAAGGAAGCTAGCGATGAAGGCACAGATAGAAGGATAGAAACCGTAGGAGGGCAGTTTGGAAATTAAAGATTTATGCCAGACTCGATCGAAAGCCTTTGAGATGTCAAGTGCAATGGCAAAGCTTTCGCCAAAGTCCCGAAAGGAGGATGACCAGGAGTCTGAAAGGTAGGTGAGAAGATCGCCAGTGGAGCGTCCCTGACGGAACCCATACTGACGATCGGAAAGAAGGTTGTGATAGGAAAGATGCCTTAAAATTTTTCTATTAAGAATTGACTCGAAAACTTTTGAAATACAGGACGTTAAAGCAATTGGACGATAGTTGGAGGGTTGGGAGTGGTCACCCTTCTTTGGGACAGGCTGAATGAGAGCAAACTTCCAGCAAGAAGGAAAGGTACAAGTTGACAAACAAAGGCGAAAGAGTTTGCCTAGGCAGGGTGTAAGCACAGAAGCACAGTTCTTGAGAACAACAGGAGGGACCCCATCAGGCCCATATGCCTTGTTAGTACTGAGGCCAGTGATGACAGAAAATTCATCAACTGAAGAAATTTTAATGTCAGCCATGAGGAAGTCAGAGGGGGGAAGTGATGGAGGAACAGCACCGGAATCGTCTAAGGTGGAATTGGAGGAGAAAGTCTGTGCGAAGAGATCTGCTTTATCAGTAGAAGAAATAGCTACAGAACCATCAGAGTAGAAAAGAGGAGGGAAGGATGATGAGGTAAAGTTGTTAGAAAGATTTTTGGCAAGGTGCCAGAAGGAGCGGGAAGAATTCGAGTCGGAGAGTTGAGAGCATTTAGTATGGATGAAATTATTTTTAGTAGAGCGAAGAACAGACTTAGCACGATTCCGGGCAGAAACGTAAAGATGATGCACGAAGGTACAGTAATTAACGCGAACAACTAAGTTTTATCGAGTTAAAAACTTCCCCTAAAACAAAACATGCCAAAATCATATTTTTTATGTCCTGGTGTGGGATTCTCGAACATATTTAAGCTCAATTCCTTATCGATCTGTTCTTAGAGGAGGAACAAGAGACGAAGGACAATTCTAGACTTTCCTTTCCTTGTCTTTCGAACAAAACAAAACTAACTCATAATGTTTGTCATAACTGATGTTTCTTTTTTGTTTTCAGAAGAACAAATACATGAGCATACTGTATATTCACCTCCTTCCTTTAAAGACAAATCACAGTTACGAGAGGGAATGTATCGTAAATATGTTTGCGGATCCAGTCCCTGGTCTCCATCAGTAACTATTACTAGGTGAGCAGTGACACTGGGAAAACAAAATTTGTCCATGAGATTCGTGATGAGGAGACGGGTGGCGGAGAAGTATGGCGCGGAACTAAACAGGATGCATTGTAATCTTAAGTAGTAGAAGATCTGTAGCGTTATCATTGATGTGGTGCAGAGAACCATAACGAGCTTATTAAGGCGGTAATTATGATTTTTGTAAAGTGGTTGTAAGTAATGGTGTCGTGATGACGAGATGGTGGCGATGTTGCAACAATGAGCAGCTTGCGTTCGCCTAATGGGCTTGCAACATTACAGAAGCTGTGTTCCTGGGAAGAGTTCAAGGTGACAGTATTGGAGTGTTCTATAAGGCTGGTTTTCCACCAATAAACAAATATGAGCTCAATGATGTGATTCACCAAGTAAACTAACTGACATACAGGTGCATCGATACTTGACGTTTTTTATCGTTCTCCAAACAGGGATAAATCTATAATTCTACCCCAAGTAACGACAGCTGATTTTAATCAGCTGAAAGTGAGTCCTAGGAGCTGAGAGTTAAGTATACTGACACTCATTAGAATAACAGCGTTCTTTATAAATTCGGTAAATTCCATTATATGTTTTTGTATTTTAAATGTATGAAGCTCTTCAGTAACCGCCAGGCCATTAGGTTTTGCAATTTATAGCCTGCATGTTAGACAACGATAAATGATACTTACTTTAATCAACACACCTGTCAGCCTTCTTCTTTTGAATGTGAATGAAATTTAAGATTCGGACAGTTCCCCCAAGGTTTGTAATTGTTTTAAGTGCAGTAATCTCCGCGAAAAATACACAACAGGCGTAGCCTACTGATTAAGATAATTATTATGTATCGTTGCATAAATTTATGTAATTTCTACACTATACTAAGTGAATGTCAAATATAAGTGTACAGTAGATTTTTGCCTTCAATAACTGTTATCGATTCAAGCGCCTAAGATATCCAATTTTACATGATAAGAAAGAATATGAACCCTGTATTGCTTCTACCCGTGTCTAATTATGATGTTCTAGGATATACGTGTAACACTTCAGTATTAACTTTTAATCATGTCTCCTCAATCAGTTCAAGAAAATATGCAAAGGTAATTATTTACAGTCACAAATCAAAGAGGTGGCGCTGTGACACTCACGGTCCTATATGTGAAGCAGCACCAACTGAAGCTATAGTTCGTTCCTCTTAATTTGGCGGAGATTTTCGTCCTTTTGAAGCTTATTTCCTGATGCTCAGTGGTTCAGTGATGCTGCATTTTTACATCTTTCCCTTAACACTTCCTCATGACTAACCTCGCATTCTCACTAATATCTTGCAACAGCTAGGTAAACAAGGTGAGAGTATGACTGTTTTATGCCAATCTAGTGGCAACAGAGTTTAATGGCGGATGTCACAGCACCTGATGCTGCTGCATAGTGCGTCTCACGCTGGGTCAACCTAGCAGGGAGCTGGAGAGGCATTAGACTTGGTAGTGAGCCCAGTGATCCAATTTACTAAACTTCGCGTGCTGGATTACTGCTATGCTTTGCGTACTCGTGGGCTCGGCTTCTTTAGACTCAAGTCTTTTCAAGATGGTGTGACGGCGACATTGCTTCGTCCATCTGGTTTTTCCTGCGTCGTAAATCCGGGTTGCTATAATGCTGGAGTGTGAGGTGCGATAAGATGGGAGGTGGGCGGTAAAATGAGATAGAGAGAAGGTTGCAGATCGATGTAAAGAGGGAGAAGGAAAAACGTTTGGAATGAGGTTACACACGAGATGTGGTCAAAAAGAAGAGCATGTTTAATCACTGAAAGATGGAAATACGGAGAGATAACATGTGAGATTATTTAATATTGAACTGGTTGACAGTTTGGAAAATTGGAAGAAACTTTAGCTATATATCTTCATCATTCGTCATCTTCTGATATCTGTTTGACTTGCTGGGAGTGTCTTAGGAATAGATGAAGAGACAAGTGTTCCCACATGTTTTCTAAGGAACTGTACACCACATCGTGGGTCATTGACAATTTTTTAAATTAAAAGAGCATAAGTACTGATAACAAATGTATTTTTAGGCTCTAAGAGAAGGTTTTAGTAAAGAATGGGCTCTATAAACGATAACACTTTGAGAAAAAATTAAGTTGCTCTTTGTCTGCTAAAACAAGCTACGCTGAACCAACACAGAGGAAAATAAACTGGAAATATTGCTCGAAGGTGTTGGTAAGTTAATTTACTCCGGAACGAGATGATCCGGATAGCAACTACAAAACCTAAGGCATAACAAAAAAAAAAAAAAAAAAGTCAATGACTGGACTACACACCCCTTCAGTACAAAGAACTGATAATATGGCAAACTTCATGGAAAAGTTCCAAAGTTCACTAAGGATTCCATGACCATTGTTTTAATAATGCTTACGTTAATGCACTTGCCAACGTCACTGACACATATGACTGAGGGAACTGGAGCAGAGAAGTGAAATACTCTGCTTATCATCATAAGAAAAAAGCGAATGTGGAAGCAGTCTTACCCACTGAAAATGGCGATGTTGTTTACAATTCTTTTTCTGAAAGTTTTCTCGTTTTGAATCGATTAAAGAAAGTCTCATCTAAGCTAATTTTATCTGAAGGTAGCAAGTATAAAATGGAAAATAGGCATAAATTACCGGCAGAGCTTTAAAACCCCTCTTTCCCGTCCATTCTTCCACGGCAAAGTGAACTCGGAAGGAGATGCTCAGAAATCAGTAAAAATATTTTTTTCTATCCTATTATTTCTTTACATATTATTTTAATGAAGGCATTACGTGCGATGATGCAATGTTCAGAACAAAAAATGAACAGGAAATTTTAGCGAGGTACCTAAAAAACAAAAAATCACTAACTTGCAGTGCAATGACGTTTTAGTATTTTTCGTCGCTGCCATCAGATGATCTGGCTCAGTTAAGAAGGATCTCTCGAAATGACGCAGTAAGAATGTTTCAACGGACCGTTTCAGTGAGATGATACGATTTGTAATTAATCCTTGCATCATCGGAAGAACTAATTCAACTTAATCACTTCATTACGATTTTTTCTTGTTTTTTATACTTACTTACCTATGGAGAGTATTGTTTAGTTCAGGAAAACCTCTCATAACAAGGGGGATAAACCTCTCATAACGATGACGTATACTTTGGCTTATTTTTTCTTACCAACAGACGGTTTTGTTCAATTTAGGACAAGCCTATAGTGGTAAAGGGTTTAATTAAGACATTAGCTTACCACTGAAGTTCGAAAATATTTCCTAATTTGAATGCAGTAGTCTAAAGATAATAATAATAATAAATAAAAAGTAATTTAAGTGAAGCACATAATATACTATACCCGGTCCTTCAAGGTCGAAAAGTCTCCACCAAGTTCAAAAAAATCACCTAGCGATGCCAAGATTATTGGTAAAATACGAGTACGTCCTCCTCGTGAAGGAATTAAAATGAGTCTTTGGCAGTGAAGAACTGAAGGGAGCTGGGTTAGAGAGAGTTGAACGTTCCCTGCCACACCACTGATATGTGTGTAATGGGCCGGTGATAATGCCACTCCATTATTTTGTCCAGGTTTTGGCTCACGGACACGAAAATGGAGGCTATATACAGGGTCACTGAGGTTATACAATATGGAAGAAACGGGAACTAACAGATTAACGGCGGAATAAACAGAGATGTACAGTTTGCTGAGGTGAAGCTGACCACCTCAAAGTTATGCCTGAAAAACTATACATACCCGTAGAGGAAGACCTTCGGAGTAACCAGACGAATTCATCTTGGAAGTTTATTTCTCTCATTCCTGATCGCCTTTATTTTGGGGAGGGGCTGATCCCCCAAAATGACGAGGGGCAGGAGGTCACGCTCACTTTATATAGCATTACGGATGAAAGTCTGTTGTACAACATGTACCAAGATATTAAAACCACATCCGCCAACTTTTCACTATTTCTGGATATTTTTAATTTGGTGAGCGGGGCTAACCGCCATAAAAAAAATGACTGGAAAACTGGATAGAATGGAAGATCTTCGGTGTATCTACCCCTGTAGACAAACTCACACTGGAGGCTACATCCAAATATTTGTCTTATTACTGATCTTTCTTTTTTTGGGGGGAGGGGGGATCGTGTGACCCCTCAAGAATCATGGGGGGGAGGGGGTCACGGTCCACAAAAATCGCATTATGCTTGGGACTCCATTGTACAACTTCTACTAAGATATTAATGACATTATCAGTCCTCCTTTCGCTTTTTTTTTTTTCCCAGAAATTTTAGTTTAGTTGGGGTTTGGCCCCCTTTAAAAACCACGGTTGGAAAATTGTAGATAGTGGAAGACTTCCTCGGTAACCAGACGAACCCACCAAGGAAGTTTCATTCATATTCATCAAATAACTTAGTAGAAATTAGGCACACACACACACACACACACACACACACACACACACACACACACACACACACACACACACAGGAATAGGCTTAATTTCGCGCAGCGGTAAATGGCGAGATGCTATAGATGATACCATCCTGCTATGCATGACTAAAAATAGAAAATAAATTGGCATTAGAGGATAAATAAGAGAGAAAGAGAAAAAAAGGAAAAAAGATAAAGCCGATGATACCCAAGAACAATACAAAACCAGATAAGTTTCAGAACCGAACCTAAAAAAAGGTAAAGAACGAGCAACTGTAATCTGAGAACCAGGAAGATGTTGGTTATAAAACAGATCACATGCAGAAATTAATATTTTACCCAGAGGTAAAAAGAACATAAAAAATATACTCCTTAAAAGTAAGATGATAAGCACGAACTGAGAATTACACACACACACACACACACACACACACACACACACACACACACACACACACACAAATAAATAAATAAAAAAAAGGAAATGAGCACGAGAGGAAAGCTGGGGTTCTGAAGAGTGGTTATTTATCGAAAGAGAAAGTGGTTGACAAGATGGTTAATCTCTTCAGCTCAAGGACGTTATTTGTATTATATACGTTCCTGGTATCAACAAATAATTATAATATTTTGCTTAGGAGAGCATCCTGATTGAGCAGAGGTGGTTGTAAGCTAATAGCAACCCCCCCCCCCAGTCAACCTAGACAGATCTTTCCTAAGGTGAATTAAGTTTGTCTGAAGACTGCAATAGTATGGATGGGGTATATGTGCAGGAGTAGGTGAGACTGAGAGGGCAAAGGAAGGAGTATGTATAGTTGTGAGTAAAAGATGGAAGAGGAACATAAGACAGTATGGATCAGTTGGGTCAAGGATTGTGTGGGTAAAGTTGAAAGTTGGAATACAAATGTGGGCGATTGTGTGTGTGTATGCACCAACGCAAGATCGTGCTAGAAGAGTGAGAGAAGAGTTCTGGACAAATGTGGAAGTGTGCATGGAAAAGTTTGGAAGGAATGAGAGAGTGTTTTTGATTGGTGATATGAATGGTAAAGTTGGGAATGTGAAGGTGGATGGAATAGTTGGTGAGTGGGGTGTGCCTGCTGAGATAGATGAGAATGGGAGTGCGTTAGTGGACATTTGTGCTGGGAGGGGGTTGGTGATAGCCAATATCCTCTTCAGGCATAAAATGATCCACAGGTATACATGGCGAGTGATGAGAAGGGTGGGTGGTGAACTGAATGAAAGAAAGGCAATGATTGATTATGTGTGTGTGGATGAAAGGATGCGAAGATGTGTAAAGGATGCAAGAGTGTATAGAGGTTGGGGGAGTGGACTTTCTGACCACTACTTGGTGGTGGCCAGAATTAGAATGCAAGTAAGATGGAGGAATAGAAGAAGGGAAAGACGAGAGGAAGGAGTAGTTGCAAGGAGAGTGGAAAAGTTACAAGAGGATGAGAAAAAGGCAGAGTATAAGAGAGAAGTGGAGGAACGATTGGGCAAATATGAATTGGAGCAGATGGGAGACGTGGAAGGTGTGTGTAAGATATTTACAGAAGAAATATGTGCAGCATGTGATGTGGTGTGTGGAAGGAAGAGAAGACGGAGGGGGGTGCAAGGAACAGAATGGTGGACTGAAGAGGTGAAACAGGCTGTGGCACAAAAGAAGAAAGCATACAATGAATGGATGAGAAATAGGGGCGTGGAAGAAGTTGAGAGGCGGAAGAGAGAGTTATATGTGGAAAGAAAGAGAGAGGTGAAAAGATTAGTATGAGAGAGTAAGAAGAGAGTGGATGAGGAATTTGGAAGGAATTTGAGTGTAAAGTGGAGGGACTGTAAGAAAATGTTCTGGAGAGAAGTGAAAAGAGTAAGACAGGGTGAAAGTGAAGTTAGCAGGGGAGTGAAAGATAAAAATGGTAGATTACTAGAGGAGAAGGGAGAAAAAGTGAGCAGATGGAGAGAACACTTTAAGGAATTGTTGAACGTAGAGGATGGAAGTAATGCGAGTATAAGTGGCTGGGGAATGGCTGGGAGAAGGAGGGAGGTGAGAAGACAGGAAGAAATCAGTAGGATAGAAGTTGTGGAAGCAATGAAGAAAGTTAAATCGGGGAAAGCCCCAGGAATTGATGGAGTGTGTGGTGAAATGCTGAAGCATGAGGGAGAGATAGTAGTAGAATGGATGTGGAAGATGTGCAGATTGGCCTGGGAGGAAGGTAGAGTCCCGGAGGATTATAAGTCAGGTATAATTATTCCATTGTACAAAGGAAAAGGGGAAAAAGAAGTGTGTGGTAACCATAGGGCCATTTGTCTTCTTAGTATAATAGGAAAAATGTATGGTAGGATACTTATAGACAGAGTTAGAGAAAGAACAGAGAAATTAGTTGGAGAAGAATAGGGAGGCTTTGGGAAGGGAAGAGGTTGTGTAGATCAGATATTCATTCTTAGATCTTTAGTGGAAAAGTTTTTAGAGAAGGGAAAGAAGTTGTATGCGGCTTTCATGGATTTGGAGAAAGCATATGACAGGGTGGATAGACAAGGATTGTGGAAAGTGTTAAGAATATATGGAGTAGATGGGAAGTTGTTGAATGCTGTGAAGAGTATGTACGATGGTGCGAAGGCTGCAGTGCGTGTGGATGGTTGATCTAAGTGAATTTTTCTCTTTGAAAGTTGGTTTGAAACAGGGATGTGTCATGTCTCCATGGTTGTTCAATCTGTACATGGATGGGGTAATAAAAGAGGTACAAGGTAGGGTAGTGGATGTTGGAGTGGCCCTGGTGAGAGAGGATAGTGTTTGGAAACTCCCTGTACTGTTGTTTCCAGATGATACTGTGTTGTTGAGTGAAGATGAAGGGGAGCTGCAAGGCTTGGTGGATGAGTTTGAGAGAGTGTGTAAGAAACGGAATCTAAAGGTGAATGTAGGGAAGAGTAAAGTGATGGTCTGTGAGAGAGGTGAAATTAGTGAATGTACAGTGAGGTTGGATGGTGAGGAATTGGAAAATGTGAGTACGTTTAAGTACTTGGGTAGTGTGATGAGTAAGGATGGAGGTTTGGGGGGTGAAGTGCTTGAAAGGGTACAGCAGGGAAGAAAGGTTGCTGGTTCTTTGAAAGCAGTGATAAGAAACAGGGAAGTGAGCATGGGAGTGAAAAAGTTACTACATGACAGTATTGATACCAACTCTAACGTATGGAAGTGAAGCTTGGACATTATTGGAAGGACACAAGTCAAGAGTGAGAGCAGTGGAAATGAGTTATTTAAGAGGAGCCTGTGGAGTCACGTGGAGAGACAGGCTGACGAATGAGGATATAAAGGAGCGTTGTGGTGTTGATGTGGATGAGATAGGAAGCGTTATGAGGAACACACTGAGGTTGTTTGGCCATGTGGAGAGGATGGAGGGTGAAAGACTGACGAAGAGAGTGTATGTGAGTGAGGTGGAGGGGGGAAGAGGGAGGGGGAGGCCGAGGATGAGATGGAGGGATGGGATGGAGAGGTATATGAGAGAGGGGGGTGTGAGTTGGGAGCAGGGCAGTGAAAAGGCGGGGGACAGGGCGACTTGGAGGCGATTTGTTTATGGCCACCCCAAACGGGATTGAGGCGTCTGGAAATAGATAGATAGAGAGATAGTAATGTGCTTATCTCTTCTGACCGAGTACGTATTTTCTTATATTATTCTTGCTTCTACTAGAAAACTTTATTTAACTTAAGACAGATCTATAATGGTGGTGAGGGTTATGTTTAACTCCTCGTAGTCGAAATGTTCTCGACAGGGCTTATTAAAACCGTTTGGTGGTAGCAAAAATATATAAAATACGTGTTTGGAGTAAAGGGGTAGCCCATCTCGTTTGACTATCTGGATTGGTTCCATGAAAATCAGAGTGAACAAAAGATACTGAGCTTGGGGATGGAGGGAAGCATTATTAGTTACTGGGACAGTAAGTCGTTCGTAAGTCCTAACGCTTCCTTTACTGGAAACCCATTCCTGCATTCCACGCAAACCACCAGGCGATTTTATTAGTCTCAGGGTAATCCAAACGGCCAATCGGTTAATAGGCATCTTGATTATTTCGCTGACATGGGATTTTTTTAATGTGTGTGTGTGTGTGTGTGTGTGTGTGTGTGTGTGTGTGTGTGTGTGTGTGTGTGTGTGTGTGTGTGTGTGTGTGTGTTTTCAGAACAAGGCCTGAAAATTACTGTATTTGGATGAGGGAAATTTTAGTGTTAGAAGCAGGTGTATCGATTACCTATTTTGCTGATACAGACGCTTTAGGCATCACATTCCAGCCCAAACCAGGCGACAGTACAGTATTTAGTTAATAGAACTTCTACAGGAAAGATAGAAAAGTATATAAAGGTGAGTAATGTGTCATATGAAAAGGCGAACAATGCTAGATAGGAAGAGAAATGTCCGAAATAAGCTTGCATTCAGGGGGTAGAGGAAACTGAAATACTCTGCGTACAAATTTATTAAGCTGAAACACAGAGACCTTGAGTCTCAAGGATCTGTGAAGAGCACCAGGCCGCATGGCATTCAATATACTAGTAATTTGTGTACTTATTACCGTTGAATAAAAATTCCTTTTCTGACCGTTAACTCTCCCACAATCTTTCAGTTGGAATGGGGTTCACAGAACACAGAGACGCCGTGGATGAACTTTGACCTCGACCCGGGACCCTGACGTTTCATGGATATGTACCAAACTCGAAATAGTTCTCCCCATCTCCCTGCACATTATTATATGGACAATTGCACATTGTTTTCCGTTCCCGCCCCGGAGGGGCTCGGGGACGGGTATTGTTTTCACTCGCTTTGTCTGTCAGTTTGTTTGTCTGTCTGTCTGTCCATTAACAAGTTTACGCGAAAACTACCGATGCGATGGCCTTCTGATCACCTGGTTAAATTTTGGGCCAAATTGGGCCAAGGTCCAGGCTACAGGACCAAAAAATGTAAAACAAAAAAAAAGGGGACGGATAAAAATCGTTTTTTCGCCATAACTCCATTCAAATTCGTCATATCGACATGAAGCCAAAACCTAATGGTACATATTTCAAATCTGCATCCTATAACATGTTTCATTACATCAGGGGAGTCACCCCCCAGTTAGTGGTAGGGGGATCAATATCAGGTGGGTCGGGCCTAAAATTTGAAATGGGTATAAAATCGTCAATTTTCACCCGATTAACTCCAAAATTGATATGTGACATCCTTGACTAGATATCTTATTGCGTTTACACGCCAGCTTTAAAAATGACTAACGGGGACGGGTTTGCTGTGCCTCGGCACCGCTCCTTGTTTGGTGTAAGGTGGATCAAGTGTTCTTGAGAGGTTTCTCGCACCCGCAGTTTTGACAATGATCCACGACCTAGATCTTTTATGAATCTGCTCCAGCTTTGATCTAGATCCAAAAAAACATTTATTAGATACTCGTTAACATACATACATAACTACATAAACGGTAACTGATGATCACAATAGTTACACCTTAGGGGCTAAACATATGTGGAAAAAGTCCCTGAGTATCACTTTTGAGCGTATTGCTTTGCACGGATATGTGACAAAAAATAAAGGGTCGGACCAAGGGTGCCTGTGTAGGTGATGGGATAAAAGGACAGAGTAGGCGGGAGGATAAAATGAGAAATTAATAGGGTGTAATTTCACATGTCCTATCTGCCTTCGCATGTTTAGGTCACCTCTCCTCTTCTCAACTTTCCCTCTGTACAAAACAGTAGGCCTACTCTCCCTCGCCTCTTTAGAAGCGTTGCCTTCAGATTAGTATTACTGACGTTAAACCATGGTTTCAATCCAATGAAATCAATTCCACGGCATACAGAATACGCCGAGGATTTTCGAGTGTAATCAATTGAATTTAGTTTGTAACTGCAAGTTAACCAGTGGCAGCTGGCTAACACAAGACGTGACCAATTACTTCGTCCACCGACTTGACAATTTATTGAAGGAGGGGAAAGTGGCCCAAGGAAAACTGGAAACTGTCCCTAGGTGCACAACGGATGTTCTTTCGTGAACGCCACTCCACACAGGATGCAGCACCAGACAAAACACAGATATGGTCTTATTCTAATAGACTTTGGATATTTCATGACACTTCTTCAGCGATATAGTTTGCACACTAAACTTCGGTGTCCATCTGAATCTTATCAGTGCAAATTGTTTTAACATTAAAGGGATAGACAACATACAAACTGTACTATACAAAATCCATTGCTGAGGAAGGGGTCCCACAAAGAAGCCTTTCATGCCCCATAGTATACTGCAAATAGCAAGAACTCCCGGGTGTGAATATGTTATCCCATCTTGTGTTGTCACCAGTCTTAGTCCCATGCCGCTGCTATAATGTATATTCCATGACTGAAATTTTCCAAACACTCCTGCTGCTTTCCCTTTGTGTGGATCAAATGTAGTGATGTCTTCCGCTAATTTTGGTGTAGAGCTTGAATAATTACTCAACCTTTCTTTCTGGAATTTGTTTTTATTATTAGTTGCATGTGTGGGAGGGGGAGGTGGTGCAGGGCGGAAGGTGGTGGCTGCTGTTGTTGGTGGAAATGCTGTTTTGTTTGTTGTTAAGGTTGTTGTTGCATCATTTATTACTTGTGGTGACGGTGTGTTGATTTTTATTGTTATCATTATTCGTGTTGCTGTTGCCGTTGTTATGTTTGTTTTGTTGCCGTTGTTACTTTTGTTCTTACGCTCGCGCGATCATAGCGACAAAGGATGTTATGTTTGTTCGATGTGTGTGTGTGTGTGTGTGTGTGTGTGTGTGTGTGTGTGTGTGTGTGTGTGTGTGTGTGTGTGTGTGTGTGTGTGTGTGTGTGAACGTACGAGAAATATTCTAAACATTTTTTGATGTGTAAATTTAACACAAATTTGATGGAGGTATCAAAAGACAGGCAAGGGGTTAATCTTTTTGAGTTTTAGAACAGTAGGTCAAGATTACAAATGTAGGTCAATATTTCAGCTTACAGTTTTTCTCCGATTTAGACCAAACTTCATGGAAGGGTTGAAGGTAATTAGAAAAACTCGTGGGATTCATTTTGAGAACCATCAGTCAAAGGGCACGGTCAAAATTCAACTCACGCGTCACCGTGTAAACAAAATAATTAGTCCAGTTTTGATCTGATTTGGACCGCACATGGCTGAAGGGCTGGGAATCGATCTAATGGGTGACTTACTGCTTTTGAGAACAACAGATCAAGGTCACATTGTAAGGTTACCTTGAACGGTTTTTATCCAATTTACACCAAACACTGTAAAAAAATTCAAGGTAGGGCAAGTATAAAGTAACTTGAATTTGTGATCAGTTTATTAATCAAAGATCAAAGTCACTCAAAATGTAACCACTCATGGTAACAGGGCAAGTAAACAATTTTTATCTGCTCTGAACCAGACTTGGTGGTAGCAGTAAGGGTCAGGCAACAATCATTTACAGTAATTCGATTTTGAGATCTCTCTGTCTTGAAGGTCATGGTCACAGGACAAAGTCAGATGTCTGGCCATTAGACCAATGAGTGGGACGGGCTGTACACTCCCGGTGAGCTCCTTGCTGTTCTTGATGTTGTTATTGCTACTGTTGTTGCTGCTGTTATTGTAGTTGCCGTTGTTACTGCTTTTCTTGTGGATGCCATTGTTGCGGCTGTTGTTGTAGTTGCCGTTGTTCCTGCTGTTGTTGTAAATGCCATTGTTGCTGTTTTTGTTGTAGTTGCCGCTGCTGCTGCTGTTGTTGTACTTGTTATTATTGTTAATGCTGTTGTTGTAGTTGCCGTTGTTGCTGATGTTGTAGTTGCCGTTGTTGCTGCAGTTGTTGTAGTTGCCACTGTTGCTGCTGCTGTTGTAGTTGCCGTTGTTGCTGCTGTTGTTGTAGTTGTTCTTATTGTTGCTGCTGTTGCTGTAGTTGCCGTTGTTGCTGCTTTTGTTGTAGTTGTTCTTATTTTTGCTGCTGTTGTTGTAGTTGCCGTTGTCGCTGCTATTGTTGTAGTTGCTGTTGTTGCTGCTGTTGTTGTAGTTGCTATTGTAGTTACCGTTGTTGCTGCTGTTGTTGCAGTTGTTCTTATTGTTGCTGCTGTTGTTGTAGTTGCCGTTGTTGCTGCTATTGTTGTAGTGGCTGTTGTTGCTGCTGTTGTTGTAGTTGCTGTTGTTGTTGCCTTTGTTGCTGCTGTTGTTGTAGTTGTTCTTATTGTTGCTGCTGTTCATGTAGCTGCCGTTGTTTGCGCTGCTGTTGTTGTAGTTGCTATCGTTGTTTGCTGCTGGTGCTATTATTCATGATTTTTTTGCTGCTGTATCTGTCGTTATTACTGCTGTTGTGCATGCTCTTGTTGTTGCCGTTTAGTAGTTGCTGCTGTAGTCGTTGACGTTGCTGTTGTTGTTGTTGTTGTTGTTGCTGTTGTTTTAGTTGCTGTCGTTGCTCCTATTGTTGTTGCTGTTGTTGTTGTTCTTGTTGTTATATTTGCTGCTATTGTTGTAGCTGCTGTTGCTGATACTGTCATTGCAGTTGCTGTTAATGTTGCCACTGTTGCTATTATTGTTGTTGTAGCTGTTGTTCACGAAATGACTGATTTCACGGTTTGCCTATCTCTCTCACACACACACACACACACACACACACACACACACACACATATATATATATATATATATATATATATATATATATATATATATATATATATATATATATATATATATATATATATATATATATATATATATGTTACCTTGGAAGCAGCCTAGGTATATATATATATATATATATATATATATATATATATATATTACCTTGGGGGAAGCAGCCTAGGTATATATATACATATATATATATATATATATATATATATATATATATATATATATATATATATATATATATATATATATATATATGGAGAGAGAGAGAATTATCACCGCCTTGTTTTCCTTGACTGTTTCCGTCATGTGTATATTTACGATAATGTGAGAACGTGAGCGCGTGTGCCTGAAACTGTACAAATTGCCTTGGTTTGCGTGCACAGGGGCTTGCATGGCGAGATATGCAAGCCGTGACCCTCCATTACAAACCCATAGTTTTAATATTGAACATATTGGCCTGACACTAGACAAGGTTTAATTGAAGCCTTTTACCATGTTGACGTATTTTGATTATTACTATTGTTACTTCCCGACGGTTTTACCCAGAAAAGAGATTTTCTGAAGCATGAGATATAGACAGAACATTCACTAGCCTTTCACTATTACAGATATTTTCTGTGTAATTTTTATTTTTTTTTTAGCAACTTGGCTAAAATAAAAAAACACGCCACCAGATCAAAGAGTAAATTATTTTTGATATGTTGACTTGACATTACAATACAGGAATTATTTTCTTAACTCCAGACATCGAGAAAGCTAGCTTTAGTTTTTCGCCACGCTGGGCTGGAACACTTACCATCGTTTCCACTGTAGATACAAGTATCGCAGGAAGTGGCTTACGTTTTAAGGTTGGAATTAAATATCAGGAAGCGGTTAAAAAAGTAGATAGCACGAGGATCGGACTTTAACTTCAGGGGAAGAAGAGGTGGAAAGTTGACTATCAAACCTAATACAAAACATTCATTATAAGTTATTGTCCTTATAAAAACTGTGAACAATTAAGGTTTAAACGTAAGAATAGTTCAAGAACCGTCAAGCGAATTAGTCTCAAGTGAAAGCAATTAATAACGATACTCGCAATTATCTTGAAAACCGCGAAAATGGGCTGGAACCTAGGATGCATTAACGAACAAATTAAACGGAAAACTGCGCTCTTCAGGGTCAATACTCCAAAGTTTTAATAAACTCAAGATCTGCGTCAGGTCTCTCGTCAAGGTGGGTCAACTGGGTTCTTTTCTTATGTAGACCTGCACAAGGAAAGACTGCGGACTTCCACCGACCATTATATGCACACTAAAAATCCGTTTAGGCACCACAGGAAAAACAATTTCCATTTATATTCACCGGCCAGCCATTTTCGTTCCTGAAACTCGTGCTTGCCGCATAGATGAAGCCATTATCTGAGTGAACAGGGCCATTCTTCTTCATAATGGCTTGATAGACTCGTAGCCCAATATAACTTAGCCTTCCTCAAGCACTGGCGGGGACTTGAGTGGCAGATGGGCCCTTCACCCGGTGCTTATGACTGCAACTCAGGTGCAAGCATTTTGGGAGTAAAAGAGACGAAGGCAGCCAGTGACTTGGGTAAGCATACACGGAGGCTGGTAGGACCAGGAACTTCTACTGAATGAGGTTCAAGCACTAGAAAGAAAAATATGCAGTACTAAGGGAAGTTCACACATAGGCTGTGCAAGCACAGGTGGGTGAGGGTTTGATTGGGACGAGAACGTCTATTGAAGGACTCAGGCAGAAAAAAAGGTTGACATTTTGGTAGTTCATCCTCAAGCATGCAATGTGTTTTGGAGATAGTATTGGCCTTGAATTTCTGGTGGCTAAAGATCAGATATAAACAAGCAGAATGGGGTGAGGGTTTGGTAGTAGTGAACCGTTTGTGATTAAAATAAAAGAATAAGCAAGCACCAAGAGTTTGCAGGGTAATAAACACCTTTCTACTCAGGGACTCAAAGTGAGAAGTGTTAAGCAAATAATCTTCTTATGGTAGCTTGAAACACATAGGCAAACACAGAGGGTTGGTAGGAGAGCAGACCCCATCAACCTACAAATAGTCGTGATAGGTACGAGCAGCGAGACTGACACAAATGGGAAGTGACTATGTCTGTCCTCGACGGCAACTCAACAAATTGGTGAGGGAAAGCAACTTGAAATTATTTCCTTAGGAGAGTGCAGAGGATTTCGATGAATGCTTGGAACCAAGCGTCCAATCTGCCAATGACAATAGAATGTTCTGGTCGACTCTCAATTCTATCAATAATGATTTTAACAAGCCATCACTCATTCCCCCACTAAAATCTTCAGATGGTGACATTACAAATTACCCAAGTGGTAAAGCAAATATCCTCGCCAGTACATTTGCCAGAAATTCTACATTAGAGGAAGTCAGCCAGAATGTCCCAGAACTACAGTAGAACTTCACTTTCCCGTCATTACCCCACTTATAATACAAACCAGATATGTACAATCCATCTTACACAATTTACCAACCAACAAAGCTCCAGGGCATAGAATTCCTCCAATTGTTTTGAAAAAGTGCTCCCCCAGAACTTGCTTCTGTTCTAGCTAAATTATCCAGATTATGCATATGTACTTCTGCATTCCCTAATTCTTGGAAAGAAGCCAATATCCACCCAGTCTCGAAGACAGGAAGTTCCTCTGACCCCTCTGACTACAAACCAATAGCTATCACGTCTTGTAAAGTATTTGAAACTGTAATGAATAAGCACATAGTTAAACATCTTGAATCCAACAACTTAATTAGTGTTAGTATGATTTTCGCCACAAAAGATCCATCATTGATATGCTCAATCTCCTGACTCGCGCCATCCATCAATCGACTGACCAACATAGAGATAATCATGCAGTAGCTCTTGATATTTCTAAATCTTCTGACAGAGCGTGGCACCGTTCCGAGCTATCCAAACTCCTTTGCTTTGGAATAACATACGTTGTTCCTCTGATTTCAACAGGAAGATGAGAGTAAGAGTAGACGATGTATATTCCAATTTCCACTCGATTGACACTGGTGTGCCACAAGGATCAGTTCTGGCTCCAACCCAATACCTAATTCATATTAATGATCTCTTATCTGTCACCCATAATCCCATCCATTCATATGCTGATGACTCAACACTTCACAGCATTCACAATTAAACACCCATTCACAAAGTTTATTATCTCTGACTAACAACTCAGTGTAGCTATCTCCATAAATCAAGACTTATCTAGGATCACTGAATGGGGACAAAATAGCCTTTTCTCACTTAATCCTAGTAAAACCAAATATATACAGTTTACCAATAAACAATTATTGCCAGATCCCTATATTACCTTCAATGCTACTAATTTTCCTATCTCCAAAAGTATGGAAATTCTCAGTGTTTCACTTTACAATGCCCTCAGCTGGACCTCTCATGTCATTTCACTTGCTAAAACCACCCCATAGAAACTTGGATTATTGTACAGAATTCGTAGTTTCTTCACTGACGAGCAGTTAGCTATGGTTCATAAGAGTCATGTGTGCTCTCAGCTGGAACATTGCCCACCTTTGTGGAATGGATTGGAGAGGTTGCACTAAAACAACTAGAGAAAATGAAGAACAAAGCTGTCAGAATTATCAGTAACCCTGTTATTACAAATAACCTACCTCCCCTACATGTAAGATGGAATGTTGCCTCCATTGCATTATTTTACAGATACTTTTATGGCAAATGTTAAAAAACGAAGGCACATCCATTGTGCCACCTCTTCATGCCTTCCCCTGAGCTACACGGGCATCCGGTAGCGCTCAAACCTGGAATGTCACACTACCATACTGCAGAACTTCAGCCAATCAGAAATCTTTTATCCCTCGAACTGCATCTCTTTGGAACTCGCTTCCCCAGAGTTGTTTCCCCCCAAATTCAACCTACAGCTGTTCAAGTCCAACTGTTACGGATTGTTCTTGAATGGAGGACACCAGTAATCTGTTGTACGGATTATTTTTATATTCGTTTTCTTTCTTTCCTCAGTTGTGTTATTAAAAAAAAATAATGAAAAATAACTTGGGTGTAACCTGCTAGTAGATATAAAATGATGTAATGAATACGTAAGCAGGCACAAGGGCTGCAGTGCATTTGGATAGTGACCCAAGTGAGTTTTTTTATACGAATGTTGGACTGAAGCGGATGTGTCATGTCTGTTTAGTTTATATGTGAATTGGGTTATAACAGATACAAGGTAGGAAAGTGGACTGAGGAGTGTCCCTGATGAGAAAGGATAAGGTTTGAAAACTTCCTGTACTATGCTGTTGTTTGTGAACGATATTGTGATGTTAAGTGACGATGTACGAAGCTCCAAGGCTTGGTGAATGTGTTTTAGAATATATGTAAGAAATGGAATGTAAAGGTGATTGTAAGTAAACAAAAATTTATAGCCCTTCAGAGATATTACGTCACAGAATGCACAGCGAGGCTGGATGGTGAGGAAGAGGAGAAAGTGAGTGCATTCAAGTATGTGGGTAGTGTGATTTGTAAAGACAGAAGGTGTATGAAAGTTGTGAGGATGAAGTGCTTGAAATGGTACAGCACGGAAACTGATTCACTGAATGGAGTGATAAAGAACATGGAAGTGAGCATGGAAGTAAAAAAGTCACTGCATGACAGTACCATGATCCCTACTCTAACATATAGGAGAAAAGCTTGGGCTTCGTTGAAAGGACACAGGTCAGGAGTGACAGCAGTGGAAACGAGTTATTTGAGAGTAGCATAAGGAGCTACAAGGAAGGACAGACAGATAAATGAGGATGTAAAGAATCATTGTGATGTTGATGTGGATATGAGTGACAGCGTTCAGTGAAATACTTTGAGATGGTTTAGCCACATTAAGTCGTTGGAGAAGTGTGTATGTGAATGGCGTGGATAGGGAAAGAGGGAGGGGCAGACCAAAGTTGAGATGGAGAGAAGTGGAGACATGAGAGGGGGATGTGAAATGGAGGAAGGGCAGCCAAATGGCAGAGTGGCTGGTGCCTTAGAGACATAAGTCACTGAAGAATGAAATAACCATAACCATATATCCTATTAGTTCCATTCTCTGCAGTGTGTCATATATCTGGCATTGGTGCTGGAAGTCAAGATAGGCAATAAAGTCATGAGCTCAAGACATCTCGCTACACCACCACTCACGGGATTAAGGTGATTAGCTACAGGAAAATATCTAAACAAAGATAAACATTTTCTATGTAAGATGTATTATAAATGTACAATCACTAATTTTTATTACTCATATATAATCATGTAACATTTTGACATGTCTAATCTGTGTAAGCATCATCTGCTTCAATTTATTGCCAGTTCGGACTGGATGACGCAAAATACAAGAGCAGTTCCTTAACCCCTAAACACTAGGTGACAGTTATATCCGACGAGAAATTGGTGGATCGGGGACGCCAGGTGACAGCTATAACAGCAAGTGTTTTCTCACCACAATTTGAAGCGGCTGCTACTTGATCTCGTCACCAAAGGGTGGAGATAGCCTCCCAGCACCTGAGGCAAGCATACTTCAGTTGTCTCTGTGACTCTGCCAGGTGCAGAATGATGTTTTTTTACATCTCTCATTCAATTCTGTTCCCGCATTACGTGGACCCTTGTATTCCACCCCTGCCGAGCCTCTTTCCAAGAATACTAGAAAAGGGCTCAGTGATAGTGCCATAAGGCATGCCTTGGATGCAACAGTGTCTAGTTTATCTAGTAGTGGAATAAGTTATCACACTGAGTGCAATGTCATAGTATGCGCTGCAGGCAGATACACTAACACATATTACTCTCACGCCACTCTCGCTGCCAAAATTAGTTCTCTTCCTCACTTAATTTCCCATGAATGGAACTATCAAGAGAAATGGGGATACTTGCATTTGCAAGAGGAAGAGTTGATGGGTAAAATGGTCATTAATTCGTTTCCCTAAGCACTATACTTTCTGAGATATTATGGTTTGAAAATAAACAATTTTTAGCTGTTTCCGAAAAATTGCCCGTAGTGAGGTGACTTCACTAAATATTGCCCGGCGTCTGAGGGTTAAGCAATGCTCCATTTACCACATTTGGTAAGTTCATTTGCATAACATGATTGTAACTTACAAGACTGAAGTCAGCTATCAGAATGTAATGATAAGGAGATGCGTTTTACTAAAAGGTCATTTAATGTTAAGAACTGGGAAAAAAATATCCTACTTTTAACCAACAGCTTGTATTACATCCTCTCGTGTAAAACTCTTTGAGATTTTTGTTTTTTACTTTATTACCAAATACGGAATACCCAAGTCCACATGAAAACTGTAACTTGGCCATCCAATAACATCTAACAGATGCATCACCCAAAAAAATTAAGACTGGTTGTTTCATGTATGCAGATTAATTCAAATGAAAATAAATCTAGGAAAACTAAGAGCAACATCTTCAGTAAACAATCATAAAGCCACAAAATTGTTGCCTCATCCAGAGGGGAGTAAAATTTTGTGGCTGACCATAACTGTTACGTAGCCCCTGTTGTATTTCCTAGAATGGAGTCTAGGTTTATGGGGATGGAGGGAGAGATATTGAGATGTGGGGAGGGGGGTGTTGTGTCTGGTGTGTGTCTCGGACATGTCTGAGGAGTGTCTAAGGTGCCTGTGGTGTACATCTAGGCGACTGCTTACCAGCGTCATGCTAGAATAACTGTATGACAGAGGAGCACCGGGGTGAGAGTCTTAGGCGTATCTGAGGAGCATATGGTGTGAATTTTACTGCGTACCTGTGTCGCCTCAGAATAGCGGTAAATAAAACACAGAGGACCAGTGGGAAGCCACCTGTACTCGGACTGCCTGTCAAACAGAATGGTCCTATTGGAATGCCAAACCAGTAACTACTTTTTTCTTTCCCTCCGTAATACAACTGGAGTGCTGCTTGTCTTATTTGACTGTGGCGGTTTTTTTGTGCATAATAAACCCATATAAATACAGCAATAACTTTCTATTTCTAAGGTAATTCAAAGCTGAAAGCTATAATGTTTTAAGATATCACTGTGGTGTACATCTGCTTTTTATATAAAGGACAAAAATTAAAACATCCAAATATATATATATATATATATATATATATATATATATATATATATATATATATATATATATTACTGTCCAGCAGTGTATCCCGATGGAGGAGTGTTCTTGACAAACATACCCCAGAGCACATCTGTTACTAATGACTAATGACATTTCTCCCATAGAAAACGATAATTATGTAAGAGGCATGCTTCTCAGAGTAAAAATGGCAGATCATACATTTGACTAACGTCAGTTATCCTTCCTAGCTTCAGGAGAATTTACTTGGCTACAGAAAGCCTTCTTGTAAAGATGTGGTTAAATAAGCAAGGCAACTTGTCATGTCACCCGCAGATATTATAGTGAGTGTTGTGCTGTAACTTGAAGAGTATCACCAACTGTACCCTTCATATCAATCTCGTTCTGTCCTTGTACAGTATGCGGAAGAGCTAATACCGACTAACGTAAAGTCGGAAAAAGTTATCCTGACTGCTGTGTGTGTGTGTGTGTGTGTGTGTGTGTGTGTGTGTGTGTGTGTGTGAGAGAGAGAGAGAGAGAGAGAGAGAGAGAGAGAGCATGCATGTGCTTGGGTGCGTTTTGATGTGTTTTGGTGTGTCAGAAAAAAATGGTCATGCCAGATCAGAATCCAAGTCTCTCTCTCTCTCTCTCTCTCTCTCTCTCTCTCTCTCTCTCTCTCTCTCTCTCTCAGCAGTGATCTACCATGAAGTATCACCAACTCCAACAGAAGACTTTCCCCGGCACTCATTTGTCAAAACTTTCGTCATCGTCCGGAGAGTTCACCATGGACGAGCAGTATCACAGCACAGACTCCCAGCCGGCACAGTCAGGACGCCACTCGGTCGGTTGGTCGGCTGGCTGGTGACTGGGAGTCGGTTGAAGTCGGTGGCAGTTGGACGGTCTCTGAGAGTCGGTAAATACTTCAGCGAGGTGACGAATACATGATTTTCTTTTGTTGTTCTTGCTACCACCAGACTATTAAATCCACCCTAGGAGTAACAGGAGGAAGTTTAGGGCTGCATATAGCATTCACTAACCCGTTCAGTTCTGAGGCGCCATCCAAAGCTGAACAAAATCATCGAGAAACAGCAAGAATAGAAAAATGTGTTACTTGACTGAAAGAGCAGAAAATGCCGGGGAGATCGGAGGCTTGACGGGATATGTGGAGGTGGGTGATGGTGATGGTTGTTGTGGGGATGGGAGACTGTGGTGGTAATTGTGGGGCCAGGCAAACTGTGGTGGTGGTTGTGGAAGTTGGGGTATCGTGGTGGTGGTTGTGAGGGTGGGGATTTGTAGATATGGGTGCTGTGGTGGGGGACTGTGGTGGTGGTTGTAGTGGTTGGGGGATTGTGGTAGTGGTTGTCAAGGTGGGGTTCTGTGCTAGTGGTTGTTGGGGTGGGGTTCTGTGGTGGTGGTTGTTGGAGTGGGGTATTGTGGTGGTGGTGGATGGTGTGGGGTAATGTGGTGGTGGTTGTTTCGGTGGGGTTCTGTGGTGGTGGTTGTTCGAGTGGGGGATTGTGGTGGTGGTTGTTGGGGTGAGGGACTGTGGTGGTGGTTGTTGGGGTGGGGTAATGTGGTGGTTGTTGTTGGGGTGGGGTAATGTGGTGGTGGTTGTTGGGGTGGGGGATTGATGTGGTGGTTGTTGGGGTCAAGCACTGTGGTGGTGGTTGTTGGGGTGAAGTAATGTGGTGGTTGTTGTTGGGGTAGGGGACTGCGGTGGTGGTTGCTGGGGTTGGGTTCTGTGGTGGTGGTTGTTGGAGTGGGAGATTCTGGTGGTGGTTGTTGAGGTGAGGGTCTGCGGTGGTGGTTGTTGGGGTGAGGGACTGTGGTGGTGGTTGTTGGGGTGAGGGACTGTGGTGGTGGTTGTTGAGGTGGAGTAATGTGGTGGTGGTTGTTGGGGTGGGGGACTGTGGTGGTGGTTGTTGAGATGGAGTAATGTGGTGATGGTTGTTGGGGTGAGGGACTGTGGTGGTGGTTGTAGGGATGGGGGACTGTGGTGGTGATTGTTGAGGTGGGGTAACGTGGTGGTGGTTGTTGGGGTGAGGGACTGTGGTGGTGGTTGTTTGGGGTGGAGTAATGTGGTGGTGGTTGTTGGGGTGGGATAATGTGGTGGTGGTTGTTGGGGTGGAGTAATGTGGTGGTGATTGTTGGGGTGGGGGACTGTGGTGGTGGTTGTTGGGGTGGGGTTCTGTGGTGGTGGTTGATGGAGTGGGGGATTGTGGTGGTGGTTGTTGAGGTAAGGGACTGTGGTGGTGGTTCTTAGAGTGAGGGACTGTGGAGGTGGTTGTTGAGGTGGAGTAGTGTGGTGGTGTTTGTTGAGGTGGGGCACAATGGTGGTGGTTGTTGGGGTGTGGGACTGTGGTAGTGGTTGTTTGGGGTGGAGTAATATGGTGGTGGTTGTTGAGGTGGAGAAATGTGGTCGTGGTTGATGGGGTGAAGGTCTGTGTGGTGGATGTTGGGGTGAGGGACTGTGGTGGTGGTTGTTCGGGTGGGGGATTATGGTGGTGGTTGTTGGGGTAGAGTGATGTGGTGGTGGTTGATGGGGTGGGGGACTGTGGTGGTAGTTGTTGAGGTGGGGTAATGTGGTGGTGGTTGTTGGGGTCGTGGACTGTGGTGGTGGTTGTTGAGGTAAGGGACTGTGATGGTGGTTGTTGGGGTGAGGGACTGTGGAGGTGGATGTTGGGGTGAGGGACTGTGGTGGTGGTTGTTGAGGTGGAGTAGTGTGGTGGTGTTTGTTGGGGTGGGGCACAATGGTGGTGATTGTTGGGGTGTGGGACTGTGGTAGTGGTTGTTTGGGGTGGAGTAATGTAGTGGTGGTTGTTGAGGTGGAGAAATGTGGTCGTGTTGATGGGGTGAGGGACTGTGGTGGTGGTTGCTGGGGTGGGGTAATGTGGTGGTGGTTGTTAAGGTGGAGTAATGTGCTGGTGGTTGTTGGGGTGGGGGACTTTGGTGGTAGTTGTTGAGGTGGAGTATTGTGGCGGTGGTTGTTGGGGTGGGGGACTTTGGTGGTGGTGTTGGGGTGGAGTAATGTGGTGGTGGTTGTTGACGTGGGGTACTGTGGTAGTGGTTGTTTGGGGTCGGGTAATGTGGTGGTGGTGGTTGAGGTCGGGGACTGTGGTGGTGGTTGTTGGAGTGGGGTTCTGTGGTGGTGGTTGTTGGGGTTTGGGATTGTGGCGGTGGTTGTTGAGGTGATGGACTGTGGTGGTGGTTGTTGGGGTGAAGGACTGTAATGGTGGTTGTTGAGGTGGAGTTTTTTTTTTTTTTTTTTTTTTTATGTGTCCGACTCTGGGCAAAGGCTCAGGGCCTATTTCTTGGAGGCAGTTGCCTATCCCAAGGCCCAGTAGTCCTCCTACACCTCCACATGTCACCACTTCGGCGCTAACACCCACCGTCCATAGTGAATACATGCTAGGGCTGTCTCATACAGGACTGGTGTATTGGTATTAGCGGGGGTACTTTTACGACATGTCGGCGGGTCAACTGGTAGATCATGAAAGTCTGCTTTAGGAAATTCAAATCCTTAAACTGTTCCCTGCCCCAGCCGGGATTCGATCCTGGGTCCATTAGGACTGCAGGCCGCCTCTCTACCAATTCAGCCACCGCCTCCCCCAAAGTTATGTTGTGGTGGCTGTTGAGGTGGAGTAATGTGGTGGTGGCTGCTGGGGTGGGGGACTGTGGTTGTGGTTGTTGGGTTGGAGTAATGTGGCGGTGGTTGTTGAGGTGGAGTAATATGGCGGTGGTTGTTAGGCTGGAGTAATGTGGTGGTGGTTGTTTAGGTCGGGGACTGTGATGGTGGTTGTTGAGGTGGGGTAATGTGGTGGTGGTTGTTGGGGTGAGGGACTGTGGTGGTGGTTGTAGGGATGGGGGATTGTGGTGGTGATTGTTGAGGTGGGGTAATGTGGTGGTGGTTGTTGGGGTGAGTGACTGTGGTGGTGGTTGTTTGGGGTGGAGTAATGTGGTGGTGGTTGTTGGAGTGGAGTAATGTGGTGGTGGTTGTTGGGGTGGGGTAATGTGGTGGTGGTTGTTGGGGTGGAGTAAAGTGGTGGTGATTGTTGGGGTGGGGTTCTGTGGTGGTGGTTGATGAAGTGGGGGATTTGTTGTGGTGGTTGTTGAGGTAAGGGACTGTGGTGGTGGTTGTTGGGGTGAGGGACTGTGGAGGTGGATGTTGGGATGAGGGACTGTGGTGGTGGTTGTTGAGGTGGAGTAGTGTGGTGGTGTTTGTTGGGGTGGGGCACAATGGTGGTGGTTGTTGGGGTGTGGGACTGTGGTAGTGGTTGTTTGGGGTGGAGTAATGTAGTGGTGGTTGTTGAGGTGGGGAAATGTGGTCGTGTTGATGGGGTGAGGGACTGTGGTGGTGGTTGCTGGGGTGGGGTAATGTGGTGGTGGTTGTTAAGATGGAGTAATGTGCTGGTGGCTGTTGGGGTGGGGGACTTTGGTGGTAGTTGTCGAGGTGGAGTATTGTGGCGGTGGTTGTTGGGGTGGGGGACTTTGGTGGTGGTGTTGGGGTGGAGTAATGTGGTGGTGGTTGTTGACGTGGGTACTGTGGTAGTGGTTGTTTGGGGTCGGGTAATGTGGTGGTGGTGGTTGAGGTCGGGGACTGTGGTGGTGGTTGTTGGAGTGGGGTTCTGTGGTGGTTGTTGTTGAGGTCGGGGACTGTGGTGGTGGTTGTTGGGATGCAGTAATGTGGTGATGGTTGTTGGGATGGGGGATTGTGGTGGTTGTTGTTGGGTGAGGGACTGTGGTGGTGGTTGTTGGGATGGAGTAATGTGGTGGTGGTTGTTGGCGTGAGGGACTGTGGTGGTGGTTGTTGAGGTGGAGGAATATGGTGGTGGCGGTTGTTGAGGTGGAGTAATGTAGTGGTGGTGGTTGTTGAGGTGGAGTAATGTGGTGGTAGTTGTCTTCGGTGGAGTAATGTGGTGGTGGTTGTTGGGGTGAGGGATTGTGTGGTGGTTGTTGGGGTGAGGGACAGTTGTGGTGGTTGTTTGGGATGGAGTAATGTGGTGGTGGTTGTTGAGGTGGAGTAAAGTGGTGGTGGTTGTTGGGGTGGGGCACTATGGTGGTGGTTGCTCGGGTGAGGGACTGTGGTGGTGGTTGTTGGGGTGGAGTACTGTGGTGGTGGTTATTTGGGTGGGGTAATGTGGTTGTGGTTGTTGGGGTGGGGGACTGTTATGTCTGCGCTTAGTTATTTATCAGTCTCTACCACAGTTTATTCCTGTTGCTGTCTTTGCCGCTACCTTTGTCTTGGGCTCAGTTTTCATCTCACTCTACCTTCGTTCATGCCAATATTTGTCTCACTGTGTTCATCTGCTCTCTCTCTCTCTCTCTCTCTCTCTCTCTCTCTCTGTGAGAGAGAGAGAGAGAGAGAGAAAAAGAGAGAGAGAGAGAGAGAGAGAGAACGATGAGGCATTAAAATGAAAGATGAAAGCGTCACACTGGGCAGAAAACGGCTAACATGTTAGCCGTTTTTGCGAGCCGAATGACCAACAGTCCGTGGGATTCAGCATGCTGGGAGGTTTGTTGCTGTGATAAGGAATCAGATGAGCTAAATATCATTTTTCAACATGTTTATAACTGTGAATAAAATATTAAATTAGAGCAGGAGGGAAGTTTAAATGACACCCAGTGTGACTCCATCTTAATCCGCTGCGTGCCGGCTATTTTTAGCCCTTTGGGTCACCTCAGTACCGGCCATTTTTCGACCTTTATTTTTGGCTAAAATGATATATTTTGATGTGGAAACAACGAATTTCGCCATTAAAATGCTCATCAAGGCTGGAAAATGAGTTTTACTGAGTCCTGTATACTCATGTACAGGTATAGCTGCTCTCACGCTCACCACATACGTGAGAGAAAGCCGTTTTCTATGTAAGGTACACTCAGGTATTTCTGCTGGGAAGGAATAGCAATGTTCAGTACACTTTTCTGATCACTTATTACATCAGCATCTATCAATATTTGCATTTCTTTCTCACTGTGAATGCATTATCTTACACTTACTTGAAGATAGGTACAATCTGGCTTCATTACGTACAGTCCTGGCACTTACAAGAAGGTATTTACAACTTGACTTTACTGTATAGTCCTTATACTTACAAGAAAATATTTACAACTTACACTTACATGAAAATATTTACAAAATGCCTTCACTATGTACAACACTTGGTGAGGCACACAGGCAGAGTGAGTGTAAGGGGGGAAGTGAGTAAGTGTATGGCTTTGACAGCCAGGGGGATGGTAGAGGAACAGTTACCTTACATGCCTGCTAATTTTTACCCGCGAATCTTAAAAAATGAGGTCACAGTGAAGTTTTATATTTTAGACTGTTTTAAAACGGCATTGGCACTGGCCACGGCATGATGTCAGACGGTTTTAAAACAGCACTGGCACGCAGTGGGTTAAGTGCAATGGAGATGGGACTTTTCAGGAATAAATGCAGTGAGTGAATGGAATAAGAAATGAAGAGATTCATGAAATATTCGGTGTCAGGAAGTCGTTTGAAACTAACCCACTGCATGTGAGTCATTTGACAACAGAGTTGACCCGTGGTGTGCGAATTACTCTTTATGAGTCGACACTGGGAGTGTGCGATCTACCTCCTACTGAGTAGGATTATTAACAATGCACCTCAAAATTTCTCGTTTAGGAGTATCGTCAAGCAGCTCTTCTGAGATACTAGGTTTTCTTTCATCAGCCACCTCCACCCAATAAGTTGAGCCCAGAAACAAAGAAACAGTACCTAATATGAACGAAATGCTCAAACTTGTATCAAATAAGGGATTTTAATGGTAAAAATAAAATGCAAGACCGACAATGACAAAGGAAAGAGAGGAAAAGATATAAATAAATTATCAAAAGTTGTATGTCACAGTCAAGTTACGTCTTATTGGACTAAATGGCATCTAACTGGAACTCTTACAGGAACGAGTTTCCCTTGAAGGTGGTAGGTGGCAGGGACCATCATTCATTCACTTGATGCAGAGCTGCCAAATTCTTCCTTTCACCTTTATCATGCTTTTTCTGTGTCTGTCCTCCTCTCTTCCCATTTCGCTCATCTCTCCTGTCACTTTTATTACTCTTTCCTTTTCAGGTGGTTTTACATTGAATGACAAGCCTAATGGTTCCCTGTAAGCCAGGAAACCATTTATAGTACTTGGTGGTAACCATATGACCATCCCATACATGGTCTATTCGTGTCAACAACTGGGTTGGCGGAGAGTTAGTGTCCCATCCAATACAACGACTAACTCGCAGGGAAACGGCCACCCCCCATATGGGATTATGACATCTGACTATAGATAGATATATAGATATGGTTCCCCTTCTATAGTTGTCAGTTTCCCGCCAACTAGTAAATTTCAAACAACAATTACTCAGCGAATATGGTGAGTTGTAGAAAGCTATTTTCATGGGTAGGAGTGTACTATCATTTCCGAGAAGGTGATGCATTGTCACTCAGAGCAGAACATAAACCTCTTAAGCCATGACCCCTCTCTACCCTGATCGTTTTGATAAGATAATGTAAATAAATGCATAGATGTGCAGAAGAGTTTATATGTGCGGGGGAGTTGGTGTTGGTGTTGTTTGTATTATTATTATTATTATTATTATTGGATTGTTAAGCTTCAAATAATCTAACACTTCATTCCAGTGACCCGTAATCTCCATCATTTTAGTAATTTTCTCTAGCTAACATCAAATGCTTTTGCTCGTTTCAGGAAAGCACTGTCTGGCTTCAAGAGCAAATTAATCCCTTCACTCACAACATTTTAAGTAAGACTGGTAACGTAACTCCAGCCTTTGCCACATCATTCTGTTGGCCACACATCCACCCACCCACCAACAAAAGTCCACCCATCCAACCACCTACATTGTCAACCCGATCTATCCACTCTGCACTCCCACCCACCCACCAACCCAACCATTCTGGTCTGCCCTATCCACCAACACAGCCCATCCACCCACCCACCTATTCTGACTACCCACGCAATTATCAATTCATCTACCCAACCATTCACCCTGCTCACCCATTCCACCCACACCGACCATCCACCCTGACCACGCACCCACCTCGCCTACCCTGCCCACCCACTCTATCCCACTGAATACACTCTCCTCGCCTTTCAACCCATCCCATTCACCCACCCACTTACCCCACCCATTCTTCTAACCACAATGCCTATCCACCCATCGGTTCACTCACCTACCCACCCTGCTTTCCCACTAACCCACCTATCCTGGCCACCCAGTCATCCACTCTGCCCACATATCCCACACCACCTTTCTTCCACTCCAAGTTGAATTAAATGGATCATATTATTAAATGGCAAATACAAGACATGAAGGAGTTTAATATCATGAAGGTCGAACACTGTGGAACTGTGTAACCCTGTGCTATTAATTACACCAACAATAATTTTGTTGTTGCTTTAGTCTCTACTAATATGTGTTATAATGGAGAGAATCATGTGCAACTCACAGCAGGTCCTTCCCTTCCCTCCCACTCCCCCCTTCCCACCCGTCGACACACAGACCCGACCATAATCTGTTGCGTGTATTGGCTTACAAGCAGATTCACTTCAATCACCATTCCCGCCATATAATCATTACTAGTTGAATGGATTGCAGGCAACTAAATCTCATAATCAATTAGACTATAGCTTATTCGATCTGCTCTGCGACGAGACCAGCCTTAAGCTTTTGAAAGCTGGCAGCTCATTCATTGTCCGAGAGCATTCATTATTAACAATGTATTTTAAAATAGTTTTATAGTAATAGTTATAACAGCGCTTTGGCGATATATTTAGCCAAATAAAGTATATACAGTATAGTTATTTGTATAGATTAATCTAAAAACAGGGCCTTACAAAGTTTATCAGATGACCTACATACGTGTGAAATTTGAAATCTCGGGACAAATCAAGACACGTCCAGGTAAAGTTTTACGGATACCTTGAATTTTTACCGATGTTTAGGCAAATTAAGGTATATTATGTCATTACTGCAAAATTATGTAAAATCTAACTTAGTAAAACATCTGATTTCCTATGAAAAATAACATTCCCTGAATTTTGATGAATGGTAGACACTGGGAAGAGGGGGGGGGGAGAGGTAGGCCTGTCGTGGAATTACCCCCAAGCAGACGAGTATTTGAATTTATTTGAAACTGTTTTGTTCTCACAGAAGTTTACAATATGCTTTCTTTTTTCGCATCATCTGTAAGTTTTCTACCTTTTTAGCTTCGAATATCTAGTTACAACAAAGCTGTGACAAGATATGGGCTGTGGGATAATTAAAAGTGATGGTGGTATGTACAGCTTCTTCACCCTTGCCTACCAGTCATTTTTCTTTGCACTTCCAATGTTTCACTAGGACAGATTTTACATAATGTCGCAGTTATGACATAATTCACCTTAATTGGCCTGAACATTGGTAAAATATCAAGGTGCTCATAAAATTTTACCTGGTTGTGATCTGACATCCTGAGAATTCAAAATTTCACACCTATCTAGGCCATCTGTTAAAATTTGTAAGGCCCCGTTTTGAAATTAATCCATGCATATAACTATATTTTATATTGGGCATACTTATCGTCAAACTGTTGCTATAACTCTTACAATAAAAAATATTATAAAATACATCGTTAATAATGAATGAAATCGGACAACCAATCAGCAGCCAACTTTCAAAAGCTTAAGGCTGGTCTCATCGCTGAGCAGATCGAATAAGCTTTAGTGATACCGGACTATACAAAGAGGAGGAATCAATTCTAACTTTTCGAAGAATGAACGAAGTGGAATCTCAGTAACTATGGAGGTGTAAAATTATGCACTCCTGAATTCTGAGGTATCATTCTATTGTCTGAAAAATTTTTACCCTCATCATATTGTATTTATTCAAATAGCATTTGTTTATAGCATTTCATATACATACTTAAAAAATAACAGTTACTACAAAAATAATAATTACTAACAGAAACTTAATCTTCATTTATAGTTCTACACGAGGAAAGACGATAAAACACCATGGAGTACAGCAGGAAGGAATAAAACAGAAACTGGTATCCAAGTACCTCTTGCTTGCAGCCACAGGGGCATCTCTATCCTTCCACACATACACCGCATTAATATGGAAGAAAAGATATTATGAGAACTTTATAATGTCATTCCTTTAATGTATATGTTTAATGTACTACTGGTTGTATGATGTAGCTGCAGGCATGCACTATTTAAGCCACTGCATGCCAGCTATTTTTAGCCCTATGGGTCACCCCAGTGCCGGCCATTTTTTGACCTTTTTCTTTTGGCTAAAATGATAGATTCTGATGTGGAAACAACGAATTTCGCCATTAAAATGCTCACCGAGGCTCAGAAATGAGTTTTATTGAGTCCTTCATACTCCCATACATGTATAGCCACTCTCACGCTCACCACGTACGTGAGAGAAAGCCGTTTTCTATGTAAGGTATACTCAGGTATTTTTGCTGGGAAGGTATAGCAATGTTCAGTACATTTTTTGATTACTTATTACTTCAGCATCTATCACAATTTGCATCTGTCACTGTGAATGTATCATCTTGCACTTACTTGAAGATAGGTACAACCTGACTTCATTACATACAGTCCTGGCACTTACAAGAAGGTATTTACAACTTGACTTCACTATATAGTCCTTACACTTACACTTACATGAAAATATTTACAAAATGCCTTCACTATGTACAGCACTGAGTGAGGCACACAGGTGAGTGAGGCAGAGCAAGCATGAGGGGGGAGCGAATGAGTGTATGGCCTTGACAGTCTGAGGAATGGTAGAGGAACAGTTACTATACATGCCTGCCAATTTTTACCCGCAAATCTTGAAAAATGCGGTCACAGTGACGTTTTGTATTTTAAACCATTTTAAAATGGCACTGGCACTGGCTGCAGCATTATGTCAGACCGTTTTAAAACGGCACTGGCATGCAGTGGGTTAATAGTTTCGAAGCATGAGCTAACCACAATAGATTTCCTAACGGATACTATGAAATAATCATTTCTATAAGGCAAATTCCTTAACCTTTGGCTTAATGAAAACTTACATGGGTGAATGATGAACTGCAAAAATTTTTGCCTTTGAGAGGTACTGTACAAGCAACAAGGAGCCCCTCATAATTTCACTCTTCTCTCGCCACTCCCAAAAGTAACAGTATCAAGCGTTAGCAGTTTCGGAGATAAGTATAAACGCATCTTAATTAAACCTTAGTTTCATCAGATGTTTTTCTATAGTATATCTTAAGAATAATGGAGGGCCTGTGAAATTTTCACCTATGATAACAGAAATGAAATTGCTACAGCCAAAAGATTTTAATTAGCCAAGATGATAATCTCCCATCTCAATGGTGTGGTAAAACCGTGCTCGGATGTTTCGGCCACTGACGTTTTAGCCACGGACATTTGAGCCATGGGCCACCACCCTAGGCCACAGAATGTAGGGCATAGGTTAGGTTAGGTTAGGTAAGGTTAGGTAAAGTTCACAACACTTCACACTTCAAAACGTCCTAGGCTGGTGGCCCATGGCCCAAAAGTCCGTGGCTGAAACCCTCCACTGCATGTGGCGAATAAAATTGTCTATTAGCACCAAGAGGGGTTAATGTTTACGATACCACTTTAGCCCGTCATTATTTCGATAAGACCGAATATTTCAATACCCTTACTCAATTCTTAAACATAACTGCCAGGCACATTCTGGTCAATATGCTGTGAAATGGTTGTTTACATTATAAATGATCACAAATATTGCTCACTTAGTTCAAATTTAACCAAACTCAACTCTACTCCCCCCCCCCAACACACACAATTTAATATTGCTCTCTATATTAAAATGTAACGTCCTAACTCTACTCTTCCATCACCCCCCAACACGTTTCGCCTTATTATCCGCCTTTCCCTCTTACTTCCTGCTACCATCGGACCTTAAAGTGTCATACCTACTACTCTCACCAAATCACATGACCATTACCAAATTGCTGTTACGCTGCATGATCATTGCCAGAAGTAAAGCAGGTATAATGAAAAAGTCGCTTTTGAAAATAGGAAAGAAGAGCAAGGAAGCGGAAAGATAAAGACAGAGGATGTAGACACAAGACGGGCAGATGAGCAGGTAGGGAAGAAAGAAGAGAGAGAAAATGGAAATTAAGAGGCAGAAATAAGTGTTGCCAAGAAGACGCGAGCTCCAAGCCTTCCAGTCCTAGTCCATGGATATGTACAGATGAAATGAGGTGCCATAGTACGAAGAAGTCCTGAGACTGACAAGTTACGTACTTAGCATTACTCCCATCTTTCACACCAACAGTCACAAAGAGGGGTTCACGAGATCAGCATTAGTCACGCACATCGTTGCTATACACACAAACACCCATAGAAACTTATTTTCTTCTTCAATTGTAGTCACTCAGTGTAATGAACTAAATGCGTCAAGTCCAACGTATCCCGCTGTGCTATTATTATGTTAAATGTGGATGGAGTAAGAGAATGAGTAAAAAGGAAAGACTGACGAGGTAGGCTTGCCATATCTTCTTACACTGGCCCTCCTCTCATAATTAGGCCCTATGTGCTCTTTCCTCCTATATATACCTATACCTATATCTATCCCATTTCGTAACCGTGATTAGATATTAATCTATACCATAAATAGCTACTGTGCCCCCCCCCCTCTCTCTCTCTCTCTCTCTTTCTCTGTTAATCTGCACGTCACATGCTGGATAGGTGAGCTGGGTTGGCAGGATGGACAGGGTGGGTGGGTGCCTGGGCAGGGTGTGTGTGTGGGGGTGGGTGGGCAGGGTGTGTAATTGGGGTGATGTGACTGGGTGGATGGGGGGGAAGTGTGGGGATGGGTGGGAGGCGTGGGGAGGAGTGGGTGGATGGGTGGGAGGCGTGGGGAGAGGTGGATGGATGAATGGGGATGAGTGGATGGGTTGGTGAACTTGATGGGAAGTGGGCTTGCAGCAGAGGTTAGACTTTACTGGTGAGTGGATGGATGTTTGGTTTCCTGGGTAAGACAAAATATATTCTCATGTTGCTAGTGTCATAAAAATCTAAATACATTCCTAGTGCGTCTTGATGTTAACTTCGAGGCATTGATCGCCGATAATACACTGATTCAATGAATATTCAAGAGCTCAGTAGCACTGCAATACGTAAACTTTTGGTTCCAATCTTCTCATCTTTCCACACTGTCATATCAGCATTCATCCCTTTGAACTGACTCATTAATTGTTGTCATCACCTAACGACCAGAATTTTACTGAAGCACTACAAAACAAAGTGTGGGTATAACTCACGAAATCGGTACTTATTCCATGCCGGATTGATATACCACCCTTACTCTGCATCATAATCTTTCATTCAACCTAGATCCTTAACTCAAACCCTGCCTTCTACTCCTGCACCATTAATACCCCTCTCACCTCATTTTCCAGCCAATCTGCTTAACCCTGAACCACCACAATGTAATCTACTTGCTCAGAAGGAAAAGATGAGAAAGTCAGGGGACGAGACCATTAGTTGACCAAATACAGTGCACAAATTATTGATCACCAAATGATGTTGTTTGAGTTTCCATAGGGAGTATTACTTTGTTCTTCTTGTCCTTCTTTCAACGAAATTCTGTAATATATTATTTTAAATTATAACATTCTATGATTATATGCTGTTAACAATAGTATCATAATGCAAGAAGCGAAAGGTTTGTCTGTATGAAGTACATGGTTACGAAATAACGCTAATCATCTTAAGAGGTGTTCTTGTGCGTTGCAACGGCGGATTTTATTCACCATAGGGAAACACCGAAAGTCTACTGCCAAAGATGCTGAGATTGTGTGGTTGCTTAACCCATTTGCATATGACGGAACTGAGCATGTTCAAAAGTTAATAAAGATGGAAACCCAGGGTTGGGTCTTATGAGCTTCACGACTATGAGCCTACAGGCGGAAGGCAGTACACCTAGTACCCTTCCAGCATAATCCCTCACACGGGAACCGCGGAAGGTAATGGGGTGACACAGATTTTCAATCTTTAATATCTCTCAACACACACACACACACACACACACACACACACACACACACACAGAGTAATATATAGGAACAAATCTAGTTTGAGGTAATGATATAGCTATACTATAAACTCTGACATAATTTTATAAGCTAGAGAAATACAAGAATTTAATATATCGTGATGACTGCCCTTGATAAGTGGTAAAAATTAGGCAGGATCTATTGTGCAAAACAATACAGACCAAAAGTGAATAATGGAAATTTATCACAGTTCATTATGGCGTCTTAGCTTGATAGTGAAACGAGGTGCAGCTGATTACTGCTGCGACCAGTGTCCTTTTCTTCTTAAATCAGATACCTGTATTAATGTAAGTGATCATAATTATTAAAACATCTTTACAGCACTGGAAAATGCCGTTGTCATATAAATATAGTACAATGCTCCAGCTATTTTGTATTATTATTATCATTATTATTATTATTATTATTATTATTATTATTATTATTATAATTATATTATTATTATTATTATTATTATTATTATTATTATTATTATTATTATTATTGTATTATTATTATGATGATGATGATGATGATTATTATTATTATCATCATCATCATCATCATCATCTTCATCATTATCATTATTGTTTGACAGTAACCTCACTTCCAATAATGGTAATAACAAGATATAACATGGTTAAACGATTTTCTGTAAACAATATGATATATAAACTGATATATTTTGCGAATGTGTTGTCATTATATTCAAAAGCAAAGTTTGTGACATCAAAGAAATGTTATCGACGTGACTGTCTAACTCCCTGCCTCTTGTTCAATTAAAAACAGCCATTTGAGACTCTGAGAGGTTCAAGCAGTGGATACAGGTGGAGGAAACATGGCCATCAAAAAATGGAAACCACAAGTATCAATGTTCATTATGCTGAGAAATATATCTGATACACATAGATCTATTATGCTCCTATCACAGTGTATGTTCTGGACAGCTTAAACACTTCTTCTTTTGACAAACTCGTATGTACTTTGGACACATCTCAGTTTGTGTTGTCGTACGTGTATTTATGTACTAAGCAATGTTACCAGAACCACATTGCATCTTATGCTCTAACCGGTGATGGACATTTCTTACTGAGTGCACAGTACATCTGAAGACGCTTTGCTGTGGCCAATAAAGTGGCAAATTGCCGCACCACACAACCTGTTTTGCAAATCCATTTCTCCAGTGCATGGGTTTTAATAGAAAATGCTTATTTGATATCGATTAGTGAAGTAAGTGGGCGCGAAAACAGTGGCGAAAAGGATATATCTGCATGAATTTGAAAGTGGGAGGCCTACAGGAAGGTGGACAGATGTGATACATATTGATATGTGAGAAAGAGACGTACTGGAGCTAATGAGGTTAGGGAAGTGACAAGCAATCGACCCGGTAGGATGAATTTTGTGCCGAGGAGTGCTAAAGTCTACTAATACCAAGTCGGATCACTTCCTTCTAAAACAGCTCCAAGCTTGCGCAGGGGACGGAGCATCGGTGTGACGTCGACTGGCTCTGGTATGAAACCACTGTTGCCATATGTACGATAATTATCGTATATGTACGATATTATTGCCTCTGGTACGATGTACGTTACCATTTTATATTATCGTACTGTTTGTACGATAGTTTTGGATTGAAAGCTAGCATGGCAGTAAATTTTGTGGCACGCATAGCTAATTATGCACAGTTGTTCCACAGTTTGACAGATGAGTGATCTTAAAGGCTAATGTAATGGTGATCACTGAAACTTCTTCTTTTATGGTCTTGCTGAGTTTATCATCTGCAAGTGGAAGCACATTTCTAAGAGTTATCTATTTAAGTTCTATGGACTGCATTTTGCTGCAAGTCAGACTGACTTTCTAGAGCGGTACAAAGGCTATTTCTGTAACATTTTTGTAATAAAGGATATGATTATACTATTTTAATATTATTATGAGATTTTCATGGTATGCCCTAATTCTGATACAAAATAAAGTGATAAACACCAAAGGATACATCAGTACCTTACAAAATTTCGCTACAGATGAAGTTAATTGTAGTGGGTAAGTTTTCAGTAAATACGCCAAGATATCGGCGACAATTTTAAAATATATCAGTTTACAATACACTATAAAAATGAAAATAATGTACGATAATTCCAACGAAAAAACGTTAATTTTGATGAACCGGTACGATTCTTCCCATCTAAAAGTGTGGCAACACTACATGAAATCCCAGTGCTCAGTTGACTCCTGCCCATGACGGTGAGTGTATGTTTGCTCCACTCATCAGACCATGACATATTTTCAGTCCGGAGAAGTGAGGGAAGGGACTGAAATGTGTGAGGGAAGGTGTAGGGATGTGAGAGAACCTATTGCTATATTATAAGGTTTAACGAGTCCGCACTTCTTCCCCTTCTTCATATTCCCTTATCATAAATGTTCAATTTGAGTCTGCCCTTTTATACATTTTCTGGTACTTAATCCAGCTGACGTCACACAAGCCACGCCTCCCTGCGCACTGACGGAAAGTGAACCGACTTGGTATTAGTAGACTTAGGAGAAGTATGACCACAGACTGACACCTCATTTTAACATGACAGTCGTCAGATTAACTCAATCTGATAGATGGGTATAAAGCTATGCATGGGATTGCTTGGTAAGGGTATCGTCCCCCCAGCTTTCCCACTTAAAGAAAAGTCACTTCAATAAAAAGGGAGCAAATTCAGTGAGTCGTGGAGCGTCCAAAAACTGCCCAGAACTCCAATCAAATAGGTAGGTTTGTAAGGTCGTGTGGAACGTGAGAGGCGTGAATGAAGACAGTAAGGGAGTGGAAGTGGTGAATGTGTTTAAAAGTCCTAGGTACGTAATGATGGCATTGTGTGAAACAAAAATGAAATGACGTGAAATGTGTAAGGCCAGGTATGATAGTGCAGGGAAGATGCAAAAGAGGAATTACTTTGCTAATGAGCGATGAGTGGCCCATGGGAATGAAAGATTATAAATGTGTCAAATCGAGATGTATGTATGTACGTCAAGTTCCAGTTCAGCAGGATGAACGTGACATCAACTGAAACTTATACATCTTGTGATGAAAGGGGCGAGTCAGAGAAAGATAGGTTTTGGGATCAGCTGGGTAAAATGATAGGACAGATGTCCACGAGTTAATGAACATTTGTGTGGCTGTCACATAATTATGATATAATAATTTGGGTGAGTGGATCTGAAAGGAAAAACATTGCGTTTACATGACTGCAACACATCATTTAGACTCGTTGTGGACAGATGAGTTCAGGCCTCACACAGATGATGGTGAAGTACGATGTTACTGCAACCTGTCAATATATACTTGTGTTCAGTGAATGTTGGTGTGCATGAGGGGTCAGTCTTCAGCCCCATGTTGTTTATCATGGTGTTAGAAGCCCTCTCACGTGATTCCAGAAATGGACTGCAGAGGGTGATGTATGTCGATGATTTGGTGTTGATTGAAAGAAAGGACAAGGAATGGTTTAGGAAGTGGATAGATGGTATGGGGCACAAAGGCTTGAGAGTAGATGCAGAAAAAAAAAAGTGACGGCATCAAGGGCTGGTGGGGGTACTCTCAAAGAAGAGGGAGAGTGGCCATGTGCAGTTTGCCACAAGGGCTCGGGAAGTAATTCCTCCTTGTGCAATGTCTGTGGCAAATGGGTGCATAAGAGATGTGACATTAGTGGTAGACTGCAAGATAATGCTGATTTCTGTGTGCGGTGTGTCGGGTAGAGCATGTGGAGATTGTCAGGCATGAAAGGATTTATCTTGCTGGTGAGTCTTTAGAGTATGTGGAAGTTTTGTCATTTGGAAGACATGTTATGTACTGGAGGTGGGGCTGGAGCTAATAGTGGTTGGAAGAAGTTCAGGAAACTGTTACCTCTTCTGACATGAAAAGGCTCTTCCTTCATGTGAAGTGATCTTTGATTGCGACATTTGTTAGTAGTGTAATGCTATATGGTAATGAGACCTGGGCGGTAAAGGAGGAGGATATTTGAAAGCTCAAACGTACAGAAATGACAATGATTAGTTGAATATGCAGTGTGTCCTTGAGTGCAAGGTCTGGGAAGCTAGCTTTTTCATGGAAGAGTTAAGAGGTGGGATGGGGCTGGAACGTATTGGTGTTGTGAAGAGCAGAGGTGGATTGGGATCGTTTGGACATGTGGGGAAGATGGAGGATGACAATTGGGTGCAGAAAGTGAGACATATTAACGTTAGGAGTAAGGTTACGAGAGTTAGACCGAAAAAGGCCTGGGATGAGGTCATTCAGGGAGGCTGCCAGAGATCGAGCAGCATGGAGAGACGCATGCAAGCATGTTGGGGCCTTTAAAAAAGAAACGATATATATATATATATATATATATATATATATATATATATATATATATATATATATATATATATATATATATATATATATATATATAAACTCGTATATATTTATATCACACACACACACACACACACACACACACACACACACACATATATATATATATATATATATATATATATATATATATATATATATATATATATATATATATATATAAAGGCAGGCCAGACAGGAGGTGGAGAGATGAGATAGAGAAATCTGGAGGAAGAACATGGCAAAGATTGGTTCAGTCAAGAAATTCGTGAAGAAAGTTGGGGAGGCCTTTGTTCAGCAGTGGACTTGTAATGGTTCATGATATATATATATATATATATATATATATATATATATATATAGATAGATAGATAGATATATATATATATATATATATAGATATATATATATATATATATATATATATATATATATATATATATATATATATATATATATATATATATATATCAACCATTGTGAGTGTGAGAACTTAAATTTACTACCATGAATACTGCAACAGGTAGGGATGTATGGCTGTAAGGGGGAAAATTCATAATTATGTGGTGTGATGACCACATAACTTTTAGAACTGCAGCAGTACGGTATGATCATACAGCAATCTGTCGCTAACCCATGGCGTGCGACTTACCCCATATGAACCAACAGAAGGGGCATGCAACCCACCTCATAATTATTAGCGAGATTTTCAATAACGCATCTTTATCTTCCATTCCTACTTTCCTGATTGATGCCGACAACAGAGGAGCAGTGGCTGCTGTGTGAGAATTGCATGAACTTCCCTAATCCATTCAGGCTACCATGTGTTTGCACTTGTGGAAGGCTCAACCTGTCTCTAAAACCGGATTTTTATGATAAATTCAAACAGTGGCTACACAGGGAAAATCAAAAATGAAATACACAATCGACAGTAATACTTCACGGTCAAATAAAGGCTTATTGGACTAACTGGAATCCCTGTGAGGAACGGACAGGAGCAAGTCCAGCACGAATAATTGCCGGTTTCCCGCCAGTCGGGACATATCCGACCACAATATCTCCGTAAACATGGTGAATTGAGTCATACTATTTCATGCGAAGATGTGTAAAACCATTTCCGAGTCGATACTGTACATTTGAAATAATTTTGCAATGATCAATAAATTGCCGTTATTGTCGCATCACAGAGCCTGTTTTGCAAGAGAGGGAGAGAGAGAGAGAGAGAGAGAGAGAGAGAGAGAAATGTGCGTAAGGATAGTTGGGCATCTAAGTGAACACTTCAAGATATGTATTGACGTGAGACAAGGTTTTCTGATATCTCTCTGGTTGTTCAGTATAAATATGGATGGTGTTGTGAGAGGGGTAAAACCACGAGTAATCGAGAGAAGGATTGTACCGTATTAAATGGAGAAGGATGGATTATCCATAATCTTTGTTAGTGATACAGCGCTGCTTGCAAGTAGCGCTCAAGAGCTTGGTATATTGATGCAGAGTATTGTAGATATCTTTGAACATCGTACCATGATAGTACCTGGTCACTTACGAGCACTAATATCTGCTCAGGAGTGCTCCCTACCTCTGTACACCCGGGGAAGGGGGAACGAAAAGAGCCCAACCCGCCTCTGCCCCTGCTTCCAACCGTCCCTCATACCCCCACACCCATGAGTTACATAAGCTGACCTTATACATAAAACACTAGGAGATTTTAAAAGTATATAACAACCAATACTCTGCAGCAAAATATCAATTCATTATAACATTGACTAAAACAATATCGTAAACAACAACCACACCCAAGATTGAGAAACCTACAGGTTAGCTCACATCGCGCCTAAAACGCGACCACTCATGCACATGACGTCACAGGACCCCCTCCACCCGCGTGAACTGCATAGATTAAGGGGGGAAATTCATCGTCACTCTAGTACATTTAGTCTCCACTGGGAACAGTTACAGTGAAGTAAGCCGAGTAATTGTGCAGTGTTTGGCTCTAACTCCAGTTACAAAAAATAAAGAAAGAAAGAAAGAATCCATTCATTTCCACCATTTCCCCAAAACTGATGATATAAGAAGCAAGTAGGTTCATCTCTGCAAGAGAGATGATAAAATTGATCCCAGCACGGCACGGATATGCTGTCTACACTTCGTAGATTCTGCATTTCAAAGAAATCTTCAGTATGAGCTGCTCGGCCTTCCACTACCAAAAGGCGGTGTAAGGTTAAAGGTTGATGCAGTTCCAACTCTCCTGCTACCACTGTCAAATCACGGTAAGCCTGCTTGATGTCCCTGACTTTTTTTTGTTTTGTTTTGTTAGCCTACCGGTATATTAGTTAGCCTACCGGTGTATTTGTCCACAGGTATTTTAGGTAGCCCAGCAGTACAGTGTATTAGCTGGCCTATCAGTGCAAGGTTCATAAGAGTATATTGTAGTATGAAGGCAATATTGGTGGAAAAAGTGTTGACGTAAAGCACTGTTGATGGGCAGTGCAGTGGCATCTTTTTTAAAAGTTAGCCTGGGTACTACCAAGTTGTTCTCCTTAGCTTGGCAAAGTTCTGCACTTAATGAAGGGGTTATTGAAGACTGTAACTAATCTCTCAAGTTTGAAATCTCTCATGTGAACGACTACAAAAATGGAATAGAAGATATACTACTGTAGTGAAGGGGTTAAAGGAGAAGCAATGTATTCTTCATAAGTGAGGGAGAAGTGAGCTGTGTGAATGGTGATACTGTACCTGTAGCCTATAACTGAAACTGATTTACTGTTTAGCAATAAAACTCACTGCTATGAGATGCGTTTTGTTAGTAAAGGTAAGTTATTTCAGAAAGTATACAGTATTACGGTTCAGGTTACAAGAATTTCATTTACTGTCTCTCTCTGTTTGCTTTAAAGTTTTAAAACTGATTTATTAAACACTCATTGCTGTGTTATTAAAGTAAACTGATAACCTTGGTAGCTTTTCACAACACTAATAAAAAGTACCAATGTTCATTTCATTTAAAATAGTCTGACACTACAGGTGATGAAAAATTGCATGATACTACAACCTTACATTTGCTGCTCATCTCTCATGAGAATGTATATTGCTAGCTCTTAACATTACTGTAACCCCATTGTATGCAGTACATTACAGTCTTTATAATAAAAACTTATTACTGCATAGGTATGCATTTTCACATAAATACTGATCAATCATCTTGAGGTGTCATGTGTGACATTGATTGTTTAGGATGGCATCGTACCTTATTTTGTACCTGACCAGAAGCAAAACTTGTGATCCTGATGTGTGCCTAATGTACAGCAAAGGGATGCATGCTGTTTCTATTCAGAGAGTGGTTAGATAAATTCTGCTGCTAAATTTAAATGTAACATAGAATATTCACCCTGGATTACCATACAGTTGTTGCTTATGTTAACCATTCCAGGCAGCCAATGAGAATGGTCTGTATGTTCTTCACTGTTAGTGTTGGCATTTGCATATCAGATACGTAGTGAGAAAATTAGTTCAGTTTACAATTGATTTACCAATAAAGGTAGAGTGTCAGTACATTATCCCCCCCCCCTTCAAGTCCCTCTCTCTTAACATAACCCTGATGGGTGTAATGTACTGTTCTGCTGCAGCCGGGCATTCAAATTAGTTGTATTCCCGATCATATTATACCACGAAATAGTTGCATTTTTTTTATTTGTTTTTATACTGTTAGAAAGCTGAGACTTTGTAGAGCACGATGAAAGGTAAATGAAAGTGATATTTCATTAAATAAAATAATTCTGAGAAGAGTGGAGAAATTGCAAGATAGTGAGAAGAGGACAGAGTATAAGAGCATAGTGGAAGAAAGATTGGGAAGGTATGAGCTAGAGCAGATGGAAGGGGTGGAAGACGTATGTAAGATATTCACGGAAGAGATAAGCGCAGCGTGTGAGGTGGTTTGTGGAGTGAGGAGGAGATGCAAGGGTGTGCAAGGGACAGCATGGTGGAATGATGAGGTGAAACGAGCTGTGGAACAAAAGAATAAGGCATATGGTGAATGGTTGGCGAGTAGAGGTAGGGGAGAAGATGAGAGAGAGAGAAGAGAGAGGTATATGTGAGCAGGAGAAGGGAGGTTAAGAGACTGGTGAAGGAGAGTAAGAAGAAAGTGGATGAAGAGTTTGGGAGGAATCTGAGTGTGAAATGGAGGGAGAGTAAGAAATTGTTTTGGAAGGAGGTAAAGAAAGTAAGGATGTGTGAAAGGGGAAATAGTAGGGGAGTGAAAGATAGGAATAATAGATTGTTGGTAGAGAAGAGAGAGAAATTGAGGAGATGGAAGGAGCACTTTGAGGATTTGTTGAATGTAGAGAGTGAGAGCAGTGTGAGTATAAGTGATTGGGGAATGGCTGGGAGAAGAAGAGATGAGAGGAGGGAGGAAGAGATCAGTAGGTCGGAAGTAGTGGAAGCAATGAAGAAGATTAAGCTGGGAAAGGCCCCAGGAATTGATGGAGTATGTGGTGAAATGCTTAGGTATGGGGGTGAGATTGTTGTGGAGTGGATATGGAAGTTGTGTAGATTGGCTTGGGAAGAGGGAAGGGTTCCAGAGGACTGGAAATCAGGTATAATTGTTCCTCTGTACAAAGGAAAAGGGGAGAGAGAAGTATGTGGTAACCATAGGGGTATTTGCCTTCTTAGTGTGACTGGTAAAATATATGGTAGAATACTCATTGATAGGGTTAGGCATATGACAGAGGAGCTAGTTGGAGAAGAACAAAGGGGGATTTAGGAAGGGAAAAGGGTGTGTAGATCAGATATTTGTTCTAAGATGTTTAGTGGAGAAGTATCTAGAGAAGGGAAGGAAAGTGTACGCTGCCTTCATGGACTTGGAGAAAGCTTATGACAGAATAGATAGGAAAGGTATGTGGAAGGTATTAAGAATATATGGAGTGGAGGGGAAATTGTTGAGTGCTGTGAAGAGTATGTACGAGGGAGCTAGGGCTACGGTGCGAGTGGATGGTGAGCTGAGTGAGTTCTTTGATCTCAATGTGGGACTGAAACAGGGGTGTGTAATGTCTCCATGGCTGTTTAATATATATATGGATGGGGTCGTAAAGGAGGTACAAGGTAGGGCAGTGGATGTGGGGGGTGGCCCTAACGAATGAGGGTGAGATTTGGAAGCTTCCGGTGTTGCTGTTTGCTGATGATACAGTATTGTTGAGTGAAGATGAATGGGAGTTGCAAGGTTTGGTGAATGAATTTGGGACAGTGTGTAGGAGGAGGAAGCTGAAAGTTAATGTAAACAAAAGTAAAGTTATGGTGTTTGAGAGGAATGAAGTCACAGAGTGTGCAGTGAGGTTGGATGGTGAGGATATGGAGAATGTGAGTGCATTCAAGTACTTGGGTAGTGTGATGAGTAAGGATGGAACTTTGGGGGATGAAGTGCGTGAAAGGGTACAGCAGGAAAGGAAGGTTGTAGGCATGCTGAAAGCAGTGATGAGAAATAGGGAAGTGAGTATGGAAGTTAAGAAGTCTCTGCATGATGGTATTGTGATCCCTACCCTGACGTATGGAAGCGAGGCGTGGACCTTGCAAGAGGGGAACAAGTCAAGAGTGAGAGCAGTGGAAATGAGTTACTTGAGAGGAGCATGTGGAGTGACATGGAGGGACAGGTTGACGAATGAAGAAGTGAAGGAACGTTGTGGGGTAGATGTGGATGTGGTTGAAAAGATTAGGAGAAATACACTGAGGTGGTTTGGACATGTGGAGAGGATGGAGAGTGAAAGACTGACTAAGAGGGTGTATGTGGGTGAGGTGGAGGGAGGGAGAGGGAGGGGTAGGCCGAGGATGAGGTGGAGGGATGGAGTTGAGAGGTATATGAGGGAGGGGGGGGTGAGTTGGGGGGAGGGGAGTCAAATGGTGGGTGACAGAGTGACTTGGAGGCGTTTTGTCTGCGGCCACCCTTTGCGGGATTAGGGCGTCGGGCTATAGATAGATAGATAGATAGAGTCTTTTACTTTCCTGGTCATATTTCACCACGAAATATTTGTATTTTCAGAGTTGTTCTTATGTCAATATAAAGGGCAGACTTTGTAGAATATGATAAAGAGAAAGTGATATTGCATAAAATAAAAGAGTTTAGGTGATTATAATTTGACAGAGAGCTTAAGAATCCATCCTCACACACGATTTGTCTCCATTCTTTTCATTTTTTAACCACGAAATAATGGTATTTTCGGATTTGTGTTTATACCATGAGAAGGCTGAGACTTTGAAGAACACAATGCAAGAAACACGAAAGTTATACCGCATAAAGGAAAATAGTTCTTATTAACAGTCACTCATACAAAATCAGCAGACTGGGCGAGGTGAGGGGGCTCTGTGACGTCATCATAGCCCAGCTGGAAGCGCGAGTTAACCTGTAGGTCTGTCAATTTTGGCCACACCCATGATCTAAGCAGGGGAGGTCAGCCAGACAGCGGGGAATCCCCGCCTGCATGACGTCACATGTGCCCCACTGCCTTCTCAATCCTTGGTCTCAAGGCTGGCTGACTGGCGTCGGCCTGGATGCGCTATCTGAGATTCGACCACACTTCTTCATTCATAGCTTCATCTCTCCTACACTATATTTTATGTCTTCATAACCATTTACCATATCCATAGTCAATACGTCAATAAATCACATTATCCTCCGCCTGTAACATTCCACAGCAGGACTTAATTTAGCTTCTATCTATCTATATTATTTGTTTTATACTTAATCGCACCTTCTCACCAAAGTAGGGTAGCGATACGACTAAGGAAAAGACAATAATAAAATAATAAAAACCTCCACACACAAATACACATTCGATCACATTCACACTCATCTATCTATCTATCTATCTATCTATCTATATATATATATAAAATAACGCGAGCGACGTTAATGATGGCTTTTAGACGGATAAATGAGATCAGTGTAATTTCCATCATTTATTTGTGTGAAAAAATACAACCATCATTATTGGTGTATATAATATTCATTCTCTCTCTCTCTCTCTCTCTCTCTCTCTCCCTCTCTCTCTCTCTCTCATGGCTTGATGCTGTGGTGTCTAGATCATGGTGTCCCCATTCATTCATTCACGCACTCTTTCTCTCTCTCTCTCTCTCTCTGTTACCATATTCAGTTTCATTTTCTTACAAGTCACTGACCTGCTTGCTTGTTTGTTTGCTATATTGATTGCTATCAGCTTGTTAGGGGATCTGATCTTAAAATATATACAAAGTGTGGTCAAAAAAGCATAAAATATCATCAGGTAAATTAACATCTAATTTTCTGAATGCGGACGAAAGGGTCTCTACACATTTTTTTCCCTTCTTTAAGGGAGTTCCCATGAACAGCCTTGAATATTTCTCTCAATATCCTTAGCTGAGAAAAGAAGTCGTCTGAAGGTACATATAGTTCCTTAATGGCGACAGAATGCTAACTGACAAGAGCAGGGAGAGAGCACGGAATGGGACAAGCTGAACCCACTCGCCAGGGGGCTTATGTGACGTCATGCGCGCTCATGCGGCGCTCTGTCTGGCTGACCTCCCCTACTTAGATCATGGCCACACCAAACCTCATGCGTTGGGCCGAGGCCATCGAGAGGGAAGGCCTGCTACATCGGTCCGTGACGTCACTAGCTTAGGTCCGACGCTTCTCTCCCCAACTCACTCTCAAGCTCACTGAACCTGACTTGTTTCGTCTACACACTTCTTACATGTATTTGTTCCTCACATAATTTATGTGGACATCAGGCATTGAACATAAACTAAAACTAGACATATATTTTAAAAGCATGCCTATTTTATTAAGCTAAGCATAATACAAGAGTGGAGAAATAAGTCATAAAATATATATGGTTTCCACTTTGACAGTGACGATACTGATTTTGACGGCTTTGTTACCGGTTACACAAACGAGCTGTGCTTGTCAGCTGTTAAATGTAACTTTTATTCATTTGTACTGTGTTGGAATGATGGCTACCTGCACCACGAGGGAAAAGGTCAAAGATTCCGTATTTGGTTTACCTCGTTGTCTTCCAGTGCATCAGGTACCTACATGCAAAGATGTCATTAATGAATGTTTGGAACACAAATGACAAATCCATTATCAAGCACGCAAGCCCATGCTAAAACTATTGCTGACCAAGCAGTAGAAATACATGTGAAGGGATCAGTTCCTATAAATGAATACAACAGCACTGTCATCTGTGTGAAATGCTAACTAACAAAAGCTCAGGAGGTAAGAACATACTCTGCAAACAAAAGGACTTCAAGTATCTACTTGGAGAAGTTGGCCAGCTTTGATGTACTATCTGGCATCTGCTGCTGTAAATGGTACAAAAATGTTGATGCTCGATAGAGGTATGGGTGTTGTTATACCACGGCTTTCAAGATACTTCCTGAAGAATGGCCCTTTTGAGTGGACCAAAACAGTTGCAGGAAAATGTACATCAACAACGTAGACAAGCAAAAGACAGCAAAATATGAACTTGCCACAAACAGACAAATGAAAAGAAAGCTTCGTGAAAAGTCAGTTCAGGAAGCCACCCATGATGAAGAAGATGCAGGAACAGCATGTAGGGATGATACTGATGATACTGGTTGCGATGCATCAGATAATCACTATGATGACAGAGCAGCAGAAGTAGAGAGAGGCAAGCAGTCAGAATAGATGTGCAAATCTGATATCATGTATCAGGCCGATGCCAAATGAGCAATAGAGATATATGCTCCATGGTGAATGCTGCACTGAAAGACATGGGTATTCTTGCTGAGGAAAACAATGTTGATCCTAGGAAACTTCAGCATCAAGGAAGATACTGGAGGGGTATTGCCATTCAACAGCATCAAAGCACCATTACAAAGGTAGTCTGTCTGGGTTTTGATGATAAAACTGACGAGACTCTGAGTAAAATCGCTCATGGTGAGAGGGTCACCATCAAGGAAGACCACTACTCAGTACCTGACTTCCCTGATGCTGCTTACATAGATCATGTCTCCCCTGAAAGTGGAAAAACAGTGGATATCGCCAAGGAGATCATGTTGGATGTTCATGAGACGGATTCAGCAGAATCACTGCAAGCTATTGTTTGCGATGGCACGAACGTAAACACTGGGAAGAAGAATGGGGTGATTCGTGTGCTGGAAACCCAGCTGGAGAGACCATTACAATAGCTTATCTGCTTGTTACATCTCATCGTGGTAGCTTTCAGATGGTATTTTGGAGCTACTGACGGTGCAACAACGGGTTCAACTGACTCCAGAGGGGAAGTGGGTAGATCCTTTGAGCTCGATCCAAAGGATCTGAGAATTGTAGACTATGAACTGGTGTGTGGAAAAACTTGCACTCTACCAGATGAAGCTGAAATGATCTCAGCAAAGATCAATGATACTTGCACCATGCATGTCTGACAGTGCAAGTCGGAGGAGCTGAAGGCATAGTTTTGAAACCATCTGTGCAGCCAGGGCCACTGAACCATGCCAGATGGCTAACTAGAGCCAACTGTACAATGCGGCTCTACATGTCATCAGAAGAGCCATCTCAAGTATTGAAACAACTTGTTTCATTCATTCTCAACTTTCACGTGCCAGCTTGGTTCAAAGTGAGAGCAAACAATTCGTGGAAGGATTGCGCTAATAATATTTTCTATATGGTGGAACTACTGCGAGAATTGCCATCAGAAGATCAGGGCATCGTTCGCCTAATACTCGGCAATAACAATTACTTCTGTCACCCTGGAAGTATCCAGCTGTCAGCTGTTGCTGACGAAGAATCACACGTACGTTGTATGGCTGTTGCACTCATTCAGTAAGCATGAGAGAACGACAGCAACGATGTCAGAGTGTTTGACAAATCTGCTTTGAAAATAGATTTCGAGGCCAAGCACTACACTGAGCCGCTGCAGCTAGACAAATCGTCTGTCACAGTCCCTCCACTTTTGAAGAACGTCACAATGGATGACAGCCAACCCAAAATCTTGGACCAATGCAACTCTTGTCACTCTCAAGGAGTGGAGCTTTGTGTAAAAAATGTAACAACGACCATGCAAATAGTATAAGGGCACCAGGCAAGACATGGCAGGCTTCTGCAATGTAAGCGGTCTCACAGAGATATCCCAAAGCATAAGAGTAAGAAAAGACTTCTGATCAGAACATATGTGCTCAATTCATGATTATGTTTCCTAATGAAATAGATCGGAAATGCATTACGTTGTTTGTCATTGTTTGTTGTTTCATATCCATCTACGGTTTGTAGCTTTTTTTTTTAATTGGCAGAATACTATTTGTATACATTGAATACAGACAAGCAGATGATTTTATGGTCTGTTCAATGCTAAATCGACTGAGGTGGTGGCTCAATCGGTAGAGAGGTGGCCTGCAGTCCTATCGGACCCAGGTTAAAATCCCCGCTGGGGTAGGGATCAGTTTAAGGATTTGAATTTCACGAACTCAGACTTTACTGATCTACCAGAAGACCTCCCGACATGTCGTAGAAATACCCCCACTAATACCAATACACCAGTCCTGTATGAGACAGCCCTAGCATGTATTCAATATGGATGGTGGGTGTTAGCGCCGAAGTGGTAAAATGTAGAGAGGTGTGTATGCAGGAGGACTACTGGGCCTTGATAGCAGGCTGTGAAGCCTATGCCCAGAGTCGGACACATTAAAAAAAAAAAATCAGATTCTTCATTTTTGTCATCATATCCTCGATTTTGGAGTGAAAGTTCTTGGAGTGAGTGTACATAATATAAAAAACTGTTTGTGCAATGGCGTAATGACCATGATGGAGCATCATTTCCACAATGTTTCAAACTAGCAACTCTAAGTAATAGGAATTCGACTCACCCTACTGGACACACTACGTTTGAAAGACTGGAGGTCATAGACAGTAGACAATACAGATAGAGGAAGACAGTTTCAGAGTTGACTTGTTGGCTACATGAAGAATATGGAGTATTGGTTAAGTCTTGCATTAGATAGTTGGCCAGATTTGTTGCTTGGTGGGTGCTGTGCTACAAGCACACGGTAATGGTGGAGGGATGCAAGCTGATAGTTCAGATGAGCAGTGACCATTGAAGTAGCAACAGAAATAAGATAAAGATGCAACAGCGAGGTGAAGAGACAGAGGTTGAAGGAAGCGGTTAGAGGAAGGGAGTTAATGAGCCAAAAAGCTGTTGAATTAATCTTGTTGAGAAGAGTTGTATGCGGGGAGCCTCCCCACACATGAGAGTTGTACTCAAAACAGGGGCAAATAACACCCATTTATAAAGTCAACAATTGTGCAAGGGTAAAGAAGGCACGGAATTGGCTTAGCACACCTATTTTCTTGGAGGCTGATTTTAAAATGAGCTAATATAATCTTTCTAAGATAAATCCGGAAAGAATGAAACCCTAAGTATTTTTAAAGATGATGCAGGAATGGCTTGGATAATGTTAAAAATAAGTGGATGTTCCTGCAGAAGATTTTGATGAGTTGAAAGACGTAAGACAGAGTTTATGAAGCAGTAATAACAACAAAATTACTTTTTTCCCCAATCAGAGATAAGCCAGGTCAGACATTAGGTGTGCCATAGCCTCATCCCTTGTTTGTTGAAGTAACTGCTGAGATAGACACTGCAGCAAGCGAATGGAAAGGTGAAGGGTGGAGTCATCAGTGTATATGTGAATAGGGTTAGATGTACAACTTAGGTCACTGATGAATAGAAGAAAGAAAGTTGGTGATAGGACAGAACCTTGAAGAACACAGCTATTGATAGCTCTAGAAGAATGGTGGCCATCTACAACAGTGGCTATACAACGACCAGAAAGGAAGCTGGAGATGAAGGGAATGATAGAAGGATAGAAACTGTAAGATGGCAATGTGGAAATTAAAGATTTACGCCAGACTCGATCGAAAGTCTTTCAGATATCAATTGCAATGCCAAAGCTTTCGCCAATGTCTTGAAAAGAGGATGACCTGGAGTCTGAATGGTAGGTGAGATGATCCCCAGTGGTGCATCTCTGGCAAAACCCATATTAACGATCAAAATGACGGTTGTGATAGGAAAGGTGCTTTATTTTTTCTTTTGTTAAGAGTTGATATTAAAAAAAATTTAATACAGGATGTTAAAGCCATTGGGTGATTGTTAGAGAGCTGGGGATGGCCACACTTCTTTGGGACAGGCTGAATGAGAGCAAACTTCCAACAAGAAGGAAAGTTAATGGTCGATAGGCAAAGGCGAAAGAGTTTGCCTAGGATGAAAGCACAGAAGCACAGTACTTGAGGAAAGAAGGAGGAACTCCATCAGATCCATCTATCTTGTTATTACTGAGGCCAGTGATGGCAGCAAATACATCACTTGAAGAAATTTTAATCCAAAAGACCAAATTTTTCTGAAGCTATGTTTCACCACAGCTGCAATTTGTGGTCGATTTATAAACTTTTACCAAGGTAAAATGTTTTCTTAAAGATTTGAAGAGCTTGAATTAACACGCCTGAAAAAGCCAATCTCAGTCCCCTAGGCCTAATGGTTACCGCAAAACCGCCTGTCAAAGGTTATAAAAATCCCCCATTATGGTAAGAGAAAACACGAAAACATTGATGGAAACCTAATTTTTGCTTGAGAATCTTACCAAAATCAATTAAATCAATGTAAAATATATTTCTATCGATGAAACTAAGTGTAGGGGTCAGCATGAGTAAAAAAAAAAAAAAAAAAAAAAAGGAAAAGAAAAAAATGTTTTCCAAACTTGAAAAATTCATCAAAAAAATAATTTTTGCTAAAGAAACTTAACAAAATCAATGAAATCAATGTTAAATATGTTTCCATTTATGTAATTAGGTGCAGGATCCAGCATGAGTAAAACACACACACACACACACACACACACACACACACACACACACACACACACACAAAATGATTTGGTGAGTACACAGACGCAGGCTGATCATGGCAGAGAAATTACTGCACCATACTCATGACAAAGGATTGGGAGGGAGGAAGGTGGAAGTGGGGGGGGGGGTCCCTGCTGGAGGTGAGGGAGGATGAGACACTCCCAATGCGGGGAGGTGGTGTGGGGGATATTATGGTGGGAGGAAACACACAAAATGATCGTAGCAGGGAAATTGTGACATCATTCGATATAAAGAGCGGGGTGGAGGAGGGGTGGAGGGTCTTTGGTGGGGATGAGAGGGAATGAGACACACCCCCAATGTGGAGGAGATGATGTGTGGGTATTATGGTGGGAGGAAACACACACAAAGTTATCACAGCAGGGATATTGCTGGGTCATTCGGTTTGAAAGGGGGTGTGGAGGTTTGTGGAGGAGGGGTGGGGGGTTTCTGGTGGGGGTGAGTGGGGATGAGACACCCCCCCATACGATGTAGATGTGGTATTGGTAAGTAGTTTTGGTGGGTGGGGACAGAGCTGGCTGTATCCAGTCAGAAGAAGGTGAAGTGGTTGGGGGGGGGTTCCCCCACAGACCTGGTGAGGGCGTGGGATCTTCCTTCCCACCAACTCATCCCTTATTCCTGATTGGGTAGGAACCATTTGTCATAAATGAGCCTGGCTTAGTGCTCGGCAGTTTTTGACACACCTTCTGTGATCGTCAGTCATAGGACTCAACATGGCAAACTAGAGAACTGATAATCATCAGTCATAGTACTTTAGAGGTTAATGTCAACCACGAAAAAGTCAGAGGGGGGAAGTGATGTAGGAACAGTATAAGAATCTTCTAAGGTGGAACTGGAAGTCTGAGCAAAGAGTTCTGCTTTATCTGTAAAAGAAAAAGCTACAGAGCCATTAAAGTGGAAAAGATGAAGGAAGGATGATGAGGTAAAGTTGTTAGAAAGGTTTCTGGCAAGGTACCGGAAGGAGTGGGAAGAATTTGGGTTCAAGAGTTCAGAGCATTTAGTACAAATTAAATTATTTTTAGTAGAGCAGAGAACAGACTTAGGACAGTTCTGGACAGAAACTTAACCCGCTGCATACCGGTACCGTTTTAAAACAGTCTGAGATAATTCTGTGGCCAGTGCCAGTGCCATTTTAAAACAGTCTAAAATAAAAACATTCACGGTGACCGCATTTTTCAAGATTCGTGGGTAAAAATTGGCAGGCACGTACGGTAACTGTTCCTCTACCATCCCTCCAGGCTGTCAAGGCCATACACTCACTCGCTCCCCCCCTCACGCTCGCTCTGCCTCACTCTGCATGTGTGCCTCATGCTGTGCTGTACATAGTGAGGGTGTTTTGTAAATATTTTCATGTAAGTGTAAGTTGTAAATATTTTCTTGTATGTGTAAGGACTATAGAGTGAAGTCAAGTTGCAAATACCTTCTTGTAAGTGCCGGGACTGTACATAATGAAGTCAGGTTGTACTTAACTTCAAGTAAGTGTAAGATAATGCATTCACAGTGAGGAAGACACGCAAATTGTGACAGATGCTGAATTAATAAGTAATCAGAAAAGTGTACTGGACATTGCTGTACCTTCCCAGCATAAATACCTTACATAGAAAACGGCTTTCTCTCATGTACGTGGTGAGCATGAGAGAGCAGCTATACCTGTACACGAGTATGCAGGACTCAATAAAACTCATTTTCGAGCCTTGGTGAGCCTTTTAATGGTGAGATTCGTTGTTTCCACATCAAAATCTATCATTTTAGCAAAAAAAAAAAAAAAGGTCAACAAATGGCCGGCACTGGGGTGACCCATGAGGCTAAAAATAGCTGGCACGCAGCAGATTAAAAGAGATGAGATTCAGGGGTGGGTTAGCTCCGTTACCACTTGTAGGCCATCTCCTTTTTAGGGACACATTACAACAAGTATGATTAAACAATTTATTTTTTATTTTTAAAAGGCATAGGGTAAGAGAAAGGAATTTATGCTTCCATGCCCGAGATAATAACCTCCGTAATGTGAGATGCATAATCAGATGGCTCTCAGCCATGAGAGAAATAGTCATTCCAGGGGAAAAATAAGAAGCACTGCCTGAGGGCCTCCCAATTACCAACCCCGAAGTGCCACAGTTGGTGCTACTTTGGAGGGTCCACAGGCCTTACTGAAGTGCTAGGACATGCTAAGGTGGTAAGTGTTTGATCAGGGGAGCCCAATGAAGCACAAGCAGAAGGGTTAGTTGTAAGGAAGAAGTCAGGTCCGTTAGAACTCTCTCCACGGCAGTCAAGGACATGGTTTGAGTGCTTTAGAAGCTGCTCTACGTCATTAAGGATGGAAAAGATGTAGGCTTGTTCACCAGGCAGATCTGTGAATGGAGAGGAGATCCGAAGGTGGTGGTGAGCATTGAAATCGCCTACGGTAGTATGAAGATTTCAAAGAAAGGAGATATTGATAGGATGCATTCCAGCTTAAAAGTAAGATAGTCAAAGAGTATTTCATAGTCAGCAGAATTAGGTGATAAGTAAACAGCACAAATTATTTAGTCAGTCAATTACAAGATAGCCAAAGCCAGGGAGGAGAGAATTCAGAGGATTCAAGTTCAGGAACACAAGAGCAAGATATGTTGCTGCATACTCAAAACAGCCACCTTTGGGTATGAAATGATTGCAGAGAATGTAGGAGGATAGAGAGAACGGTTTGCTATCAGTTGCCTTAGACAGTCGAGTCTTTGTGAGAACGAGATAGTGAGGTTTAAAGGAGAGGTGGTGCTCAACTGTGAGTTACAGAAATGAAGAAGTAAGTCAGACAGAGGCTCCAGTCATATTGCTTGGTCGTCACCAGGAGAGGGACGGATGGTGGGGGCCTTTATGTTCTCCCCCCTCCCCCCCAGGGACTCCGAAGCTTGTTGTGATGCCTTAAAAAAAAGAAAAAAGAGTAGTGTGTAATGTACACGTTGTTTGGTGTTGACAGAGGAACTTGTGTTGGAGAGGATGCTGACCTATTCTCTGTTACTGAAAGTGAAAAGTTCAGCAAAGAGCGATGGTCAGAAATAATCCTGAGGGCTGATGAAAAGGGAGCTCCAGCTCTCTCTGTCATCAGCTTTCCATTCACCTTGAGAGTACTATCATGTTTGACTGGTGTATTTGCGTGTATGTGTATGCAAACGCATGAGGTTTGAGGTGGCGAATATTTATTATATTGTTTAAATTTCAGTGTTATACTGCATTATTTTTTTGCTACAGCATACTGATAGATATATACATCTTACATATCCAAGTGTTTTATGTTTGCATAATAGCAGTGTGACCAAGAATTTTATGTATGAGGTCAACTAGAGATGTAACTGCCAGTTAATGCTGGGTGGTCGGTGGTTGGTTAGGGATATGGAGGAGGGTTGGGAGCTGGGTAGAGGAGGGTGGAGTTCGTTTTGTCTTCCCCTCCCCTTTCGTCCATGAGTATACAGGGGTAGGAAGGTGTCACCCATGAGCAGAAAGTAGTGCCCGTGAGTGTACACGAGTAAAATGTTGACTGTTAAGGGATGATTTCCAGTGAGATGATACGGTGAATGGAGAAAGACTTGAAATTGTGAGAGTGCAGTACGTGGGTGCAGTGACAGAAAAGAGGTGTAAATGTGTAAAAGACGTGGATAGTAGAATGGCAGAGGGAAGGGAAGTGGCTAGTGTTTTAGACACCTGGATATGAAGCAGAGCAGTAAATCTGGAAGATGATATGGGCATGTGGACAGATTTAACCTGAATAGAATGGTATATCTATCTATAGCCCAACGCCCTAATCCCGCAAAGGGTGGCCACAGACAAAACGCCTCCAAGTCGCTCTGTCACCCACCATTTGACTACCCTCCCCCCAACTCACCCCCCCTTCCCTCATATACATCTCAACTCCATCCCTCCACCTCATCCTCGGTCTACCCCTCCCTCTCCCTTCCTCCACCTCACCTACATACACCCTCTTAATTAATCAGTCATTCTCCATTCTCTCCACATGTCCAAACCACCTCAGTGTACTTCTAATCTTCTCAGCCACATCCACATCCACCCCACAACGTTCCTTCACTTCTTCATTCATCAACCTGTCCCTCCATGTCACTCCACACGCTCCTCTCAAGCAACTCATTTCCACTGCTCTCACTCTTGACTTGTTCCCCTCTTGCAAAGTCCACGCCTCACTTCCATACGTCAGGGTAGGGATCACAATACTATCATGCGGTGACTTCTTAACTTCCATACTCACCTCCCTATTTCTCATAACTGCTTTCAGTGAACCAACAACCTTCCTTCCCTGCTGTACCTTTTCACGCACTTCATCCCCCAAAGTTCCATCCTTACTCATCACACTACCCAAGTACTTGAATGCACTCACACTCTCCATATCTTCACCATCCAACCTCACTGTACATTCTGTGACTTCATTCCTCTCAAACATCATAACTTTACTTTCGTTTACATTAACTTTCAGCTTCCTCCTCCTACACACTGTCCCAAATTCATTCACCAAACATTGCAACTCCCATTCATCTTCACTCAACAATACTGTATCATCAGCAAACAGCAACACCGGAATCTTCCAAATCTCACCCTCATTCATTAGAGCCACCCCCACATCCACTGCCCTACCCTGCACCTCCTTTACAACCCCATTCATGTATATATTAAACAGCCATGGAGACATCACACAACCCTGTTTCAGTCCCACATTGAGATAAAAATATTCACTCAGCTCACCATCCACTCGCACCGTAGCCCTAGTTCCTTCGTATATACTCTTCACATCATTCAGCAATTTCCCATCCACTCCATATATTCGTAATACCTTCCACATACCTTGCCTATCTATTCTGTCATAAGCTTTCTCCAAGTCCATGAAGGCAGCATTCACTTTCCCTTCTCTAGATACTTCTCCACTAAACATCATAGAACAAATATCTGATCTACACACCCTTTTCTCTTCCTAAATCCCCCTTGTTCTTCTCCAACTAGCTCCTCTGTCATATGCCTAACCCTATCAATGAGTATTCTACCATATAGTTTACCAGTCACACCAAGAAGGCAAATACCCCTATGGTTACCACATATTTCTCTCTCCCCTTTTCCTTTATGTAAAGGAACAATTATACCTGATTTCCAGTCCTCTGGAACCCTTCCTTCTTCCCAAGCCAATCTACATAACTTCCATATCCATTCCACAACAATCTCACCTACATACCTCAGCATTTCACCACACATTCCATCAATTCCTGGGGCCTTCCCCAACTTGATCTTCATTGCTTCCACTACTTCCGTCCTACTGATCTCTTCCTCCCTCCTCTCATCTCTCCTTCTCCCAGCCATTCCCCAACCACTTATAATCGCACTGCTGTCACTCTTTACATTCAACAAATCCTCAAAGTGCTCCTTCCATCTCCTCAATTTCTCTCTTCTCCACCAACAATCTATTATTCCTATCTTTCACTCCCCCACTATTTGCCCTTTCACACTGCCTCACTTTCTCCTTCCAAAACAATATTTTACTCTCTCTCCATTTCACACTCAGATTCCTCCCAAACTCTTCATCCACTTTCTTCTTACTCTCCTTCACCAGTCTCTTCACCTCCCTTCTCCTACTCACATATACCTCTCTATTCTCTCTCTCATCTTCTCCCCTATCTCTACTCGCTAACCATTCACTATAAGTCTTCTTCTTTTGTTCCACAGCTCGTTTCACCTCATCATTCCACCATGCTGTCCCTTGCACACCCTTGCATCTTCTCCTCACTGCACTAACCACCTCACACGCTACACCTATTTCTTCCGTAAATATCTTACATAAGTCTTCCACCCCTTCCATCTGCTCTAGCTCATACCTTCCCAATCTTTCTTCCACTATGCTCTTATACTCTGCCATTTTCTCACTATCTTGCAAATTCTCCACTCTTCTCACAGGAGCTGTTTCCTCCTGTCTTCCCCTTCGTCTCCTCAACCATTTTCTTTGCAGCTTCACCTTGGCCATCACTAAGTGTTGGTCCGAGATCCCATTCCCCCACCCTCTCCACACTCTTTCATCCAACACTTGTCTTCTCATTCGTTCATCCACACACACGTAGTCTATCATTGCCTTTCGTTCAACAAGTTCACCATCCATCCTCCTCATTACTCTCCATGTATACCAGTGGATCATCTTATGTCGAAAGTAGATGTTGGCTATTGCCAACCCCTTACCAGCACAGATCTCAACCAAAGCACTACCATTCCCATCTACGTCAGCTGGCACACCCCACTGACCAACCACTCCATCCACTCGTACATTCCCAACTTTGCCATTCGTGTCTCCAATCAAAAGCACTCTCTCGCTCCTCTCAAATTTGTCCATACATCCTTCTACTCTCGCCCAAAACTCATCTTTCACTCTTGCCACTCGGTCCTCTGTCGGAGCATACACACACACAATCGCCCACACTTGTATACCTACTTTCATCCTCACACATACAATCCTTGCACCCACTGTTCCATACTCTCTTATATTCTCCTTCCACTTTTTGCTTATCATCAGACATAATCCCTCTCTTGCCCTCTCATTCTCATTAACTCCCGCACATATACCTAAACCATATTCCCATTCTCTCACCCTTTCACCTCACCATTTAGTTTCAGTCAATCCACATATATCCACTCTTGCATCCTCAAGCACCTGAACAATCTCTCTCTCTTTCACTTCATCATTCACTCCTCTCACATTCCATGTTCCCAACCTCAGAATGTCCTTTGTCCGTTCCTTAGTTGTCAACGTATGGTCCGTCCTGGTCCGAGGCGCTTTACAGAATGGTGAAAATGGAATATCTGCGCAAATATGACGGTGGGAGGGGATGCGGTAGGTTTAGAAGATGGTGAATGGAGACGGTATATAAATGTGAGAGAAAGAGTGGAACATGAGCTAACAAGGATTGGGAAGTGACAAACAATCAAGATGGCAGGATGAATTTTGTTGGAAAGAGTGTATTACCAGGGTTAGGGACCCCTTTATAATTTCCAAAGCATGGTTAATCGAATTAATTGTTGGAAGTTTGGAGTTCAGGAAATTGTGGCTGATGAACTTCACAGTTTTGCTTTTGTCACCACTCTTTGAAGTGACCACCATTTTCATTAACTTTGTGAACACTGCATCATGCAAAGAAAGAGGAGGTGGTCAGATGGAATTGCCAGTCTACCCCGCATTCCAGGAGGGCCAGGAGTGATTAGTTCAGATTCTACCGTATATTGTCCGGTTTGCTTGCTATCACAGCTGCCTGCCCCCTGCCACCTCCACCCCTGCTGAGTCACTCACTAATTCAAGGATGAGACTGAGTGAATGTTCAGTCAGGAGGAAACTAGAAATGGCACTCACAGAGTTGTCATTTTCGAATGGGAAGACAAAAGCCGAGAATGGAAGGTGCCTCGTGGAGAGTGACATGTGCCAAAGTGAATGAGAAAACTAAGAAGAATTTTACTGTTGAGAAAAACTCTTTTCTTTTTTAATAAAAGTAGGAACTGACATTCATTTCATGAAATAAGATGAGTGCAATATAAACATGTTGCTTGAAGATAAGGGAAACCGCATTACAGAAGATAGTATTGTGGTCAAACTAACCATTCAGAAATGGGTACTATTCCTGTAATGAAGTAGCAACATAGAAAAATAAGTGCATTATAGATGTAGGACAAGTGAAGGCTAGCGGAGTATGGGGAGTCAAAGCAGGGCAGCCCAGTCTTGCATATGTGAACAGTCTTCCCTAGCCACAGACTCGCCCGCTCTTTGGGATGAAGCCTCCCTGTGGTCCAAATAGTGATCTCTATTCTTCACCTCCATGCTCCACAGCACATCCAGCAAGTCAAGTGGGGACACTTTCAGCAGAGAAAGGAAGTACCGATCAGCATTTTGGCCTTGAATGTTCTAGGTTGTGTAGTTGCTATGATGATTTGAAAACAAGCCGTTTCTGCAAAGATTCCTGGGTACAGTGGGTGGCATGCCAGATTTGACTCTGGGCATTGGGGGTTAACTTGATAGTTGTCAGAATGACTGCCGGATAGGTGCGTGTGATGCTAAGCATGGAATGTTTTGTGTGTGATGCTATGCACAGAATTTTTTGTGTGTGATGCTATGCATGAAATGTTTTGCGTATGATGCTATGGACGGAATGTTTTGCATGTGATACGAGTACTATGAACACAATGTTTTGTGTGTGATGCTATGGACGGAATGTTTTGCGTGTGGTGCTTTGCACGGAAAGTATCATGTTTGTTTTTTATCAGTTGCAGCCAAGATTCTGAGGGTCTGAATGTTGAGTAAATGCAACTGTGTTTTTTCAGTTGGGCAAACTTTGGTTAGAATATCATTCTATCAAATATATATATATATATATATATATATATATATATATATATATATATATATATATATATATATATATATATATATATATATGGTGTCCTGGGAAGAAAGGGCAGAACTTTGGCATACGGTAGACGAATGAATTCTAAACCAAAAATGTTATAGCAACAGAAGTCCAAATCTTAACCGTTATGGAGTTTCAATTGGTGATGAACTTATGAACGAAAATAGTCTCCCTCATTAATTTTCCATAAGTTTATCCATAATTGTAACTCTGTAACAGTTATGTTTTGACACATGTTGATATAACATTTTTTGCTTAGAATTCACTTACCTATCATATCCCATTTGCTACTTCCAGCATCCACCTCAGCAATTACTTCAACAAAAAAGGGATGAGGCTGTGGCACACCTAATGTCTGACCTGGTTGACATCACTGATTGAGGTAATAGTTATCTTGTTTTTAATGCATCAAAAACTCAGTTCTTACATCTTTCAACCAGCAAAAATCTTCTGCAGGAGCATCCCCTAACTTTTGGCAATATCTAACTCAATCCTGCATCATCTTAGAGCATATGTGTACTTGGTGTTTCATTCTCTTGGGATTTATCTTGGAAAAATCATATTACCTACCTTCTAAAATCTGCTTTCAAGAGATAACATGTGTTAAGCAGAGTCTGTGACTTCTTTACCCTCGTACAGTTGTTGACTTTATACACGGGCTTTATTCGCCCCTGTGCAGAGTACAATTCTCATGTGTTGGGAGGCTTCCCACAAACAGCTCTTTTCAACTAAGTGGAGTCTAAGGATTTCTGTCTCATTAACTCTCCTCCTCTTACTGGCTCCCTTCAAGCTCGGTCTCTTTGCTGCACTGTTACACTTTACCTCTTTTCTATCACTACTTCAATGGTCACTGCTCCTCTGTACTGTCTGCTTCCATCACTCCATTACTACGGCGGTCACATAACACCCGCCTAGCAACAAACTTTCATCCCTTCTCTGTCCAATTGTCTAATGCAAAAGTTAACCATTGCTCCAGTCCTTCATGTATGTAACAGGTCAGCTCTGGAACTGTCTTCCTTCTGTCTGTATTTCCTACTGCATGCGACTCCCAGTCTTTCAAACACAGCATGTCCAGGCATCTCAAAATGAATGGAACTTAATTTGGTTTTCTTGTCTTGTTTTTGTTTCATCTTGGAACAATGTTGCTGGCTTCTGGCCACTGCTTCCTTTTTCCTTTCATAAAAAACTTTACATAAAATGCCGAAGTAAAGCCCTTTCTTCTCGGAACACCATGTATATAAGTCAAATAAGGATGGAGATAACACTCGCCAGCATTTTCCTTTATCCCTTCGTTAGTCCTGTGGGGTATTCAAGCACGGTTAGTCCGGTGGTATGTTACAACACCCCATTACAAAAATACATGTAGTGTTACTAACATGTAAAATATATTCATACTGCCGCTTCAGCATATCTCTGCAATCACTAATGAAAAGGTTGAATGCATTGTAGGTAGTGTTTATTAATTTATAATAATAAAATACAATAAATTTTAATATCAGTTTAAAAAAAAACAAATGAACCCTTATCTCATTTGTCAGGTAATCACGCACAGAAAAATACGTTTTGTGATTTTTAATATCAGTATAATGATAAACAATATGCAAAAATAAGATAAAAAAAATCTATATTACAATATGATCTAAATAATTAGTTTGATGGGGTGACTGGACACCCCGGGGGGAGGGGGGAAATGCCCCTCTCTCACTACAGCAGAGGCAGGACTAAACCAATCCACATGCTCCCTCCCCTCACTGAATCAAGAGAGTATTGGAAAGGAGAGAAATATTCGAATTACCTGCTAGGAAACATGAGCTTTAAAAAAAAAAAATTGGAGTGCCATAACATCCCACCTGACCAAAGAAGGGTTAATGCATTTCACAATATTTTCAGACATCTTACATAGCCATCATCAGGGTGCAGATGGAGGATCCTACCAAGAAGCATAAACCCTCAATGTTATTTAAGTTATGGATCTAAAAAAAAAAAAATGTCATTAAGCATCCAATCGTACACAAAAAACAAAGATAACCAATAACCAACCAGACAACAAACAAACAGATAAAAATCACCACGATAGGTCGCAGTATTGTAGTCCATAATCATAACGAAATATTACTTGACAATTAGTCTTCTCATAGTTTAAATACAGGAAAACAGTATAGCAAGTAATACACAAAAAATAATGCACAAAAAACAAAGACACTCATAAATAACACTCACCAGTCAAAAGAAACTATTAAAAAGAAAATGAAAATAAAAACACTATACTGCCCATACTGAACAGGGCTTGTAAAGGAACTGGTACAGCAACAACAAAGAACAGGGGAGGAGAAGAGGTGGGGAAAAGAGAAGGATGGCAAGGCCAACTCATCTAAAACCTCTCCCGAGACCCCTCTAGAGCCCGAGTCCTAGCTGGAAAAGGTGGTGGCTTTTGGCGGTACGGATAAGGAAGGCAAGGAGGTGGTTGGGCAGGCCACTGGAACTCTCACCTCTCCATACACCACCTTAAGTCCCAATCCCAGTCAGAAAATGTGGTGGTTGCCTTTCGAGGATGGAGACAAGTCTGCTCATGGAATGCTACCTTACAGTGATGAGAAGGCTTGGGTACGACTTTGTCCAGATTAGACAAGGCCCATTAGGAACAGTCAGAAGAGATATTCCCCTCACCTGAGTCATAAGCCACCCATGAGGAGTATATTGTCTGTTTCCTTCAAAGCAAAATCATGTTAGGGAAAAGCAGATTTCCTGCAATGAACTGTTACAAGATGATCACTATAACAGAAAGATGGGTGTGGTCATGGGTGTATCCTATTATTGACAATGTATTTTTACCACAGAATATATCGGGTAATAAAACCCAGTATTCTGTGCAGTGGGTTTAGAAAAATGCTATTACTTTTTCTTCAAGACATTTTGTCTCTCCAAGAATCCACCTTAGATATTTTTAGTGCTATTCCATTTCATTACATTAACTTTTATCTAATATGCGTACTACACCTGCGATACTGATGTTGTATCAACCCACTACTTATTTGCGTTACCTTACTCTGACTTGTACAACATGCCCTGTTTCACCTATATGTATCTTTTCACACAATGAATAGTATGTGGAATGAGCAAACCGGTACATACACTGATAAGATAGATTAACTGCCTGACAAAGAAACCCACACCATCATAGATGAACAGAAGTTAAAAAGCAGCTGGAGGAGTTCAGTTAACAATGGCAAATAATAGTAAGTAAAACAGAAGTAGGCAAAAGTTACTCTACCCGATTCGCAGTAAATCACGACCTGCAACGAGCTATGGGCTCAACAACTCTCACAACGTGGAATTCCTGTGGCGACCACCACTTCGGGAATTGGTGGCACACCACACCAACTGGCTGGAAGGCTGGCCTAAATTCTTTCTGAAAGTTGGAAAATATTAGCAAGGCATATCTCAAGTGCTCTGGTGACATTAAGATGATAATAAGAGATAATGTAAAAAACAAAAAAGATGGCTAGTCTCGAAGGGAAATCTCTATTCACAAAAGTGCCCACGGAAAAAGCAATTCACCTAATCTGTGAAATAATAACTGAAGATGAATATGATTTTCCCATAACCCCGAAATGACTGTGGAAGTAACTGACATGTGCATCAGCCTTAATTACTTCGTTTAACAATGTGTTCTACAGACAAAGTTATTAGATGGCTATGGGGTCACTACTGAGTTTTTTTTTTTTTTTAATGCGAGGAAGAAGGAACCAAAGGCCAAGAGCCCGCAGTAACAGTTCCCTCCAAGAGAAAAACAAAATACAATATAGAGCCAAATTCAAGATCCGATCATTTTGAGATGCCTGGACACACTGCGTTTGAAAGACTGGAGATCATAGGCTGCAGGAAATACAGACAGAGGGAGACAGTTCCAGAGCTGACCTGTTGCATAAATGAAGGACTGGGAGTAACGGTTAACTCTTGCATTAGAGAGTTGGACAGAAAAAGGATGAGAGTTTGCTGCCAGACGGGTGCTACGCGCCCGTCGTAGAGGTGGGGGAATGCAAGCAGACAGTTCAGAGGAGCAGTGACCATTCAAGTAGCGATAGAAAAGAGATAAAGATGCAACAGTGCGGCGAAGAGACAGAGGTTGAAGGGAGTCAGTAAGAGGAGGAGAGTTAATGAGACGAAAAGCCTTTGACTCCACCCTATTGAGAAGAGCTGTATGTGGGGAGCCTCCCCACACATGAGAGTTGTACTCCACACAGGGGCGGATAAAACCCCTGTATAGAGTCAACAATTGCGCAGGGGTAAAGAAAGAGCGGAGTCGGCTTAGCACACCCAATCTCTTGGAAGTAGATTTTACAAGAGATGTAATATGATCTTTCCAAGATAAGTCCCGAGTAAATGAAACCCCAAGCATGTTCAAGGATGATGCAGGATTAAGCTGAATATTATTAAACATTAGTGGGTATACCTGTAGAAGATTTTGTCGGGTTGATAGGTGTAAGAACTGAGTCTTAGATGCATTAAAGACAACCATATTATTTTTACCCCAGTCAGAGATACGAGCCAAGTCAGACATTAGGTGTGCCATAGCCTCATCCCTTGTTTGTTGAAGTAACTGTTGAGATGGGCGTTGCGGGAACTGAATGGAAAGGTGAAGGGTGGAGTCATCAGCGTATGAGTGGATAGGGTTAGATGTACAGCTTAGAAGATCATTGATGAATAAAAGGAAGATAGTTGGTGATAGGACAGAGCCCTGAGGAACACCACTGTTGATAGATCTAGTAGAAGAACGATGGCCGTCTACAACAGCGGCTATAGAACGACCAGAAAGGAAGCTAGCGATGAAGGCACAGATAGAAGGATAGAAACCGTAGGAGGGCAGTTTGGAAATTAAAGATTTATGCCAGACTCGATCGAAAGCCTTTGAGATGTCAAGTGCAATGGCAAAGCTTTCGCCAAAGTCCCGAAAGGAGGATGACCAGGAGTCTGAAAGGTAGGTGAGAAGATCGCCAGTGGAGCGTCCCTGACGGAATCCATACTGACGATCGGAAAGAAGGTTGTGATAGGAAAGATGCCTTAAAATTTTTCTATTGAGAATTGACTCGAAAACTTTTGAAATACAGGACGTTAAGGCAATTGGACGATAGTTGGAGGGTTGGGAGTGGTCACCCTTCTTTGGGACTGGCTGAATGAGAGCAAACTTCCAGCAAGAAGGAAAGGTACAAGTTGACAGACAAAGACGAAAGAGTTTGCCTAGACAGGGTGTAAGCACAGAAGCACAGTTCTTGAGAACAACAGGAGGGACCCCATCAGGCCCATATGCCTTGTTAGTACTGAGGCCAGTGATGGCAGAAAATACATCAACTGAAGAAATTTTAATGTCAGCCATGAGGAAGTCAGAGGGGGGAAGTGATGGAGGAACAGCACCGGAATCGTCTAAGGTAGAATTGGAGGAGAAAGTCTGTGTGAAGAGATCTGCTTTATCAGTAGAAGAAATAGCTACAGAACCATTAGAGTAGAAAAGAGGAGGGAAGGATGATGAGGTAAAGTTGTTAGAAAGATTTTTGGCAAGATGCCAGAAGGAGCGGGAAGAATTCTAGTTGGAGAGTTGAGAGCATTTAGTATGGATGAAATTATTTTTAGTAGAGTGAAGAACAGACTTAGCACGATTCCGGGCAGAAACGTAAAGATGATGTGATTCAGGGGTGGGTTGGCTCCGGTACCTTTTGTAGGCCCTCTCCTTGTTGCGGACAGCATTAGAACAAGCGTGATTAAACCAAGGCTTTCTTGCGTTAGTCAAAGGATATGAGAAAGGAATGTATGCTTCCATGCCTGAGAGAATAACCTCCGTAATGCGCAAGGCACACCCAGATGGCTCACGGCCATGGAAGCAATAATCATTCCAGGGAAAATCAAAGAAGTACTGCCTGAGGGCCTCCCAGTCTGCGGCTCCAAAATGCCACAGACGATGTTTCCCTGGAGGGTCCACAGGGCGTACCGGAGTGATAGGACAGGTTAAGGTAATAAGGTTGTGATCGGAGGAGCCCAACGGAGAGAAAAGATTAACAGAGTAAGCAGAAGGATTAGTTGTGAGGAAGAGGTCAAGTATGTTGGAGCTCTCTCCAAGGCGGTCAGTGATACGGGTAGGGTGCTGTACAAGCTGCTCTAGGTCATTAAGGATAGAAAAGATGTAGGCTTGTTCACTAGGTGGATCCGTGAAAGGAGAGGAGAGCCAAAGGTGGTGGTGAACATTGAAATCTCCAAGAATGGAGATTTCAGAGAAAGGAGAAATGGATAGAATGTGTTCCATCGTAGAAGTAAGATAGTTGAAGAATTTTTGATAGTCAGTAGAATTAGGGGATAAGTAAACAGCACAGATATATTTAGTCAGAGAATGACAGGAAAGCCGAAGCCAGAGTGTGGAGAATTCAGAAGAATCAAGTTCAGGAACACGAGAGCAAGATAAGTCGTTGCGTATATATACACAACAGCCACCTTTGGCTTTGAAATGAGTATAGAGAAAGTAGGAGGATACAGAAAAGGGTTTGCTGTCAGTTGCCTCAGACAGTTGAGTCTCCGTTAGAAAAAGAAGGTGAGGTTTAGAGGAGGAGAGGTGGTGCTCAACAGAGCGAAAGTTAGAGGAAAGGCCGCGAATGTTGCAGAAATGAAGAAGAAGAGAGTCAGACAGTGGTTCCAGGCACCTTGAGTCGTCACCGGGAGAGGGGCAGATGGTGGGGGCATTTATGGTCCCCCCCCTGGGGACAGTCTTTTCATATACTGACTGGAATGTGTGCCCAACAAGCAATTCTTTCCATGTTCGTACCGTTACGTGGCCACGATATGTGTGTGATAATTATTATCATCATTCCCGGACGGATTTATGTAAGTGATCTATGGAACAAGGTTAATGCCGCTGAATCATTGATACAGTACTCCGTGCAGGAAGAAACTGACAAATGCTTTCCTTTCCTGGGTACCTTGCCATTGAAGTGTGATGTAAACTTGCTTTTAAAGTCAACAGAAAAACATCAAACACAAACGACCTGATACAGTATCATTTAAGTCGAAATGTTAGGATCATGAGAAGTGTTATGACAGTTTTTAATCTTGAAGCTCTCTGCGAATTTTTAGTGAAGACTATTTCGAGGAGGAATTTCAGTATATAAGCGAGACAATCACTAAGTTATGGTATCCCAGGCACATAATATTGGGTACCACATAACATGCCAGGGTCACCCAAGAACGAGCAGTTACCCAGTGATGTAACACAATGAGTCATGTCAAATAACACTGTGCAGAATAACATTTCACATAGCAATTTTATGTTGTTCAGGAACTGAGATAGTCGTTATGTCATCTCAAACAATAGGTGATTTGTTTAAGAATAAGAAAGGAGTAAACAGCACAGCAAGGGTTTACTCCATTCCATGTGCTATGTTTATAGGTATATATAGGTGAAACAGGGCGTGATTCGCAAGTCAGAGTAAAGGAACACAAATATGATTCTGCAGTGGGTCGATACAACATCCATAATGCAGGTGTAGTATATAGATTTGAGGTCCGAAGTGAAAAGGGATGTCCCATAAACTACAGAGGAGACCTGAAATGGCGTAGACGTACTGAGGCTGTAGTAACAGTGTGTTCTAATATCATTACACAGAATACTGGGTTTTATAATCCGGTACATTCAATGGGCAAATATACTGTCATAGAAAAACTTCGTCACACCACCCCTTACCCTCATGACTTCACCCATCTTCATACTTTGCCTTTGTCCTACCCTCTTCCCAACCTCCTCCTCCTCCTCCTCCGTCCCTCTCTTCCCTTACTTTACCTCTCTCCGGCTCACTAGCAACATACCCCATAAATAGTCTTTCCACTGATATGTATATATATATATATACAGGCAATGTTGCATTGGTGGATCCAGGGGGGGTTCACCGGGTGCCCGTGAACCGCCCCTGAAACTCACAGTTTTTATTAGCGAGTGATTAATTACACACTTTCAATATTTCACAATCCCCATGACAATAAGTGACGAGAAATTCGTGCAATATGGAGGGTGGGGGGCAGGCATTTGCGAGAGTCAATGCTTGTTGATGTCTGGTTGCTGCTGTTTTGAGGACATGTGCTCTGAAGATGCTGGCAGCTGGAACAGGGAGACCCAGAAGGATGCCCATGCACTGTTATCTGGACTGGCCCAGTTTCAATTCGTGGTTTGCCTTGTCACGACAATGCATGTGCAGACTTTGTCAGTTGGTCTGCAAGGGCGAAGTGTTAATATCACCAAAGCACATTCCCAGGATAGACTGATCACTACAACCATGCAGAGAGTACGTAATGACATAGATAGTTGTCACAAAAAGTGGTTTTATGAGGCAAAGACGCTGGCTGCATCGGTTGACACTGAACCATCAACCCCATGAAGCACTGGAAGGATGCAACACAGATCGAACACACCAGCTGAAATGGTAAACGAGTATTTCAGACATAATCTCACGATTCCGTTGGTTGATCATCTCTTTGAACTGAAGTCCCGTTCCTCAGAAAACGTGAGAAAATGCACCCAGGTGTTGCATATCATACCATCGATGATGCATAACCTCGTGAAGTATGAAATGGACTTCTGTGAAGCAGTGACGTTCTACCACAGTGACCTCCCTTCTCTGTCAATGATGGAGGCAGAATTGCACACATGGAAGGTGAAATGGAAGAACATGTCACCGCAAGAACTGCCGGATACTGCTACAAAAACACTGAAGCATATAGATCATTCATTCCTCCGAAACATTCACTGTCTGCTGCGCATTTTCTACACCATACCTGTCACATCTTGCGAGTGTGAGAGATCCATAAATAGACTGCGCCGGCTGAAGACCATGGGCCAAGAGCACATGAACGGCCTGCTTTTGACACGTGTTCTTTGGTCACGATTTCAACTTGGAGAACATCGTTGACGAGTTAGCACGTCGAAATCCCAGGCGAATGAAGCTTGTAAACATTCTGGGATAATATATGTAATGCATCAACTGTGTAGTGTGTAGTGCATCAATTTCCTATATTTTCAATTTTCCTTGTCATGTTTACAAATAAAAAATTAATCTATCTATCTATCTATCTATCTATAGCCCGACGCCCTAATCCCGCAAAGGGTGGCTGCAGACAAACGCCTCCAAGTCGCTCTGTCACCCACCATTTGACTACCCTCCCCCCAACTCACCCCCCCCTCCCTCATATACCTCTCAACTCCATCCCTCCACCTCATCCTCGGTCTACCTCTCCCTCTCCCTCCCTCCACCTCACCTACATACACCCTCTTAGTCAGTCTTTCATTCTCCATTCTCTTCACATGTCCAAACCACCTCAGTGCATTTCTCCTGATCTTCTCAACCACATCCACATCCACCCCACAGCGTTCCTTCACTTCATCATTCGTCAACCTGTCCCTCCACATGCTCCTCTCAAGTAACTCATTTCCACTGCTCTCACTTTTGACTTGTTCCCCTCTTGCAAGGTCCATGCCTCGCTTCCATATGTCAGGGTAGGGATCACAATACTATCATGCAGTGACTTCTTAACTTCCATACTCACCTCCCTATTTCTCATCACTGCTTTCAATGTACCAACAACCTTCCTTCCCTGCTGAACCCTTTCACGCACTTCGTCCCCCAAAGTTCCATCCCTACTCATCACACTACCCAAGTACTTGAATGCACTCACATTCTCCATGTCCTCGCCATCCAACCTCACTGCACACTCTGTGACTTCATTCCTCTCAAACATCATAACTATACTTTTGTTTACATTAACTTTCAGATTCTTCCTCCTACACACTGTCCCAAATTCATTCACCAAGCATTGCAACTCCCATTCATCTTCACTCAACAGTACTGTATCATCAGCAAACAGCAACACCGGAAGCTTCCAAATCTCACCCTCATTCATTAGAGCCACCCCCACATCCACTGCCCTACCCTGCACCTCCTTTACAACCCCATCCATGTATATATTAAACAGCCATGGAGACATCACACAACCCTGTTTCAGTCCCACACTGAGATCAAAGAACTCACTCAGCTCACCATCCACTCACACCGCAGCCCTAGCTCCCTCGTACATACTCTTCACAGCACTCAACAATTTCCCCTCCACTCCATATATTCTTAATACCTTCCACATACCTTGCCTATCTATTCTGTCATAAGCTTTCTCCAAGTCCATGAAGGCAGCATACACTTTCCTTCCCTTCTCTAGATACTTCTCCACTAAACATATTAGAACAAATGTCTGATCTACACACCCTTTTCCCTTCCTAAATCCCCCTTGTTGTTCTCCAACTAGCTCCTCTGTCATATGGCTAACCCTATCTATGAGTATTCTACCTTATATTTTACCAGTCACACTAAGTAGGCAAATATCCTTATGGTTACCACATATTTCTCTCTCCCCTTTACCTTTGTATAAAGGAACAATTATACCTGATTTCCAGTCCTCTGGAACCCTTCCCTCTTCCCAAGCCAATCTACACAACTTCCATATCCATTCCACAACAATCTCACCCCCATACCTAAGCATTTCACCACACACTCCATCAATTCCTGGGGCCTTTCCCAACTTAATCTTCTTCATCGCTTCCACTACTTCCGCCCTACTGATCTCTTCCTCCTTCCTCTCGTCTCTTCTTCTCCTAGCCAATCCCCAATCACTTATACTCGCACTGCTCTCACTCTCTACATTCAACAAATCCTCAAAGTGCTCCTTCCATCTCCTCAGTTTCTCTCTCTTCTCCACCAACAATCTATTATTCCTATCTTTCATTCCCCTACTATTTCCCATTTCACACTGCCTTACTTTCTTTACCTCCTTCCAAAACAATTTCTTACTCTCCCTCCATTTCACACTCAGATTCCTCCCAAACTCTTCATCCACTTTCTTTTTACTCTCCTTCACCAGGCTCTTAACCTCCCTTTTCCTACTCACATATACCTCTCTCTTCTCTCTCTCATCTTCTCCCCTACCTCTACTCGCTAACCATTCATTATATGCCTTCTTGTTTTGTTCCACAGCTCGTTTCACCTCATCATTCCACCATGCTGTCCCTTGCACACCCTTGCATCTCCTCCTCACTCCACAAACTGCCTCACACGCTGCACCTATCTCTTCCGTGAATGTCTTACATACGTCTTCCACCCCTTCCATCTGCTCTAGCTCATACCTTCCCAATCTTTTTTCCACTATGCTCTTATACTATGTCATTTTCTCACTATCTTGCAATTTCTCCACTCTTTTCACTGGAGTTGCTTCCTCCTGTCTTCCCCTTCGTCTCCTCAACCACTTTCTTTGCAGCTCTACCTTGGCCATCACTAAGTGATGGTCCGAGACAACATTCCCCAACTCCACACTCTTGCATCCAACACTTGTCTTCTCATTCGCTCATCCACACACACGTAGTTTATCATTGCCTTTCGTTCAACAAGTTCACCATCCATCCTCCTCATTACTCTCCATGTGCACCGGTAGATCTTCTTATGTCGAAAGTAGGTCTTGGCTATTGCCAACCCCTTACCAGCACAGATGTCCATCAAAGCACTTCCATTCCCATCTACGTCAGCTGGCACACCCCACTGACCAACCACTCCATCCACTCGTACATTCCCAACTTTGCCATTCATGTCTCCAATCAACAGCACTCTCTTGCTCCTCTCAAACTTGTCCATACATGCTTCTACACTCGCCCAAAACACATCTTTCACTCTTGCCACTCGATCCTCTGTCGGGGCATACACACATACAATCGCCCACGCTTGTATACCTACTTTCATCCTCACCCATACAATCCTTGCACCCACTGTTCCATACTCTCTTATATTCTCCTTCCACTTCTTGCTTATCATCAGACATACTCCCTCTCTTGCCCTTTCAGTTTCATTGACTCCCGCACATATACCTAAACCATATTCCCATTCTCTCATCCTTTCACCTCACCATTTAGTTTCAGTCAATCCACATATATCCACTTTTGCATCCTCAAGCACCTGAACAATCTCTCTCTCTTTCACTTCGTCATTCACTCCTCTCACATTCCACGTTCCCACCCTAAGAATGTCCTTTGTCCTTTTTGTTTGATGCAATTAAGGAGAGGAATGTTTATGGAGGAAAGGGAGAAATTTTGTTGATCTGAAGTATTTGGAAGCAAAATGGCAAAAATCAAAGGATAAGGGCGAAGTAAACAATAAAACAAAAACTAGGTGATGATAATGAATTTTTGCTTTGTCAGTCATGTGGTGAAACCCCCCCCCTCCGATCTTTTTCTGGATCCGCCCCTGTGTTGTAGGTACTTTCCATTTGTATTCTGAGGACGTCGTGGGCATAACGTCAGTACTGAACAGGGCAGTAAAATATTGTTTTTTCATTTCCAATTTGTCCATACACCATCACATGGGGCTGTCTTGGCGGAGGTAAGGACTTTTTTATTATTTTTGTTGTAATAGCAGCAGAAACAGCAGCAGCAGCAGCACCAACTGTAGTTGAAGTAGTAGAAGTAGTAGTAGTAGTGGTGGTGGTAGTAGTAGTAGTAGTAGTAGTAGTTGTTGTTGTTGTTGTTGTTGTTGTAGTTAATGTTGTTCAAAGTCATCTGGACATGAACCTAATGGGACGCAGACTAAAATTGCTCTATTCATGAAATCCAACGTAATCTTTTTCGAAGGCAAGGAGGGAATTAAGTGGTATTTGTATCACTGGACAACTCGGTTACACAAATGCAACCAAGTTAAGGCATACCTCTCTAGCACCAGAGTTTAAGTGAAAGGTTACACGTACTTCAAAAATATTACTATATAGGTTCATATTCCTTGTCTCCTTTATTCGGCCTATTGCATTTTTTTTATTGTTGAAAATACTGACTACAAGAGCTTTGGCCGGTTTTTTTTTTTTTTTTTTTTTTTTTTTTTAGGGCCTTAGTATTTGAAGTAAACATAGATAAGATGAAAGCTATGGTTATTGAGACTGAAGGTGATTCTCAATGTGAATTGTTGGTCACTGTAAAGAGACGAAATGGAGATGGTGTTTGGGTACTTGGGTGCAGTGACAGAGAAGTGAGGTGCGCGAAGTAAGTGGAATACAGGGTAGCACAGGGAATTTAAGTGGCTGATGCCATGCACCCATTGATAGGAAACAGAGGTCTTAGAGTGGCTGCTGCAAAAAGATTGCATGAAAGTTTTAGTGCAAGAGCATTACATGATAGTTTACGGGTCCACAGTAAGATATGGAAGTGTGTGGCAGAAAAAAAGTGAAGATGTTTCTAAGGAACGTGCATGGAGTGTGGCGAGTGGCTAGGATATGAAGTAATGTGATTCGTGAAGGATATGAAACAGGGGAGCCTGTTAATATTAGAGATGAAGAGTGTGTGTTTAGATGCAATGGTCATATGCCAGAGGAGTAGACTGTAGCACCAGTCGAACAGGGCCGTACTCCCGAGGTGGATGGCAAGCTGGTGATAGGGAGAGCTGGAGCTCCCGTTTCACCAGCCCTCAGGACTTGATCCTGACCATCTCCCTTTGCTGAACATTTTCAGTGCATTCATTTACATTGAGAGTAGGCCAGCATGCTCTCATAATACCTCTACCTTCGACTGTCTACACCACACTACACATGCATAACATATCACATATTCTACTCACTCTCTTTAGCAATGGCCACTGCAGCGGTACTATCAAATGAGATGGTACCTCGGATTGCCACCACCGGCAGGGTAGGGCTGGCGGCACAGGGTCCTCCCGGTCGCCATCAAGCGACTGTGCCGGCAGTGACACTTGCAATTTCCAATGATGCTCATCAGCGGAGAAGTGAAAGTGCGGCCTTATTCTTCACCAACATATGCGGCCGTAGCACAAATTTAAACTCAGTTCATTTTTTCCTTCAATCCATATCCCCTCTGGCCCTTTTCCTCACAGAACCATAAATCTCACGCTTTACTGATACATCCCCATTTTGTTTTCCCGGTTACCATCTCCCCACAAACTTCTCTAACAAGGGCGGCACCTGTTGTTATATCAAATCCCAATATGCAGTTGACACAATTATAAACTTCACTTCATCCAGTTTTGATTACTCATTGTATAAACTAAATTGTCAAAATATTACCAAATATATCTGTGTAGTCTATCGCTCCCCCAGTGCTTCTTCGGAACCCAGTTTATTTGATTCCATATCCACACAGTTGAGTAACCTTAACCTTGCCCTTGGCACCGAAATTACCATTTTGGATGATTTTAACATACATACTGTAATGTTCAATGGTTATTGCATTTTGCCAGGACTGATGACGCTGGTCTAGAGTGCAAGCTGTTTGCAGAATCGTTTAATCTCACCCAGCTGGTAAGGTAACCAACCAGAATACCTGATAATCCTGACCATAATGCCCATCTCTTGGATTTATTCTTGACAAATAGTCCAGATCAATACAGGATAGAGGTACTGTCACCACCTGGATCCTCTGACCACAATCTCATCAAAGCCTCATTAGTTAACCTCCCCACACCTCCCCGTTCTGAACCTGTCAGGGTGACCCGATGGCACTTTGATAGGGCAAACTGGGATGGATTTAGAAATTATCTTGCTGACATTCCATGGCAGTCTTTCTTCTCTAGTAATCCCAATTCTACCGAGTCACACATTTGCAACTTAATACTAGCTGGTATGGTATTATTCATACCAAGTCAACAGTTCACTAAAAGATCGAACACTCCAAAATGGTTTGATGGCAACTGTGCCAGAGCAAGTGTCGAAAAGTCATTAGCATAAAACTCTTACTAATAATAAAAAACATCTGAATCACTTTCTCAATTCAAAATTGCTAGAAATCATGCAAAAGCTGTAACAAATCTAGCTAAATCTAACTTTCTTCAAGAGCAACCATCAAAACTACTTAACAACCCTAATGACAATAGAATATTGTGGTCAACTCTTAATTCTTTCAATAATAACTTTAACAAATCACCATCCAATCCCCCACTGAAATCTTCAGAAGGCAACATTACAAATGACCCATTGCGAAAGCAGATATTTTTGCCAGTACATTTGCCAGAAATTCTACCGTACATGATGCCAGCCAGAACGTCCCAGTACTAGAAATTGACTCTCCCGAAATTGTTCCACTTAAGATACAGACAAGATACACAAAATCCATCCTAGACAATTTACCCACCATTAAAGCTCCAGGCCCAGATAGAATTCCGCCAGTTGTTTTGAAAAAGTGTTCCCATGAACTTGCCTCTGTTCTAGCTAAATTATTCAGACTATACATATGTACTTCTTCATTCCCAAATTCATGGAAAGAAGCCAATATCCACCCAATTCCGAAGAAAGGAAGTTCCTCTGACCCCTCTGATTACAGACCAATAGCAGTCACATCTTCTCTTAGTAAGGTATTTGAAACTTTAATTAATAAGCACATAGTTAAACATCTTGAATCCAACAACTTAATTAGAGATAGACAATATGGTTCTCGCCACGAAAGATCCACCACTGACATACTCAATCTTCTCATACCATCCATCAATCAATTGACCTACATGGAGAAACTCATGCAGTAGCCCTTGATATTTCTAAAGCTTTCGATTGAGTATGGCACCGTTCCCTGCTGTCCAAACTCCCTTGCTATGGACTAACGTCTTTTGTTCCTTTCATCTCCTCATATCTCAGTGACAGGAAAATATGAGTAAAAGTAGATGATGTATATTCCAATTTCCACTCAATTAACGTCGACGTGCCGCAGGGATCAGTTCTGGCCCCAATCCTGTTCCTAGTTCATATTAATGATCTCTTATGTGTTCACCCACAATCCCATCCACTCATATGCAGATGACTCAACACTACATAGTTCATTCACACTCAGACACCCATTTACAAAGTCTTATATCTCTACCTCTCAACTTAGTACAGCTATCTCCATAAATCAAGACCTATCTACGATCAGTGAATGGGGACAAACCAACCTTGTCTCATTTAATGCTAGTAAAACTTAATGTATACAATTCACTAATAGACAGATATTGCCAGATTCGTATATTACCTTCAGCACTACTAATATTCCCATCTCCAAAAGTATTGAAATTCTTGGCATCTCACTTAACAATGCCCTCAGCTGGACCTCTCATATTAGATCACTTGCTAAAACCGCCTCGAAAAAACTTGGAATAATGTACAGAGTCCGTAACTTCTTCGCTGACGAGCAGTTAGATATAATTTATAAGAGTCATGTGCACTCTCAGCTTGAATATTGCTCACCCTTGTGGAATGGATGTGGAGAGGTTGCATTAAAACAACTAGACAAAATTCAGAACAAGGCTTATAGAGTTATTAACAACCCTGCCATTAAAAATAAACTACCTCCCCTACAAAAAAAAAAGAAGGAATGTTGCCTCCCTTGCATTATTTTACAAATATTTTTATGGCATATGCTCAGACGAAGTGGCATCCATGGTGCCACCTCTCCATGCCTTCCCTTGTGCTACGCGGGCTTTTGGTAGCGCTCATGACTGGACTGTCTCTTAGCCATATTGCAGAACTTCTTCCTATCAGAATTCTTTCATTTCCAATACTGCATCTCTTTGGAACTCGCTTCCTCAGAGTTGTTTCCCTCCAAACTTCAACCTTCAGCTGTTCAAGTCTATTATATGAACAGAGGACACCAATAATCTGGTGTATGGATTATTTTTTTTATTTGTTTTTTCCTTCCTCTGTTCTGTCATTAAAAAAAAAAAAATGGAATGATTGGTTACAAGTACGGTGGTGAAAAGGGTACATCTGACTGTCTGATGATGCGAAGAGGAGGTTCGTGAGGTTAAGTAACTGCAAACGAGTCGACTTGGTTTGATACGTTTTATATAGATTTGTGCATGAAAACAATTTGACACCACTCTTTTAGCTTCATAGTCGTCGAATGGACTACTGTATTATCTAATAGGTACAGTAATGTGCAGCGCAAATGTTTGGATGAATATGCCTGTGAGGAAGAATCAGGATTCCATGGGTTTTAGTGTGTGGTCAATTCAATCGAGCATACTGTCGTGTTTTTCTGTCTTTTTTATCTTCATTATTATTATTATTACTATTATTATTATTATTATTATCATTATTATTATTATTATTGTTATATTAGTATTAGTATATTATTATTTTATTATTATTATTATTGTTATATTATTATTAGTATATTGTTATTTTAATATTATATTATTATTATTATTATTATTATTATTATTATTGTTACTGCTACTACTACTACTACTACTGCTACTATTACTACTACTACTACTGCTGCTACTACTACTACTACTACTACTACTACTACTCAGGGCCGGACTCAGGGGTGGGCCCACGGGGCCTGGGCCCCGGGCCTCCCACCAGAAGGGGCCTCGCACCAAACGTTGGGCAACTTGACTTTTGGTATTTTTCATCACCAAAACAGGGCCGATTTGGTAATGAAAAAATCGTCAGATAATGAGTAAGCATGATTTGGTATTGGATTTGGAGATGGTAATGAACTTGATTGGATGATGTACTTAATTATTTTGTTAGCTTTTAGAACATGAAACTACGAACATATGCCATTAATTTTCAAATGAATAATTTTTTTCCCTTATACATGTACAGTCCCTATATTGGCAAGGGGTAAATACATGAATAATCTTTTTTTAAGAAATTTGGTAAAGACACTGATAATGCCCTGGCTCTGAACATTTATGTGTCACAGCTTCATTCAGTCTGTTCTGTTCGAAATCTGGATATTTATTTTAATTCAAAGTTAAAATACAAGGAACATATTAATCAAGTTGTCAGAGGGTGCAACTTGCATATCAGAAATCTGTACTTTGTGAGAAAATTCCTAAATTGACGTTGCCTCATAAAACTGGTCCTTGCAGTGGTCTTGTGTTGATTATTGTAATTCACTGTGGATTGGCCTTCCAAATAATATACTAACAAAAGCTCATTCTGTGTTGAACAGGGCAGCACGGCCTATCTTTGGTCTCCCCCGAGAACCTCGACTAGCCTACACCGTTCCTAATTGAGCTGCATTGGTTACCAGTAAAGGCTAGAATTGAATTTAAACCGTGTCTTATTACATTCAAGGTTTTTAAGTTTGGTGAACCGAAGTATCTTGCCCGGGTGTGATGTTATGCAGTGAAGATGATGCCTTGCGTCTTGAGCCTGGAGCCATTCACCAGTCGTCTTTCTCTGATCGTTCTTTTGTGTATAGAGCCCCTAGATTATACAACAGATTGCCACTGTCCATGAGACAACTCTTTTCTGCTGAATCCTTCTGGAGATAGCTGAAAGCCTTTTCTTTCAAAATGCTGTGACCTGGAGAGAGGTACTATGACGGATGATTATAGGGTTTAATTATTGCCACTTTCATATTTTTTTATTTTTTTACTGATGAAGTATTTATTGTATATGAGAGATGTCACAATCCTTGTAATTGTAAAAATAATGTATATGTCTGTCGAGCGCTTGTGAAGTCCCTATGGAAGAACTGGCACTTTTGAGAAAAGAAAACATTATCATTATTATTATTAATATTATTATTATTAATGAAAAACTGAATCTGGGAATGAAATTTGAAGAATATGGTTAAATACCCATGTTCAAACCTGGCAGCCCTGGAGCCGGTGCCAGCTGCCAACAAGTGTTCATATTTGATCACTTGTCACTGTCAGAGGATTTCATTCCTGTCATTGATCACTTCATAGCTTCTCTTAACCAACGGCTGCATGCGTATGAACTGATGTCAGGTCACTTTGGCCACTTAGGACGACTGACAAAGCTATCTGCCGAAGAGCTGTCTAGAGCAGCTAAGAAATTACTGGATGTCTGTCCCAACGATCTGGAGACTTCATTTCCTGAAGAGCACATCCAGTTTGCTGCTTTTGCAAATATTATGCTGCCAAAGAGCCAAACGACGTTAGCGCTGTGCTATTTTTCTACAAACTTATCCACGATAAGAATGTGCTAGATACTTTCCCCAGTGTGGAGGTAGCCCTGAGAATGGACCTGGCTGTAATGGTGAGCAAGTGCAATGCTGAGCATGTTTTTTTTTTTTTTTTTTTACCTGAAATTAATTGAGAATCGCCTACGAACAAGCGTGACACAGGAGTGTCTTGTGAATTTGACAGTCATGAGCACCAACTCGGACATCCTACGCTCATTGGATTTTGATAATTTAATAAGAGAATTTTCCATTAGAAAATTGCGGAAAGCACCTGGGCTAGACCAGATTTCTAGAAATTGTTCGTTCAATGAACAGTCCATAGAAGTGTTGAGTGGTGAGTGCATGCTTGAGTTGTTTGTTTGTTTGTATGTTTTTCTCGCTTCATGATTATTTTGTTTTGTGTAATATGCTAGGAAGTGTTCAGTGCATTTCAGAGCTGCTCTGTTTTTTTTTTTTTTTTCATTCAGGGCTAATTAATGTGGAGATTTTTTAGAAAGTATCGTTTTTACCTGATCTTTAATGACATCAGTTTCTGAATACAGTATCATAGGTCGTCGAGAGCGAGTTGTATCGTGCGAGCAAGCATATCGTTGCAACAGTGCGAGGGTTAAAAATGTATTTTCATTTAGCACCATGCTAATTTGATGCTTGGGATGGGCCCCCCACCAAAGCGGGTCCCAGGACCCCCACGTCCCAAATCCGGCACTGCTACTACTACTGCTACTACCATCTCCGCAACAAAGCTGGTGAAGTTTATGTATTCACCTATGTTAGTCTGCTCGTATGTCCACATGATATCTCCAAAAGTTCTCAACGCATTTCAATGAAATTTTGTGGAAGGGTGGGCCATGGGCCAAGAAAGAATTGATTAAATTTTTGTGTGGATCTGGATCTGGATCCCGATCCAACTGTACAATACCTTCAAAAGGTCTCAATATACATCAACGAAAGGTTGTGAAAAGGTGGGCCATGGGACAAGAAAGAATTGATTAAATATGGGGGCGGATCCGGATCCTATGTATCCCACACAATATCTCCAAATGTTCTCAATGAATTACGGTACAATAAAATTTTGTGGAAGAGTGTACCTACCTGACGTATGGAAGCGAGGCGTGGACCTTGCAAGAGGGGAACAAGTCAAGAGTGAGAGCAGTGGAAATGAGTTACCTGAGAGGAGCATGTGGAGTGACGTGAAGGGACAAGTTGACGAATGAAGAAGTGAAGGAACGTTGTGGGGTATATGTGGATGTGGTTGAAAAGATTAGGAGAAATACACTGAGGTAATTTGGACATGTGGAGAGAATGGAGAATGAAAGACTGACTAAGAGGGTGTATGTAGGTGAGGTGGAGGGAGGGAGAGGGAGAGGTAGACCGAGGATGAGGTGGAGGGATGGAGTTGAGAGGTATATGAGGGAGGGGGGTGAGTTGGGGGAGGGAGTCAAATGGTGGGTGACAGAGTGACTTGGAGGCGTTTTGTCTAATTATTATTATTATTACTATTATTATTGTTATTATTATTATTATTATTATTATCATTATTATTATTATTATTGTTATTATTATTATTATTATTATTATTATTATTATGATTACTTTCTGTAACAGACCTCACCCAATCTTTGAATGGGAAAATGGGATAGTGGTGATGATGACGATGATGGAAATAAAATTCATTCGGTAACTGAAGGTCTTTAGAAAGCATTTAAATCTATTATTTTAACCATTTTGCAATCAGACCTTAGTCATTTGGCAGCTATTTATACCTTTTGTCAGCCTCTGGATTTCAAGCAAGAGCATTTTGATGCTGACAGGTAGACAGAAAATGCCTTTGGAAAGACAGCTTGAGTCTGGCCATTGTCTGTCACGTCTGAGTTGTCTTAGCCAACCTCGCTCGAGCTGCACAGAAGGGGGCGCTGCCTATTTTACTGTACTGTTTGTTGGAATGAACTTTTGCTTGGCGAAAATGGAAAAACGTAGGACAGTCTGAAGATAGAAGGTATGGACAATGCTTGGTATAATCAGGGAATTAAAAGGAAAAGCGAGGTAAGGATACTGAGGAAGCAAACGAACTGACGGGGAAAGAATTGGGTGAGTGAAATATGTTTAGACTCATGATGGCACACGCTTTATAGGTGAACAACGGAATGGCTCTCCCCATCAGTTGCCATGAGAACAACTTAATGAGAGTGAACATTACATTAGATATTGCTGCTTATTCAGTGGTTTCAGAATTATTAGTTCACATGAAAAGACAGTTGATAGTAATGAATGGATGATAATGATATTGCTCATGAGCATTAGTACAACTAAGAATGAAATCAGTGGAAGGACGAATAAATGAAAGATGTTTTGAGTAGTGGGAATGAATAGTGTTACATAGCCTATGATTTCATCATCCTTTGTGTAATTTTGACGCACAGTATGCTGCATGTTTGATCACGAGCGTGTTCTGCCTCAGTCCCCCCCTTCTACCGTTATAGTAGAGTAAGTCGTTCTCTCTGTTGTCCAGAGCGGGATTGTCAACTCTATGTCCCCATGGCTTCATTTCCGCGTCCTTATTACAAGTTGTATCAAGCTCTCCTGGCTCCTACATAATGAGCTCAGTCTCTGCATCATTGCCACTTAGATCTCCTCCTCATTTTGTTCACATCTCTGTCCTCCCCTGTACAGATATTATTATTGTGAGTGCTCAAGAAGTCTCCAACCATCTAGCAGCTGTGTGTAATTTGAGTATTACTGTTATTGCATTTTTCCTTGTACTGTATAGCATAAGTTTAATTTGTAGGCCTAGTGAAGTTTGTAATTTATGTAGGGTTCTTTGTCAGTCATTTTTGATAATAGTTTGTATCTGTAATAATTTATCTGGCATTCACTGAGTATTATCTGGTATCTCATTTCATCAGGGCTGACTTAGATAAATTTACTCTTGCTAATTTCGTGTTAATAGAGGCTATTGCAGTTAACCATATATTTAACCTGTTTATTTGCCATTACATTATCCTTATGAGTCCTGAATGTTTTATTGTTAGTTTGAGCATTAAACTTTGACTTGTAATTTTACCTAACTCTTTGTTTTGAACCTGGAACTTTACGGAACAGTAGTGACTCTTAGTATTCTCACTTAAAGTGTACGTTATCTTTCTCTGTTCCGTAACATAAATTTGGCGACCTCGCCAGGATATTCAGGATATTATCATAAGGATATTGTTTGATATTTTGTGACTGTGATATATTCATGATGGCTACTATTTCTACACTTGATGAAGCCAAAGATTTTTTGTCAAATGTGCAAACACTGTGTGATATAGAAAACAGAACAAAGAATGAACTTAAGATTGTTGCTCAACAATTGGGATTTGTTGTTTGCTCTCATCAGTCTAAAGATCAAATTGTTGCCATGATTAATGAAAGCTTGTTTAATGTAACTCCTCCAAATGAGCAAACGCAGATTGAATTAGCTAAGTTACAGCTAGCCCTGCAGGAGGCTCGTGTTAAGGAGGCTGAATTTCACGCACAAGTTGAACTTGCTAGGATTCAGGCAGACCATGAGTATCGCATGAAACAAGGTGGAACTGGATCATCTAGCTCTGATGATTTTGATGTGGCTAAAAATGTTAAACTTGTCCCTCCTTTTAATGAATCTGATTTAACAAAGTATTTTCAGTTGTTTGAGAGGGTAGCTACAGGTTTTAATTGGCCTAAGGAGTATTGGCCAGTACTCCTTCAAACTGTTCTCACCGGTAAAGCTCAAGTAACTTATGCATCTTTGCCTCAGGATCAGTCTGATAATTATGATGTAGTAAAGAGCTTGATTCTTAAGGCCTATGAGCTTGTTCCTGAAGCTTATAGAGTAAAATTTAGGACAACTTACAAGCAAGATAAGCAATCCCATGTTGAGTATGCAAAAATCAAAGAAGATCTGTTAGAGCAGTGGTAAAATTCTAAGAATGTGGATTCTGATTTTGGTAAATTTAAGCAGATGATTTTGCTGGAGGATTTCAAAAGGTGTATTAGTAAAGATGTAAGCCTATATCTTGATGAGAAAAGAATAGATAATTTGTCTGATGCTGCAGTTTTAGCTGATGAGTATGTTCTCACTCACAAGAGATATTCTAGAGAAAAAGGGAAAGCTGAGAGTAAGTACGTTGCCTCTACTCAGAGTACAGGTAACAGGAAAGAGAATAAGTATGATGTTTCTCAGGAAGTAAATACCAGCTTCACCTCTAGATTTCAGAAAAGTAAATGTACTTATTGTAGTAAGCTTGGTCATACTACGGAGAGATGTTTCAGGAGACAGCGTCATGTGAACAAAAAGGAGTCTTTAAATATTCAGTCAATTGGTCTAGTGTCCACTCTTGAGAGTTCCCAGAATTCTTTAACTGAGTTAACTGAACCTGCTTTGAGGGGTAACTTAAATTCCCATGATGGAGCTCCTCTTTTGAGCAGTAACGTGGGTGACACTCTCAAGAGTTCATGTGCTAATTTCCTGTCTGATGGTTTTGTCAGTCCTCTGGACAGTAATGACAGGAAATCAGTTCAAATATATCGTGATACAGGTGCTTGCCAATCCCTTATGCTGACCAGTGTTCTAGGCTCTAATGTTAATTCCTCTGATGAAACAGTAATCTTACAAGGTGTAGGGAATAATTACTTCTCTGTTCCTCTGTGCAGAGTGAATTTAGAGTCTGGTTTTGTTAATGGTTCCGTTATGGTTGGGTTGGTTGAGACACTCCCAATGTCAGGTGTAACTTTCTTACTTGGAAATGATATTGGTGGAAGTCAAGTGTGTCCAGCTCCTCAGTTGTCTAGTGAGCCGGTGGCTGCGGCCCAGGATTGTGGTGTCCCTGATGTGTTCCCTGCATGTGCTGTCACTAGGGCTAAGTCTAAAGTTACTGGTGATTTAGAGGATAATGATGATGATGATGTTATCCTAGCTGACACTTTTCTTGCTAATTTGGACCACTCACCAGATGAGGCAGTACCCCGTAGTGTTGATAATTTGTCTCGTCAAGAGTTGGTTGAGTTGCAGGTTGCTGACCCTGAGTTGAAAGGTCTAGCTAACTCTGCTTGCAGTGAGGAAGAGTCAGCCGGTGCTTCTACTTGTTATTATATAAAGTCAGGAGTACTTATGAGGAAGTGGAGACCCCCAACAGCATCAGCCGACTGTGAATGGGAGGTTGTACATCAAGTTGTCATCCCTCGTGTTTGTAGGCAGGATATCATTAGAGTGGCTCATGATTCCAGTTTGGCAGGACACCTTGGAGTGAGGAAGACTGTGGCACGCATTTTGAAACACTTCTACTGGCCAGGTATCTTCAGGGATGTTTCCTGGTATTGTAAGTCTTGTCACACCTGTCAAGTTGTGGGGAAGTGTAATCAGACCGAAAAGGTTGCACCTCTAGTTCCCATTCCTCCTTTTGAGGCGCCTTTCACCCGTGTGTTGGTGGATATTGTGGGCCCTCTTCCTAAGACTTCTTCAGGATTTTCTTATGTGTTGACCATGATTGATATGGCTACTCGTTATCCTGAAGCCATTCCACTTAGAAACATCTCAGCAAAGAACGTGGTTAAGGAAATGCTGGGGTTCTTCACAAAGTTTGGTCTGCCTAAGGAGGTACAGTCAGACCGGGGAGAATTTCATGTCAAACGTTTTCAAGCAGTCTCTGAAAGAGTTGGGCATCACCCAGATCACGTCTTCAGCTTACCATCCCCAGACCCAAGGAGCGTTGGAGAGATATCATCAAACACTCAAATCGATGCTCAAGAAATACTGTTTGGAACATCAGAAAGACTGGGATAAAGGTCTTCCATTCGTTGTGTTTGCTGCAAGAGAATCTCCAAATGAATCACTGGGCTTCTCACCTTTTGAACTACTGTTTGGCCATGAAGTAAGAGGACCCCTTAAGTTACTCAAGGAATGCTGGCTGTCGGAGGAAGATGACGTCAACCTGCTGGAGTATGTGATGAAGTTCAAAGAACGGCTGTCCACTGCTTTACAGCTGGCGAGAGAGAATTTAGGAGCTGCTCAGGAGAAGATGAAGACTTGGTATGATAAGAAGTCCAGGTTACGCCACTTTCAGCCAGGAGATCAGGTTTTGATTCTGCTACCAGTTCATGGGCAACCTCCTCAAGCCAAGTTTAGTGGTCCTTATTTCGTGGAGAAGAAACTCAGTGATGTCAACTATGTCATCGCCACACCAGATCGTAGAAAGAGCAAGCAACTATGTCACATCAACATGCTAAAGTTATATCACAGGCGGGACGAAAATAATCCAGTCTGCACTGTAGCTGTTCCACCCGAGTCTGCAAGTGAAGCTCTCCCATGCAGTATGAGCCTGAGTGATAGTTTGGGGAAGAATCCTGATATCATGAATGATCTCCAGACTAAGCTTTCTCATCTACCTCCCAAGGAAAGGCAGGAGTTTTCGGCATTACTGCAGGAGTACCCGCAAGTGTTCCGTGCTACTCCAGGAAGAACCACTGTGTTGATGCATGATGTCGATGTTGGAGACGCAAAGCCAATTAAATTGCCTCCTTACCGTGTGAACCCAGTGAAAGTTCCTCTCATCCAGAAGGAGCTTGGCTACCTGTTGGACCACAAGATGATTGAGCCCTGTCAGAGCGAGTGGAGTTCTCCTGTCACTCTAGTCCCTAAGCCAGGTGGGTCACAGAGGTTTTGCATCGACTACAGACGTGTTAATCAGATAACTAAAACAGACACTTACCCTCTCCCTCGCGTGGAAGATTGCATAGACAAGATCGGAAAGGCTAGGTACATAAGTAAGTTTGATTTGTTAAAGGGATACTGGCAAGTACCTATGACTGAACGTGCTAGGGAGATCTCATGTTTTGTAACACTAGGAAAGGCTTTGCATGTTCTGTAATGCCGTATGGTATGAAGAATGCACCAGCCACATTTCAGAAGCTCATGAATGTTGTAACAGAGGGTTTGGCAGGGTGTGTTGTTTATATTGATGATGTATTAATCTTCAGTGACAACTGGAAAGATCACCTATGCCATGTCAGTAAATTTCTTGACCGTTTAGTTCATGCTAATCTTGTAGCTAATTTATCAAAGTGTGAGTTTGGTCAAGCTAAAGTTCAGTACCTTGGGTATGTAATTGGTGATGGACATGTTGCACCACCAGGAGCTAAGGTTCAGGTTATAAGTGATCTTCCCAGACCTAAAAGTAGGAAAGAGCTACAAAGATTTTTGGGAATGGTAGGTTATTACAGGAGATTTGTTCTTAACTTTTCTATTCTTGTATCACCACTTACAGACCTACTGAAAAAGGGAGTTAAATTTGTCTGGACCGATAACTGTGAATCCTCTTTCAACAAACTTAAAGCTATTCTATTAAGTCAGCCAGTGCTCGCTACTCCAAATTTTGCTAAGCCTTTTAAGATGGCTGTTGATGCAAGTGATACTGGAGCTGGGGCTGTTTTGCTGCAAGAGGATGATCAGGGTATTGAACATCCTGTATCTTATTACAGTAAGAAGTTCACTCCACCTCAAAAGAACTACTCAACTATTGAGAAAGAGCTTTTGGCCTTGATTTTGGGTTTACAGCATTTTCATTTTATTTGTGTTCTGGTTTTGACCCCATAGTCATTTATACCGATCATAACCCACTGAAATTCCTTAGTAAGTTTAAAGATAAAAATCAGAGATTGACAAGATGGAGTCTACTTCTTCAGGAGTATTCATTAGACATACAACATGTCAAGGGGAAAGAAAATGTTATTGCAGATTGCTTATCTAGACTTTAGACAGATTGTTTTAGAGTAATAAGAAATTTCCTTTGTAAATTTCTTTTTCTTTGTGGGGAGGTGTTACATAGCCTATGATTTCATCATCCTTTGTGTAATTTTGACGCACAGTATGCTGCATGTTTGATCACGAGCGTGTTCTGCCTCAGTCCCCCCCTTCTACCGTTATAGTAGAGTAAGTCGTTCTCTCTGTTGTCCAGAGCGGGATTATCAACTCTATGTCCCCATGGCTTCATTTGCGCGTCCTTATTACAAGTTGTATCAAGCTCTCCTGGCTCCTATATAATGAGCTCAGTCTCTGCATCATTGCCACTTAGATCTGCTCCTCATTTTGTTCACATCTCTGTCCTCCCCTGTACAGATATTATTATTGTGAGTGCTCAAGAAGTCTCCAACCATCTAGCAGCTGTGTGTAATTTGAGTATTACTGTTATTGCATTTTTCCTTGTACTGTATAGCATAAGTTTAATTTGTAGGCCTAGTGAAGTTTGTAATTTATGTAGGGTTCTTTGTCAGTCATTTTTGATAATAGTTTGTATCTGCAATAATTTATCTGGCATTCACTGAGTATTATCTGGTATCTCATTTCATCAGGGCTGACTTAGATAAATTTACTCTTGCTAATTTCGTGTTAATAGAGGCTATTGCAGTTAACCATATATTTAACCTGTTTATTTGCCATTACATTATCCTTATGAGTCCTGAATGTTTTATTGTTAGTTTGAGCATTAAACTTTGACTTGTAATTTTACCTAACTCTTTGTTTTGAACCTGGAACTTTACGGAACAGTAGTGACTCTTAGTATTCTCACTTAAAGTGTACGTTATCTTTCTCTGTTCCGTAACAATAGTGATGAGTTACATCAGAGAGGCTTGCTCGCCTTTTGTCGAATAACTTTGTAGATGAAGTCTGGGAGCAGGCAACTATATATCCTTTTACTTTAACATGGTCAAAAATTGCCACATTTCCATCTTGAATGTCGATTTGTAAGAACAGAACTGCAATAGATGATTATGCTAGTAACGAAAAATGTTAGAGAAAAGACCTAAGATGGAGTATTGTCTAATCCTGCTACTGTGTTATGTGGTGTACTCTGCAAAAGAAAAAAAATGGCTCAAGTAAAGATAATAATTGAACTAGAGGAGCAAAAAGCAAGCATATACTCCTTCCCCATTTGTAAGCTGGTGAATCGGATCGAAACTATCCTCAGATTCTAAATATATTGAAAGTTCTTTTATTTTTTGCGTAAGAGAGGGGAAGTGGGTGGTATCTGTTGTAAACATGAGCATAATTATTACCCAACTCACATAGAGAAACTAGGTTGTTCAAATATTAACACTTTGTTCACCCTGCAATTCTGTGTTAGGCCGAATAAAGCTAAAATGTATTTTTTTCCTCTCAAAACCATTGCAAAAAGAACAGGTGATTAAATGTAAGGGTTAAAAAAAAATAATGACTATGGTAAATGTTACATTTGTCAGGGTGTATAAGCAATTACGAATATTTATACTTATTCTTGTACATTTTATCATATTACTGTAACTCATTCTTTTTCATATGGAGAAAATCCAGTACCATATGTTAGTCAAATCAAATGCAACTATTTACAAGTATGGTGATAGTGGAAACATAAGCCTTCATAAAGCAGCACTGATATAGCCATGCAGCTATAGAAGTATCGCAGAGAATGGGGAATGAGAGATTGATTTAAACAGTGTACTCATATGTGAGTAAGGTGAATGAGATGGGGAAGGAAAGACTGAGGATGAGATGAGAGGTTGGGGTGGAGAGGCACTGAGTGAGGGGGTGAGTTGGAGAAAGGACAGCCAGATGGAGTCTGACATATAAGTAATTCGTTTGTGGCCACACCTCCTGGGATTAAGGCGTCTGGCAAATAGTATCAGCTCTGTTGTCCATTTGTACAAACGTCCTTCAACTCTCCCACTACCAGTCGGAAGGGAGGATGCTGGACTGCCAGCAATGGACAACGTCAACCTGCAGTCTATTGAATTCATGTTCCAGATGGACTCAGTGTAAAACAACTGCCACCACTACTTCTGCTACCAGTATTGCAACAGTTCTGAACCTTTTTCCTTTCGACCTCAATCATGCATCTCAAGACAAGAACTCCCTTGGTCATTGTTTCACTGGGAGTGGGGTACAAATGGGAATAGGAAATGTACCGGCAAATACTTGTTTTACGTAACTATTACTGCACGCCAAAAAAAAAAAAAATGTTCAGTAAAAAGGCAAAAATAATTTATTTCACATGTGTTTAACTAAATGCGGTAATTATTTTCCGGTTCATTTCATATATAGAGGTAAAAATACATGGCCTTCCCATTAGAGGAAAAATAAGTGGCGCATATTTCCTACTACTGTACACGAAACTACTCGAATGGCAGACAAGCTGTCAACTGAGACAAGACTTACATAAGGCTGATAGGTTACGTGGCTTATTTACAAATGTTTTAGAATAATACACAAATCCTAAATTTGCCAGCTTATCAAATCGCCCTGCACTTAAGTTAGCTGTTAGTTAGCTGTGTTTTTATGTAACTAAGACTCCAACAATCACTTGTTTTCAGTGGACAAAATTTACAGAATATAAGCATGCAACATCTTAGATTCGGGAAAGGAACAGGTACGGTATATTGATATTTGAGAGTTTGTCGATCTAAGCAAACATACTCTTTTATTTTACGCAATGAAGAGGAAAAAGAAGGCCAGGGGCCTGCAAATTGCTCCCTCCAAGAAAAAACAAAACCAAGGTAACGGAGAGCCAAATTCAAGATCCATTCATTTTGAGATGCCTGGACACACTGCATTTGAAAGACTGAATATCGTAGGCAGTAGGAAAAATAGACAGAGGGATACAGTTCCAGATTTGACCTGTTGCATACATGAAAGATTGGGAGTAGCGGTTAACTCTAGCATTAGAGAGTCGGACTGAAAAGGAAAGAGTTTGTTGCTTGACGGGTGCTACGTGTCCTTCGTAGTGGTGGAAGAATGTACTGTAAGCAGACAGTCCAGTGGAGCAGTGACTGTTGAAGTAGCGATAGAAAAGAGATAAAGATGCAACAGTGCGTTGAAGAGACAGAGGTTGAAGAGAGTCAGTAAGAGGAGGAGAGTTAATGAGACGCAAGCTTATAACTCCACCCTATTGAGAAGAGCTGTGTATGGGGAGCCTCCACACACATGGGAGTTGTACTCTACACAGGGGCGTAAAACTCGAGTATTAATTCAACAACTTTGCAGGAATAAAGAAGGTAAGTCGGCTTAGCACACCTAATCTCTTGCAAGCAAATTTTACAAGGGAGGTAATACGCTCTTTCCAAGATAAATCTCGAGAGAATGAAACCCCAAGTATGTTTAACGATGATGCAAGATGGGGCTGGATATTATTAAAAAATCAGAGGTACTCCTGTGGAAGATTTTGTTAGGTTGATAGCTGAAAAACTGAGTTTTTGATGCATTAAAAACAACAAGTTTATTTTACCCAGTCCAGAGATATGAGCCAAATCTGACATTAAGTGTGCCATAGCCTCATCCCTTGCTTGCTGAAGCAGCTGTTGAGATGGAGCTGCGGGAAGCGAATGGAAAGGTGAAGGGTGGGATCATCAGTGTATGAGTGGATAGGGTTAGATGTACAGCTTAGAGGGTAAATGATGAATAAAAGGAAGAGAGCTGGTGATAGTACAGAGCCCTGAGGAATATCACTGTTGACAGATCTAGGAGAAGAACAGTGGCCATTTACAACAGCAGCTACAGAATGACAGGAAGGGAAGATTGATATGAAGGCACTGAGAGAAGGATAAAAACCGTAAGAGAGCAGTTTGGAAATTAAAGATTTATGCCAGACTCGATCGAAAGTCTTTGAGTTGTCAAGTGCAATGGCAAAGCTTTCGCCAAAGTCCCGAAAAGAGGATGACCAGGAGTCTGAAATGTAGGTGAGAAGATCGCCTCTAAAACGTCCCTGGCGGAACCTACACTGACGATCAGAGACAGGGTTGTGATAGGAAAGATGGTTTAAAAGTTTTTTGATAGAACAGACTCGAAAACTATTGAAATACAGGATGTTAAAGCAATTGCGAGATAGTTAGAGGGCTTGGGAATGGTCACCCTTCTTTGGGACAAGCTGAATGAGAGTAAACTTCAAGGAAGAAGTAAAGGTGCAAGTTGATTGGCAAAGGAGAAAGAGCTTACCTAGGCAAGATGTAAGCACAGAAGCACAGTTTTTGAGGACAACAGAAGGGACCCCAACAGGCCTACATGCTTTGTTCGCACTGAGGCCAGTGATGGCAGGAAATATATCAGTTGATAAAATGTTAATGTCAGCCATGAGGAAGTTGGATGGAGGGTGTGATGGAGTTGCACCACCGGAGTAGTCTAATGTGGGACTGAAGGAGAAAGTCTGAGTGAAGAGTTCTGCCTTATCAGTAGAAGTAACAGGTGCAGAGTCATCAGAAAAGAAATGAAGAAGGAAAGATGGTGAGGTAAAGTCATTAGAAAGGTTTCTGGCAAGGTGCCAGAAGGAGCAGGAAGAATTTGAGTTGAAGAGTTCAGATCATTTAGTATAAACAAAATTATTTTTAAATCAGTGAAGGAGAGACTTAGCATGATTCCAGGGAGAAGCACAAACAAGATGAGATTCAGAGGTTGGTTGGCTTCGACAGATTTTGTAAGCATTCTCCATGTTGTGGACTGCATTAGAACAAGTGTGATTAAAACGTTTTTTCTGTATTAGTCTCAGAACAAGAGAATGGACTGTATGCTTCCACACCAGAGAGAATAACCTCCGTAATGTGCAATGCACACTCAGATGGCTCTTGACCATGAAAGAAGCAATAATTAGTCCTGAAAAAATCAAAGAAGAACTGCCAGAGGGCCTCCCAATCAAAAGCTCCAAAATGCCTAAGTTGCTGCTTCTTAGTAGGGTCCACAGGCCTTACTGTTAAGGCGATAAGGTTGTGATCGGAAGAGACAATCAGAGAGAAAAGATTAACATCATAAGCAGAATGATTAGTCGTAAGGATGAGGTAAAGTATTTTGGAACTCTCTTCAAGGTGGTCAGTGATACATGTAGGATGCTGTACAAGTTGCTCTAGGTCATTAACCCCTAAAGACCGCAAATCTCCCAGCCCCCTTATCCCCAGATCCACAAAAAAGGATCTGATTTTTGAACTTTCATCAACGTAAATGTTTTTCTTACAGATTTCACGAGTTTGAATTTAAACACCTGAAAAGTTCGTTTCACTCTCATATGACTTAGGGTTAACGCAATATCGACCGCCAAGGAACGTCAACAATAAAAATGGTTACCCTTGGTGTATAGAGAAAGAGAAAAAAAAATACACCAAAGTAAATTTTGATCTTACAGATTTAAAGATCTTCATTTTAAACATCAAAAAATGTATATTTCACCCTCATATGCCTAATGGTTTCTGCCAGAGGTGGGCTTCGCAAACCAAAATTCAGTTCCACAACACAAACCCCCAAATCAGCAAAATTCATTAAATTTGCAGTTAGGCAAATGCAAAAACGCAAACACAAACCTCTTATATATAAAATTATAGTTATGGTAAAACTAAAATATATTTCAATTATTATTATTAGTATATCAGACTAATTTTACTACAGAACAAGGGTAAATCTTTCACTACTGCATATAAATGAATTATATTATTACACTTCACAGTTCAGTTTTGACAAGTTGACACACAAGTGCACCTCTGTTCCTTGGCTCTATCCTCCTTAGTCCTCACTCCTTAGTCACAGTCAGACTCCTCCAACAACTGAGACAACAACATACAGCATGTCTATCTATCTATCTATCTATCTGTCTGTATTGATACTGCATGTGGGAAGTTGGTTGTCTGGTAAGAAAAATAGTAAAATTGTGTTCGGTTTCATTTATGTTTCTCGTTTAATCTGTTATTTATCTACCTAATGATTTTTTTTGAGACTGAAATACTGGCATTGGCAATGGTACAAGTCTGACAAATTTGAAATTTAGACTAAAGGTCATATTCTAGGTGGACTGGGAGGCTTCGTAGCACATCTTTGAACTTTTCATCTTGTTATTGGCTTGTATGCTAAACAAGGGTTTCTAGTAGTTTACATCAGCAGCATACACTATAACGTCTAAGAAACTGGAAAATAAATTGATCATTAATTAGGGTTTATATTTTTCTTTATTTACTGGAAAGAAAAACATCTTTGCTGGCGTTTATCCTTAGATTCTTATTTCTTACCCTCCCTTCAGAAAGCACATACAGTATATCATTAAGATAATGTCCAACTCTCTAATGCAAGAGTTAACCTTTACTCCCAGTCCTTCATTTATGCAACAGATCAACTCTGGAACTGTCTCCCTCTGTCTGTATTTCCTGCTTCCTATGATCTCCAGTTTTTCAAACACAGTGTGTCCAGGCATCTCGAAATGATCGGATCTTGAATTTGGCTCTCTCTTGTATTTTGTTTTTCTCTTGAAAGGAACAATAATTGTGGGTTCGCGGCCTTTGGTTCCTTCTTCCTGGCATAAAAAAAAAAAAATCCAAATGTAAAGCAGAATACGAACTGCTACAATGATGTTACGCTTTATTATTTAATCACGAGTACGAACTTAGCTTATACCCATTTTCATTCCTTTCCTGATAGCTTGGTATGAAGATTGTGAATATCAAAGAGATGAATCTGATCTTTAGCTTCTCTCTCTCTCTCTCTCTCTCTCTCTCTCTCTCTCTCTCCCCGAAGGAATCGTAAAATTATCGTACAAAATAATGAAATATGCAGGACACCCTCCCAAAAAAGTCTCAGCACTCTTACAGCATGTATCATTCTGAAACATGAATAAAGCATTGTAATTATAAGTACAAATGTTATCTTTGGTAATTATTAGAACTCAAAATTGCAAAAACATGCACTTACTGGGTGGTGTGTGTTTTGAGGTACCAAATGGATAGACCCACGTGTGTCTGCGGAAATTGCTTATTTTCACAACCATCGTACCCCAAGGGGCTGATACTTTTCATGAGGGTGTACAGCGTGCCGAAGGTGAATTTATCGGATATACAATCGTACATATGGCAATAGTGAGTGAGTGACGGGCGGCGCCGGCGAGCCTGTGACTCACCCAGATGCTGCCTGCCGGGCTATCCCAAGCAAATGTTCGTGGGTAGATTAGTGTTTGCTGAAGTATTTGCAGAAGTACTTCCGCAAGCACAAAACAGCGAATTTGCATAAAGTTTGTCGTAAAAGCACATCCTGAAAATGAAATCACAGTCCCGCATTTCCTGAATCTGTGGTTTCTGGAAGTGATTGTGGAAGAGCCCAGCTCTGATTACTGCACAATAGACAGTCAAAAAAAAAAAAAGTCACTCCTCACTATTAGCGAGTATGGGACATCCTTGAGAAATAAGAGGGAATAGGAAGGTGGAGGGAGTGTGGCGGGGCATCAGGAAGGGAAGAAAGGGAGGGAATATGTCTGTAACACACACCCAATATGGTCTAGAGGGAGTATGGGGGGGGGGTACTTTGGGTGGGAGGGGACACAGAAGGCAGGATCCAATGAGGCAAAGGAAGATGGAGAGATGGCCTGGAGAGAGGGGAGGGGGGTCCCCACACCTAAGAAAAGGGCCGGATCATGCCTCCCACCGCATGATCTCTTAGTTCCCATTGGCTAGGTCCCATATACATCATAAAAGAGGCGGTGCTGCAAACCGCCAGTTTTGGGTGGCCACTATACATTAGACAACCATAGGACTTTATGCGACATTCTCTGTAACTGTCGTTTGGCAACCATCGGTCTTTAACCCGCCCCATCCCGACGTTTTCTGGGCAGTGGTACGCCCCAGTCCTGACATTTTTGGACCTTTTTTTTTTAGGCTCAAACATTTGCTTTTGGTGAGAAACATCGAAAATTCATAGAGAAATCGCTCACCTGGGATTTAAAATGCTCGATCCAGGTACGAGTACCTCCTTACCTGACTGGGTTTTCTAACAGGCTGGCACCAAAGAAAACGAGTTCTATGGGAGGGTAACTATTTTATCCACTCATAAACAGTATTTATTTATTTACTTGGTATGAATTTATATGTAGTACAAGAGTATATTTGTTTTCAAACAGTAATATAGGCATTATAAGCATTGTGTCACTCACTAACTCATCACCATTCATGACCTTTTTTTCCCACATTAACTGATCATCATTTCTGACTGTTTCTTCCTCTAATGCTATGTAAACTTTGTCCTCCACATTGTCATCGATTGGGGAATCACTCTGGCCCTGAATGTCTTTATTGGCCAAGTCACTGGTAACAGGTGAATTGCTGAGACAATGGCGTGCAGGGGGGGGGAGAGGTTATGCGGTGTAAGGCATTGTCCCTGCTTGGCATCTTGTAGAGGAATAGAGGAAGGTGTCCCGTGTATACGTGCCAAAAATCAATCGCGAAATCACTCGCGAAAATTGAAAATTGTGCAAATTAGGGACCTTGCAATGTTGCCACGTTAATTTACGTCTCCGGGATATGAGTGCACATCATGTGAGGACGTGAATTCACGTCTCTGGGACGGGGCGGGTTAAGGGTTAAGAATAGAAAAGATGTAGGCTTGTTCAGCAGCTGGATCAGCAAAAGGAGAGGAGAGCCAAAGGTGGTGATAAACACTGAAATCACCTAGAATGGAGATTTCAGAGAAATAAGGTAGTCAAATATTTTTTTTTCATAGGTAGCAGAATTAGGGGGTAAATAAACAGCACAGATATATTTACTCAGAGAATGACAGGATAGCCGAAGCCAAAGAGTAGAGAATTCGGAAGATTCAAGTTCAGGAACATGAAAGCAAGATATGTTTCATCATTTTCGTTCTCGCTGTTTTTGTTTTTGAAGACTCCAACATTCTTGCATGCATCAATCTTGGTCACCTGATGGTGGCTCTCCAAGCTGCTCGATCTCTGGCAGCTTCCCTATTCAGTCCCTTATCCCTGAGGTCACACTCAGTACCTCCTCCCAGGTCTTTTTTCGGTCTACCTCTTGCCACCCTACCCCTAACTTTAACACTACTCACTTTCTGCACCCAATTATCATCCTCTCCACATGCCCAAACTATCTCAATCTACCCTTCCTCATCACAACACCAATACACTCCAGTATCATCCTATCTCTCTTCTATTGTAAACCTAGCCTCTCCAGGCCTTCCACTCAGGGACGCACTGCACATCAGCCTAATCATTGCCATTTCTGTACGTTTGAGACTCTGAATATCCTCTTTCTTTACTGCCCAAGTCTCACTACCATACAGCATTACACTCCTAACATGCTGCACAAAAAGGGAGAGCCCTCTCAATGTCAAGAGAGGCAACAGCTCCGTGAACTTCTTCCAATCACTCTTCACTCTAACCATAGAGCTAGCTTCTGCCCCACTTCCAGCACATAACATGTCTCCCATATGACAAAACTCTTTCATACACTCAAGAGACTCGCCAGCAAGTTCAATCCTTTCATGCCGGGCAGTCTCCACATGATCTCCCCAACACACCACACATGTTGTTGCATACATTTACACAAAAGCCATCTTTGGCTTTGAGGTGGGTATTGAGAAAGTAGGAGGATACAGAGACGGGTATGCTATCAATCACCTCAGATAGTTGAGTCTCTGTGAGGAAAAGAATGTGAGGCTTAGAGATGGAAAGGTGGTGTTCAAAAGATGAAAAATTTAGAGAAAAAGCAGCGAATGTTGCAGAAATATAATCAGACAATGGTTCCATGTATCTCACTTGGTTGTCATCGGGACAGCAACGAATGGTGATGGTTTTTATGGTCCCCCCTCCTGGGTAGTCTGAGGCTTGGTGTTGAGATTCCATTTTAAAAACAATTTTGAATATTAATTGTAGTGTGTAATGTGCACGTAGGTTGATGTTGACAAATAGAGGAACCTGTATTGGAAATAGTTTTGGTCTATTCTTGGTTACTAAAACACTGAGAACGTTCAGTAAAGAGGAATGGCCAGCACCTAGCTCAGAAGGCTGATGAGATGGGAGCCCCAGTTCTCCAGGAAATCAGCTTTCCATCCACCGTAGGAGTACGTCCCTGTTCAACTTGTGGTATGTAAAGAAATGCGACAAAACGAGGCTTGCAAATGTGAATCCGTGTAATTGATTTCATAAAACTTACACATAAGCAATGCTATGCTGTTGCAACCTTCTGTCTGACCAGACACATATCCGCCACCTCCATGCATACCTAACCAAGTGCATAACAGTCCTCACCCCCTCTCCAATCTTTTCTTTTAAAGGTTGGCATAAGGAGAACGCCTTGAGGACACATAACCTAGGCCCTTCAGAGTCCATGTGCAGGCTGCACTGAAATCTCTTTCATAATAAAAAAAAATAAAATAAAATAAAATAAAACAGCAGTCTCCCTATCAAAAGGCACCAGTTGACTATAAGGCACGTAACTATAAGAACTTTGATGACTCTACAGTGATTACTTTCTGAGTTCTTGCCCAGAAACGAAATCTCCATGCCAGGCCAGCCACCCTGCTGCCGAACTCTACGGACCGACACATATTGATCCCCGTGATAACAACACCCTCCTCTTGCTTTGTCAGGTGGAGGGTAAAAAAAAGTGGGGGGACAAGGAAACCAACGGAGATTCAAACTTTTCTCTCATTTTCTCCCTGCAACCCTCAAATTTTTGCTCAGGCAAGGAATATTCTTTTTTTTCTTTTCTTATGCATGCAATTATAGCATTATTCAACTTTATTTTGATGTCCTTGATGGTTATAAACATTTATATGCGTCTGTGTTAGTTTTGGAATGACTATGAGGCCTTGTAGGGCTACTCCCCACACCTGTTTTATCTCCCCACACCTACATACACACCTGTTTTTATGGCTGGTATGACAAATCCCATTGAAATGGAGGGTTTCCACAAGAGAATCTGGTTGTTGCCAATATTTATCTTCCCATGTACCACCAAGGCCTCGTAGGCCTACTCCCCACATTAGTTATCTCCCCACACCAACATACACACCTGTTTTCATGGTAGATGTTACAGAACACACTGAAGTGCTTTCTTTTCATGCGAAAAGCTGGTTATTTCCAACTCCCGTACCTATAGGCCTATTCTCCACAGCCTACTTTATCTCCCCACAGTCTAGTAATCTCCCCACACCTACATACACCTGTTTTCATGGTTGGTGTGACAAAACATTTTGAAATGACCTGTTTCAATAAGAAAAATAGGTAGTTATAAAAATTTTCGTGTTTTCGTTTGTTTTCGAGGGGTAACCATCATAAACTTTATTTGAACTTTGATGCGCGATTGTGCGACAACCATTAGGCCTACGGGGGTGCGGATTGCGTTGTCAGGTGTGTAAATTCTTCCTCTTTAGCCAGAACACAGTCAATCTACCCTTGGTGAAAGTCGCCAAAACACCTCCGAATTGCGGTTGTGGGAGGTACCCTGCCTGAAACAATTGCGGTCTTAAGGGGTTAAAAGAGTTATTGCTAAGATGTACCTGTATATAAGCAGCAATGTGCTAATATGTCGTTAAGCATATTAAAATTAAACATTATCACATTCTCATGCGTTTGGATATGGAGGATGTTGAAACAATGGTGGAGACAGTGCTATATTACTGATGAGGAATGGAGACTATTATTTTTATATAATGGAGCTATGCAGGCTATTAGCATTTGGTTCCGTCTTCCTTTTACACACACACACACACACACACACACACACACACACATATATATATATATATATATATATATATATATATATATATATATATATATATATATATATATAAACCAGTGGCAGGACTCGGGACATATACTGTGATCATGTTCGATGCCTCGCTCCCTCCTCGGTAGCTCCCAGGCAGTGGACGGCCATGACAGAGGCACCTCCAGGCTACATTATCCTGATACGTTTTTATCACTCTATCAAAAATTCCTCTTTCTCTTCCTTCTCTTTCTCTAAAATATTCTTCCACTCTCGTCTCATACCACATAAGGTTTGCCTTTACTAACACTGTCCTCGACCTCACTTTCACAACCTTTCTTTGGCTCCCGATCCATGTGATCTCACTTTCATAATAAATTTTCTTTGGCACCCTATCTGTGTGCATTCTTTGTACATGTCCATACAATTAATGCATTCCTCCTTTTCAACTTGGCAATGCCACATCTCACTTCTATTTAGTTTTTTCTTCCATTCCATATCGTCCGTATTTCAGGATTGTTTACATCCTTCATCCCCCTCCCCTTCCCGCCAGGCCCACAACTGTTGTAAGAAAGGTAATTCTTACAGTTTAAAACGCAGTCAGATCTCTGTCACTCACTGTCAAGGCTGTCCAGGTTTCATTCTTTTGTGAGTGTCGAAGTAAGACATTCTTAACCTCCATGCTAACTCTCCTACCCTTCAAAATTCAACCGAGTTCTCCAATTTCTCTTCTCTCTTGTAGCTTCTCCACTTAAATTCACCTTACATTTTGCCATATTTACGCAATAAAGCTTCCAAATACTTAAAAGTATCAATCTCTTCCTGCATTTCACTTCACATTTGAACCCTGCAATCAACTGTATTTCTTCGTTCTAACCTGTATTGCCTGCCAACATCTTTTGTATCATACTTTTTACTGTCACATACCATTATCTTACTCTTCTTCATATTCACTTTTAATTTTCTTCTTGTACAGGTTCCATCAAACTCATTCACCATCTTTTACAAGTCACTCTAACCTGCCATCAAAAGAGCATCATTTACATACAAGTACAGTATGTTACAAGATTCCATTCTTTGCCGTTTAGCTTCAGTTTTGCTTCTGTACTTCATGTCCTCATACTCATCGCTTTGATTATCTCCTCCGTATATACACTGCATAACCAAGGCGAAAAACATCACTGTCTTCTATCAATAATAATGCCAAAAGGATCGCTGAGCTTTCTCCTCATCCTCACACGTGCGTTACTACACTAATAATAGGATTTTGTTGCACTCATCAAACTCCTTCCTACACCATATATACCCAACACTCAGTGTAATCCCTCGCAGTCCACCCTCTCATAAGCCTTCTCCAAGACCATAAACGCAACATAAAGAGTAGTTTCTTATTCTTTCCAATGTACTTCTCCATTAAGGGCCTCATCGTATATATGATTTACATATACTCTACCTTTTTAAATCCACCTTGTTCCTCAGCCTTGTTATCGTCTCTTATGCTACGCACCCTGTCCATAATTATCCCACCATACACCTTTCCTTGTATACCCATTATACTAATTCCTCTTTGATCTTTCTACTCTTTCATACTCATTTTTCCTTTATACAACTGAACAGTAACAATTTCCTCCAGTTTTCTGGTACTTTCCTTGTCTCGCATGTCAGTCAACACATACTTTGCATTTACCTTCTGTCCTCTAGCTTCCTTTACTCCTTCATAGTATTTCTTTATATCATTCTTGTACTAATCACTTAGCCTTTTTCTGTGCTTATCATCCACTTGCTTTCTAGGTATTCTATCACCTGTTTTACTTTTCGCTTCAGATCGTGTACTCATGCTTCCTTCATTCTCTCACTTACCAAGGTACACGTCTCAGGAGCATCTTCTTCCATACCTCCTTTTTTCTTCTTCAGGTCAATACTTACATCACTGTTAAACCATGCGTTTCCCTTCTGTTTTACCTCTTGTCCTTTTTTTCCTTACAACATACTGCTTTTGTATAACCTTAATCACAGCGTAAGACATTTTCTCCATATCATTCTCTTTATTTTAATACTCAAAGTTTCTTCTGTGTGTATCAACTTCAATCTATATCTTTCAGCAACTTTCTTTTCTCCAGGCTCTCTAGTGTTACTGTATTCTACCTCAGCATTGGTTCCCCATTCCTTTCATGCTTCCATTTATTTCTGATTCTGATGTTTGTCAGTGCCGCAATGTAATCTGATCCGATTAGACTAACAATCCGCAAACTACTTTTGAATCTATAACTCACCATTTAAACTTTTCATCTACCATTACATGACCTATAACCACTTCTAATTTTCAGCTTCCCTCAGCCAAGTACAGTATATCTATGAATTAGTTAGGCCTGAAAACAGTAGCTATTCTTTAAAACATGATCTTTCCCCACACACTTTTAATAAAAACTCACTGCTCCTATTCTTTACCCTCATGCCCCAACTTGCCACAGTATTTACTCCTTTCTCATCCCCAACTCAATCATTCATATCTCCCTACACAATGACGTCCGGATGCTCCTGTCTTCTTGTATAAATTCGTTCACTTGCTCCAAAAACCTTCCATTTTCTCCCAGTCTCTTAAACAGTCCCATTGTATACAAGCACATATCATAAAAAAATGCAGCACTCTTCCACACCCAGTCCTTCCATATTAAAAAAAAAAAAAAAAGGCACTTCATCTTACTACTATATATATATCATAACGACACACTCACTGGCCACAGAACAGAAATTCCTTTTACACGCCTCACGCTGAATATACTGTACATGACACCAAGTAAAGTTTCTCTCCTTCAGTATTTGAGTGTCAACCATCTGGAAAAGCTACCCAGGAAATATAAGGTCACATTTTCAGAATGAAAAATATTGCAAGACTAATGTTATGTTTGAAATATGTTTTAACCAGTATTGTAAGACAGGGAGAGAAAGGAAGTGCGAGAAGTAAAGGGTCAGACGGAGAGGGAGGAATTTTGCATATGAAAACGTGAGATACCTGAGATGCCTTACTGTTAGTGTTGAGTATGGATAAGAAACTTAATGAAAAGTGACAAAGTTCTTCAGGTAAGTGATATTAACAGCAATATATATATATATATATATATATATATATATATATATATATATATATATATATATATATATATAATGTATATCTCTCTCTCTCTCTCTCTCTCTCTCTATATATATATATATATATATATATATATATATATATATATATATATATATATATATATATATATATATTCCCAGACGCCTCAATCCCGTTCGGGGTGGCCACAAACAAATCACCACGTCGCTCTGTCCCCCGCCATTTCACTGCCCCGCTCCCAACTCACACCCCCCTCTCTCATATACCTCTCCACCCCATCCCTCCATCTCATCCTCGGCCTCCCCCTCCCTCTTCCCCCCTCCACCTCACTCAGATACACTCTCTTCGTCAGTCTTTCACCCTCCATACGCTCCACATGGCCAAACCACCTCAGTGTATTCCTCCTAACGCTTCCTATCACATCCACATCCACACCACAATGCTCCTTTATATCCTCTTTTGTCAGCCTGTGTCTCCATGTGACTCCACAGGCTCCTCTTTAACTCATTTCCACTGCTGTTACTCTTGACTTGTGTCCTTCTAGCAACGTCCAAGCTTCACTTCCATACGGTAGAGTTGGTATCACAATACTGTCATGTAGTAACTTTTTCACTTCCATGCTCACTTCCCTGCTTCTTATCACTGCTTTCAAGGAACCAGCAACCTTTCTTCCCTGCTGTACCCTTTCAAGCACTTCACCCTCCAAACCTCCATCCTTACTCATCACACTACCCAAGTACACGTACTCACATTTTCCAATTCCTCACCATCCAACCTCGCTGTACATTCACTGACTTCACCTCTCTCAAAGACCATCACTTTACTCTTCCCTACATTCACCTTTAGATTCCGTTTCTTACTCTCTCCCAAACTCATCCACCAAGCCTTGCAGCTCTCCTTCGTCTTCACTCAACAACACAGTATCATCTGCAAACAATAGTACATGGAGTTTCCAAACACTACCCTCTCTCACCACTCCAACATCCACTACCCTACCTTGTACCTCTTTTATTACCCCATCCATGCACAGATTGAACAACCATGGGGACATGACACATCCCTGTTTCAGCCTAACTTTCAAAGAGAAAAATTCACTCAGTTCACCATCCACATGCCCTGCAGCCTTAGTACCATCGTACATACTCTTCACAGCCTTCAGGAACATCCCATCTACTCCATATATTCTTAATACTTTCCACAATCCTTGTCTATCCACCCTGTCATATGTTTTCTCCAAATCCATGAAAGCCGCATACAACTTCTTCTCCTTCTCTAGAAACTTTTCCACTATAGATCTAAGAATGAATATCTCATCTACACAACCTCTTCCCTTCCTAAAGCCTCCCTGTTCTTCTCCAACTAATTCCTCTGTTCTCTCCCTAACTCTGTCAATAAGTATCCTACCATACACTTTTCCTATTATACTAAGAACACAGATACCCCTATGATTACCACAAACTTCTTTTCCCCTATTCCTTTGTACAAGGAAATAATTATACCTGACTTCCAACCCTCTGGGACTTTACCTTCCTCCCAGGCCAATCTGCACATTTTCCACATCCATTCTACTACTATCTCTCCCCCATACTTCAGCATTTCATCACACACTCCATCAATTCCTGGGGCTTTCCACAATTTAACTTTCTTCATTGCTTCCACAACTCATATCCTACTGATTTTTTTCCTGTCTTCTCACCTCCCTCCTTCTCCCAGCCATTCCCCAGCCACTTATACTCGCTTTACTTCCATCCTTTATGTTCAACAATTCCTTAAAGTGTTCTCTCCATCTGCTCACTTTTTCTCCCTTCTCCACTAGTAATCTACCATTTTTATCTTTCACTCCCCTGCTAACTTCACTTCCACCCTGTCTTACTCTTTTACCCTCTTTCCAGAACATTTTCTTACAGTCCCTCCACTTTACACTCAAGTTCCTTCCAAATTCCTCATCTGCTCTCTTCTTACTCTCCCTTACTAATCTTTTCACCTCTTTCTTTCATTCTACATATAACTCTCTCTTACGCCTCTCAACTTCTTCCACGCCCCTATTTCTCATCCATTCATTGTATGCTTTATTCTTTTGTGCCACAGCCTGTCTCACCTCTTCATTCCATCACGCTGTTCCTTGCACACCCTTCCGTCTTCTCTTCATCCCACACACCAAATCACATGCTGCACATATTTCTTCTGTAAACATCCTCCACAGACCTTCCACGTCCTCCATCTGCTCCAATTCATATTTGCCCAGTCGTTCCTCCACTTCTCTCTTATACTCTGCCTTTTTCTCATCCTCTTGTAACCTTTCCACTCCTCTTACAAATACTCCTTCTTCCCGTCCTCCCCTTCTTCTATTGCTCCATCCTAATTGGACCTTGATTCTGGCCACCACCAAGTAGTGGTCAGAAAGTCCACTCCCCCAACCTCTATAAGCTCTTGCATCCATTATACATTTTCGCATCCTTTCATCCACAAACACATAATCAATCATTGCCTTCCTTTCATTCAGTTCACCACCCACTCTTCTCATCACTCGCCATGTATACCTGTGGATCATTTTGTGCCTGAAGAGGGGTATTGGCTATCATCAACCCCCTCCCAGCACAAATGTCCACTTACGCACTGCCATTCTCATCTATCTCAGCAGGCACACCTCACTCACCAGCTATTCCATCCACCTTCATATTCCCTACTTTACCATTCATATCACCGATCAAAAATGCTCTCTCGTTCCTTCCAAACTTTTCTATGCACACTTCCACATTTGTCCAGAACTCTTCTCTCACTCTGCTTGCACGATCTTGCATCGACGAATACACACACACAATTGCCCACATTTGTATTCCAACTTTCAATCTTACCCACACAGTCCTTGACCCAACTGATCCATACTGTCTTATGCTCTTCTCTCACTCTTCTCTCACTCTGCTTGCACGATCTTGCATCGACGAATACACACACACAATTGCCCACATTTGTATTCCAACTTTCAATCTTACCCACACAGTCCTTGACCCAACTGATCCATACTCTCTTATGCTCTTCTTCCATCTTTTACTCATAACTATACATAATCCTTCTTTTGCCCTCTCAATCTCACCTACTCCTGCACATATACCCCATCCATACTCCCATTCTCTCACACTCTCACCTCTCCATTTCGTTTCAGTTATTCTGCATACATCAACTTTCGCACCCTCAAGCACCTGGACAATCTCTCTCTCTCTTTCACCTCATCATTCGCTCCCCTTACATTCCACGTTCCAATTACCATGTCCTTTGTCCGGTCCTTAGTCATCATGTTTTGGTCAGTCCTAGTCCGAGGCTTATAGTCTGTCTTGTTAGTTTTATATATATATATATATATATATATATATATATATATATATATATATATGTGTGTGTGTGTGTGTGTGTGTGTGTGTGTGTGTGTGTGTGTGTGTGTGTGTCCTTACCTAATTGTATCTTTACAGGAATGAGTCAAGCTTATACTGTCCCGTGTCTCAGACCATTTTTATCGCACATATCCTTAAAATTATTAATTGTTTTGGCACACACTATTTCAGTCGGTAGTGCATTCCACTGATTAATTGCCCTATTGAGCAAACTAAATTTCATTACGTCTTTATCGCCTCTCTTTTTTTTTTTTTTTTTTTTTTTTAAATTTTTTGCGGTGTCCTCTTGCTGACGCTTTCCCATAGGTTATGTAATCATTTATGTCTATTTTCTCCTTCCTTGATATGCATTTATATAGCATAATCATGTCTCCCCTTTTCCTTCTCTCCTGTAGTGTAGGTAGATTCAGTTTTTCTAGTCTTTCTTCATAGCTTAGATCCCTTAAGCTTGGTACCCATCTTGTAGCGGCCCTTTGAACTTTTTCGATCTTATCTATGTGGTTTTTGAGATGAGGACTCCAGACTACAGACACATACCCCAGGGTTGGACTGATGAATGATGTTATCTTTCTTAGCATGTCTTCATTTATGTATGTAATTGCCATTCTCATATTTGCAAGCGGTGCATACATGCTCCGTACCTTCTCACTGATGTGGTCAGCCAGAGGGAGTCTGTTATTGATAATCACACCTAGGTCCTTCTCCTTTTCTGATGTGTGTAGGGTTTTACTTCCTAACTTATAATCCCAATCAGGTCTTTTTCCACTTTTACCAAACTTGATTAAATGACACTTGTCCACACTGAATTCCATTTGCCATGTATTGCTCCATTCCTGAAGTTTATTTAATTCTTCTTGTAGCTCTTTACAAGAGTCTGTGTTAGTAATTCTCCTTTGTATTTTTGCATCATCAGCAAACATATTTAGGTAGCTTTCATTTCCAGTGTTACTGTCTATATCATTTATATACACTAAAAACATAACTGGTGTCAGCACTAACCACTGTGGAACTCTGCTAGTCACTTCCCTCCATGATGAGTAATTTCCCCTTGGTACTGTTCTCATTTTTCTTTTCCTTTTTTTTTTGTAGAAAATCTTGCATCCAACAATATAGTTTGTCTCGGATTCCTCTTTGATGGTACAGTTTCCACAAAAGTCTTTGGTGCGGTACTCTGTCAAATGCTTCCTTGAAATTTAAATAGATACTGTCCACCCATCCCTCTCTATTCTGTAATGTTTCTGTTACTCTGTCATAGTAGCTCAATAGATTAGTAACACATGATTTTCCCTTTCTGCAACCACACTGTCTTTCTGTTATCATATTGTGTACTTCTAGATGATTCACCCAAACTTTAATTGTCAGTTTTTCTAATACCTTGCTTACAACACTTGTTAGTGATACAGGTCGGTAGTTGCGTGGATTTTGTCTATTCCCTTTCTTGAATAAAGGAACAGTGTTTGCTTTCTTCCAAATATCAGGTAGTTTACCTTGTCCCAAGGATCCTTGAAAATTCAAGATAATGGTTTACTTAACTCCTTTGCACATTCATGTAACACCCAACATGAAATTTCATCAGGACCATTTGCTTTTCCTTTGTCTAATTTACTTAACTCCTGTATTTCTTTTTCTGATATTTGTATATCTGGTAGTATGTGTGGGCATGCACGTTCCACATAATCCCTCTCTAAATTATTTTCTTCCGTAAAAACTGATTGGAAATTCTTATTTAGTGCTTCGCAAATATCCTTCTCTTGTGTGTAGGTGATCCCCTCATCTGTAATGGATTGTATTTTACCTTTTACTTTGGTATTGCTTCTGATGTACCTGTAAAATAGCTTCGGTTGATCGCTACTTTTATTTACCATGTCCTCCACATTATTCTCCTTATTCTTGTATAATCATTTCTTGCCTCTTTATAGTTGTTATATGCCCTTTCACTATTGTGTCTTCTGTATCTGTTCCACAACAAATCTCTTTATTCTCTTGATTTTTTACATTCTGTATTAAAACATTTCTTTATTTTCTTTTCTGCTTCTTTGTGCTTGGGATGTACTTCTGGACTCCTATTTCATAAAGTTCACAGAATTTTCTATATATAACATCTAACTCTTGTCCTCTAAGCTCTTTTTCCCAATCTGAGAAGTATTTATTCAGGTCATGATAGTTGCCCTTTTTGTAGTTAGGGCTCTTTTTGTAACTTTCATTACTGTTAACTATGTCATATGCAATACTGAAGTTGCAATTTAATACTGCTGGTCACTTTTGCCGAATGGAGGGTGATACATTATATTGTCAATATCATTTTCTTGCCTAGCAAATATAAGATCTAGTACTGATGGTATATCAAGTCCTCTTTTTCTGGTGCTTTCTTTTACATGTTGTGTTAGGAAAAACTCCTGCACAAGGTCCAGGAGCTTTTGGTCCCAACAGCTTTCCGGGCTTGTTATATCTAGAGTATTCCAATTTATTTTTGTATTGAAATCTCCAGTTGGTATAATTCTTTCAGAATTCTCCTCCAATTTAAGAAGTAATGCTCTTAAACTTTGAATTGTTTTCTCTGCCAGGTCTTCATATTCGCCTTTTTCCCAAATGTTTTATCTCGGTGGCATGTATAAATTTGCCACAATTACTTTCCCTTCAGACGTACTAATCTCTACTGCGATCAGTTCTACCTGTGAGGGAACATCTAGTTCTATTTCCTTGACATGCAGATTTTTCTTTGTTAATATTATAATTCTTCCTCCTTTTTTAAAGCTCCTATCTCTTCTCCATATATTGTAGTCCTCTAGGTTTAGTGTATCGTTTGATATCCTTGGTGTTAATTTTGTTTCAGTTAGGCAAACAATATGTGGTTCCTTTTCTTTAATATAATCATTCATCTCTAGTAATTTAGAGACCATTCCATCTACATTAGAGTACATCAACATAATCATCTTGTTTACATACTTGTCATGACTTGTGTCTGTTACCTTTCTCCTTTTTATTCCCTCCTGTTTATGTACCACTTTCGAACCTGTAATCCAATTACTTTGTAAAAAAAATAATGTGTTCTCTTCCTCTGATCTTCCCTCATTCTTTGTTCTTGCCTCCTCCCTCTTCTCTTTTAGTAATCCAAGTTCCTCTAGAGTTAGGCATCTTTTTATCCATACATTTTTGAAGTCGTCTTTTTCCATAAGTTTGTTTCCATTTTCAAGTATTTCCTCCACAGGGTTTACTCTCTGGAAGGTTACCTTCAGGGGCCTTGATTTATTTCTCTCATATTTCCCTAGCCTTTTGTGTTCCTCTGTGTCTTTACTACAGATTTCCTCTGACACTTCCTTCAATATGTTCATTACATTTGTCATCTCAATTTTCGTTTCGTTTTTAAAGGCTCCAACATGCATGCATGCGTTGGCCTTGGTCACCTAATGGTGGCTCTCCATGCTGCACGATCATCTGCAGCCTGCATGTTCAGTCCCTTAACCCTGAGGTCACACTTAATGACCTCGTCCCATGTCTTTCTCGGTCTACCCTTCATAACCCCACCCCCAATATTAACACTTCTCACCTTCCTCACCCAATTATCATCCCCCTTCCTCTCCACATGTCCCTCGAAATCTTGTTTTTAATTTCTTCCTTCTCTATACAAGTGATTACTATAGATTTGTTGATGTCTGCTGAATCTTTGATCAATTTTGGATTGTTTTGGATTATTTTCTTCACTTCCTTTTTAATGCCCTTTTCTTCAACTCTTGTTTCTAAGTCTTTCTTTACTTTCACCATTTCGGCATATGTGGTTTCCACATCATATTTGTAGCTCTGCATTGCTTCATTTACCTGGGTTATCTTCTCAATATCACTGCTATGATCTATCAGAGTGCTTGTCTGCCTTATTGTCTCTGTATCATTTCTGAACTCTTCCATAATACTCTCATGGCTGACAACTGTGTACCTACCTCAACTGATAATTCATCTATTGTTGTCTTTCTGATTGATCTCCTTTACTAAATTTTCATTTTCTTCCTTCAGCATGTGCAACTGCTTTTTAATTTCATCTATTTCACTCTGAAATGCCTTCTCTAGTCTGTGCACTTCTTCTGCCAGTTTATTATGCTTTTCCATTTCCACCAGCTCCTGGTAGAAATCATCATCCTGCTTTCTACCTTTGTCCCCTTTCTTAACTCCTTCCACAGTTGATTTGCTAAAGATGGTGATCGTCTTCTGGTACTGACAGAAAGCTTCTACTTACAGTTTTTCATTCCTCTTCGTCGCAGACTAAACAGTCAACACTGAAGCAGCTGATTTGCTTGTTTTGGCACTGCTGCCTAATTCGTTTGTAATGTGTTATTGGAATAACACTTTTATTTAAACTTCCTCTTTTATATTAGAACACTGTTTAGTTGGACCTGGTACTGAGCTTGACTCATATAAAGTTAATTTTTAGGTATAGCCATTTGAGGGCCAAGATTGACCCAGTGCGGAGCGATGTGTAGGCACGTCCTCTCTCACTCGTGTCGTGTGTGTGTGTGTTTCATGAATTCGGCACACTGTGTTTGTATAGAAACTCATGACTGTATTATTATGAGAAATCACAATGCATCAGCAAAAAACCCAGAAGGATTCATTGTCAAACTGTCCCGTATTTGCACTCCGCTGGGAACAGTTTCGTCAAAATATTCGTCATTGTATCATGACCGACAGTCTTAATGTACTGACATAGCACTTCACTGAGCAATCTGTTGTCTACTGCCACTGCCTCTATAGCCACTACAGCTACAAGGGCGGATCCACAAAAAGATCAGAGGGGGTTCACCACATGACTGACAAAACAATAATTCATTATCATCACCTAGTTTTTGTTTTATTATTTCCTTCACCGTTATCCCTTAATTTTTGTCATTTTGCTTCCAAATACTTCAAGCCAACAAAATTTCTCCCTTTGCTCCATAAATATTCCCCTCTTTAATTGCATCAAACAAAATTATTTTCTTTCTTAATGATTTTCATTTGCCAATATGACAAGGAAAATTTATAATATAGGAAAATATAGGAAACTGACACACCAAACACTACACAGCTGATGCATTACATATATTATCCCAGAATGTCTACAAGCTTCATTCGCCTGGGATTTCGACGTGCAAACTCATCAACGATGTTCTCCAAGTTGAAAACGTGACCATAGCACACATGTGTCAAAAGCAGGCCATTTATGCACTCCTGGCCCATGGTTGTGCGGAGGTAGGTCTTCAGCCAGTGCAGTCCACTTATGGATCTCTCACACTCGCAAGATATGACAGGTATGGTGCAGAAAATGCACAGCAGACAGTGAATGTTTCGGAAGAACAACTGATACGTCTGCTTCAGTGTTTTTGCAGCAGTATCCAGCAGTTCTTGCGGTGACATGTTCTTCCATTTCACCTTCCATGTGTGCAATTCTGCCTCCATCATTGACAGAGAAGGGAGGTCACTGTGGTAGAACGTCACTGTTTCACAGAGGTCCTCTTCGCACTTCAAGAGGTTATGCATCATTGATGGTATGATATGCAACACCTGGGTGCATTTTCTCGAATTTTCTGAGAAGAGGGACTTCAATTCAGAAAGAAGATGATCAACCAACGGAATCGTGAGATTATGTTTGAAATATTCATTTATCGTTTCAGCTGGTGTGTTCGATCTGTGCTGCAACCTTCCGGTGCTTCATGGGGTTGACAGTTCAGTGTCAACCGATCCAGCCAGTGTCTTTGCCTCATGAAACCATTTTTAGTGACAACTACCTATCTACTCTCTGCATGATTGTAGTGATCAGCCTAACCTGAGAATGTGCTTTGGTGATATCGACACTCTGCCCTTGCAGACCAACTGACAAAGTCTTCACGTGCATTGTCGTGATGCAGCAAACCACGAACTGAATCTAGGCCACTCCAGATAACAGCACATGGGCGTCCTTCTGGGTGTCCCTGTTCCAGCTGCCAGCATCTCCATAGCACATGTCCTCAATACAGCAGCAGCCAGACATCAACAAGCATTGACTTTCACACATGCCCGTCCCCTCTCACTGCATTGTACGAATTTCTCATCGTTTTTTGTCATGGTGATTGTGAAATATTGAAAGTGTGTAATTAATTGCTTGCTCGTATAAACTCTGGGGTTCAAGAAGAGGTTCACGGGCACCTGGTGAACCCCCCGCCTGATCCGCCAATGGGCTGAGCCATTCCCATTTTAACGCTTAAACCTGCGGTCCTGCTGGTATGAGAAACATAGCCAGTTGGTGATGTGAATCCATGAGTGGGGGATCTCAAGAACAGTGCAGGAGCAGTAAACACAGAATACCTGGTCTTAACAGCTTGATCACCCAGTCTAGCAGTTCTATGACCCGCGCATCTCCCCACCGAGTTGGTGATTGGTAGGCAGTTGACATTGTGAGCAGTGTGAAGTGCAGTGGCCTATGAAGTGGAGCCACCCAGTCTCTTCACAGCTACGTCTCCATTCTCTCCACTGACCAGTATTTCCTTTCTGTTTCTTAGGTTTAAGAGTACTAGCTAGCATGGTTGTGTGAATGAATACTTGTTTATGCTATCTTTATAAAGCAAGAATTCATTTTGCTTGAAATTAATAAATTTATAGTTATTTTCTTTTCAGCTCGATTAAAAGTATGGTAAGAACCGTGTTTCGTTTCCTGTACTGTTTTTACTCAAATTTGCTTGCTCGAAGTTTGTTCTAACATTTCATATATTAATCACAACAGGTAGTTAAACCAGTTCTCTCGTATTAATTCATAAATCCTTCGATGCAAGCCAGGAGTTATTGAAATCAAGGGCTTGGAATGTATTACTATATTATTAACGACCTTTTTCTGAAGTAAAATTAATTATTGATTGTCAGGGGGCTTGGGTCATTCTTTCTCTCTTAGGCCAGCAGCATTCGTGAGAGATTACCTTCCGCAGTATAGCCTACTGGTGAAGAGAAAGTTTATAAAGTAACTATATAAATTTGTCATATTAGAGAACTGGCACCGTAAGTCAGAATAAAGTAAAAGTTAATACTTTAATCCATAAATCGATTTCCTTGTAATAAGTGGCGATTTTCCTTTTTCTCCCATAAGTAGTGGAGATATAGTCAATATATCCTTTTCCTCTCAGCAACAGGCTAGGGATCTGCAGTCCATTTATTTCATTAAATTGGTTATCCCCTTATCCCTTCCCCCGTGACAACTGGTGACATCATTCCAGGATTTTAACTCCATGCATTAAAGAGAGTTAATAATGATGTAACAACTCACTCACTCCTAGGTATCTGTTAGTTATAGCCATTAATGTTTATAGGCACTAGCTTACTGGTGGTTATTGTTTAGCAGGCAATTTCCTGCTTTATTAATAAATGAGTCTTTCCCATGATGTGGATTTCATTTCTTGCCTACCACTGGATAAAACTGGACACCACCAGCCTTTGCCAGAATCCCTAATTTTTAGCTGTTACCATTCGACTGCAAAACAGCACAGTTTGTTCCTCAGTTTCAGTCACTCCGTCCCACTGAGTTAACACCATACCTCTAACCCTTTTACACAGGAAGCCAAGGATATGGGGCTTACTGATCCCCAGGAGATTAAACAATACATCCTGCAATGAAAATCTAATTTTTTTTTTTTTATGTGGGGAAGAAGGAACCAAAGGCAATGAGCCTGCAAAACTGTTCCTTCCAATAGAAAAACAAAATACAAGAGAGAGCCAAATTCAAGATCCATTCATTTCGAGATGCCTTGACACACTGCGTTTGAAAGACTGGAGATCATAGGAAGCAGGAAATACAGAGGGAGACAGTTCCAGAGTTGACCTGTTGCATAAAGGAAGGACTGGGAATAACGGTTAACTCTTGCACCAGAGAGTTGGACAGAAAAGGGGTGAGAGTTTGTTGCTAGACGGGTGCTGTGCACCCGTCGTAGAAGTAGAGGAATGCATGCAGACAGTTCAGAGGAACAGTGACCATTGATGTAGCGATAGAAAAGAGATAAAGATGCAACACTGCAGCGAAGAGACAGAGGTTGAAGGGAGTCAGTAAAAGGGGGAGAGTTAATGAGACGAAAAGCCTTTGACACCACCCTATTGAGAAGAGCTGTATGAGGGGAGCCTCCAATCACATGAGAGTTGTACTCCACGCAGGGGCGGATAAAACCCCTGTATAGAGTCAACAATTGTGCAGGGGCAAAGAAGGAATGGAGTCGGTTTAGCACACCCAATCTCTTGGAAGCAGATTTTACAAGAGATGTAATATGATCTTTCCAGGACAAGTCCCGAGCAAATGAAACCCCAAGCATGTTCAACGATGATGCAGGATTAAGCTGAGTAATATTAAACATAAGTGGGTATACCTGTGGTAGATTCTGTCGGGTTGATAGGTGCAAAAACTGAGTCTTTGATGCATTAAAAACAACCAGATTATTTTTACCCCAGTCAGAGATACGAGCCAAGTCAGACATTAGGTGTGCCATAGCCTCATCCCTTGCCTGTTGAAAAAACTGCTGAGATGGACGTTGTGGGAATCGAATGGAAAGGTGAAGGGTGGAGTCATCAGTGTATGAGTGGATAGGGTTAGATGTACAGCTTAGAAGGTCACTGATGAATAAAAGGAAGAGAGTTGGTGATAGGACAGAGCCCTGAGGAACAACACTGTTAATAGATCTAGGAGAGGAACGATAGCCGTCTACAACAGCTGCTATAGAACGACCAGAAAGGAAGCTAGAGATGAAGGCACAGATAGAAGGATAGAAACCGTAAGAGGGCAGTTTGGAAATAAAAGATTTATGCCAGACTCGATCGAAAGCCTTTGAGATGTCAAGTGCAATGGCAAAGCTTTCGCCAAAGTCCGGAAAGGAGGATGACCAGGAGTCTGAAAGGTAGGTGAGAAGATCGCCTGTGGAGCGTCCCTGACAGAACCCATACTGACGACCAGAAAGAAGGTTGTGATAGGGAAGGTGCTTTAAAATTTTTCTATTAAGAATAGACTCAAAAACTTTTGAGATGCAGGATGTTAAAGCAATTGGACGATAGTTAGAGGGTTGGGAATGGTCACCTTTCTTTGGGACCGGCTGAATGAGAGCAAACTTCCAGCAAGAAGGAAAGGTACAAATTGACAGACAAAGGCGAAAGAGTTTGCCTAGGCAGGCTGTAAGCACAGAAGCACAGTTCTTGAGAACAACAGGAGGGACTCCATCAGGCCCATATGCCTTATTAGTACTGAGGCCAGCAATGGCAGAAAATTCATCAGCTGAAGAAATTTTAATGTTAGCCATGAGGAAGTCAGAGGGGGGAAGTGATGGAAGAACAGCACTGGAATCGTGTAAGGTGGAATTGGAGGAGAAAGTCTGAGCGAAGAGATCTGCTTTATCAGTAGAAGAAATAGCTACAGAGCCATCAGAGTAGAAAAGAGGAGGGAAGGATGATGAGGTAAAGTTGTTAGGAAGGTTTTTGGCAAGGTACCAGAAGGAGCGAGAAGAGTTCGAGTTACAGCGTTGAGAGCATTTTGTACTAATGAAATTATTTTTAGCAGAGCGAAGAACAGACTTAGCATGATTCCGAGCAGAAATGTATAAAAGATGTGATTCAGGGGTGGGTTGGCCGGTGAAGAGTATAAAATTCAGCAAGAACACAAACGTGAACAGTGTGAACATGAATGTGAATACCATTAACCCGCCCCATGCCAGTGCCGTTTTACAACAGTCTGATGTAATTGCATGCTCAGTGCCAGTGCCATTTTAAAACGGTCTCGATTTCAAAAATTCATTGTGACCATAATTTTCAAGCTAGGCGTGCAAAAATTGGTGTGCTTGTAAGGCAACCCTTCCTCTATCAGCTCTCAGGCAGCCTGGCTCATACACTCATGCGCTCCCACCTCACACTCGCTCTGCCTCACTCTGCTTGTGTCAGTCATACAGTGCAGCGATGTCTCATCATGGTCTCTCTGACGAGGAGATTTGGGACCTCCTGAGGGTTCCCTACACTGGGGAAAGTGATCTGGAGGATGATGACATGCAGGATGAGGACTACATCCAGCCTGAGGAGGAAAGTAGCAGTAATGACGAAATTCCCTCACCTAGAAAATCCAGGTATGTGGGCTACACTAGGGCAACACTTGGTAGGAGGCCACCTGCACATCGTCGTCTTTCATGTCACGACGATGAGGAGGAAAGGGAGGAGGAAGGTAGTCCTGCAGTTAAGTGGTGGTTGGGGAGGCAAAAGATTTCACCATGTGGGGAGGAAAGTGTGAGGAGGAAGCGTGGAAGATTTGGGAAAGTTCCATTGTTGGGGGAGTGTGACTCATCTTGCCTGCACTCTCCATTGCCCCCACGTGACCCAGCTCAGCCCAGCACCTCAGGACAAAGTCTTCCCACCTTCCCCACACCCAGCACCTCATGTAAAACTCTTCACCCATTCCCCACACTTCCCCATGCTTCCCCACAGCCCGAGGAACACAAAGGCGATGATGATGAGGAGGAAACGACGTGGGAGCGGGAAGAAAGTAGTGACTTTGTCCCCCACATTCACCCATTCACCCATGAAAATGAGTCCTGGTGTAGTGTCCCTGAACTTCACCATACCTCCAGTAGGCTTGACTTTTTCAGGAACTACTATCCGGTAGAGTTTGTTTTGAAGATTGTGGCCCTGACCAACGCCTTTGCTGCATTTGAACATGGGGGAACAACACAGACATGACACAGCCGATTGTTTGAACCTGACGTGACCCTGAGTGAAATGTATGTGTTCCTATCACTTGTGCTTTTGATGGGGATATTGAAAAAAAATCAGCTTCCCTCGTATTGGACTGTGGATCCAGTAATGGTGACACCATTTTTTGGTAAGGTGATGGGAAGGAATCGTGTTCAGTACATCCTGAGCCACCTTCATTTTTTTGACACCCTTGATCCTGCTAACGCAAACAACACGGACAGGATGAGGAGGATACGTCTGGTTTATGATCACTTTCGAGAGAAATTCCTTACCTCCTTCTCTCTATACCGAGACCTCGTCATAGACAAGAGTCTAGTGCTATGGAGAGGTAATATTGCTTTTCGTCAGTATATCCCCAGCAAAAGACACAAGTTTGGCTTCAAAATCTTCACGATGTGTGACTGTAAGATTGGGTTTATGTGCAGGACATTGTCCTGTAGACAGGTATTCAGACGGACATCACAGAAGATAGAAGTTTGGGACTCTCAGGGGCTGTCATAAAAACAATGATCAAGGAATACCTTCATCGAGGGCACATATTATACTTCGATGACTGGTACACAAGCCCCCTTCTCACCAGGTACCATCACCTGCATGAAACTGGTCTGTGCGGCACTGTAAAGAACCTTTAGCACATGGTGAAGGTGGGAAGGAAGCTTCAGAAAAATTAGGTTATTTTTTACAAAGCACATAATATCCTCACAACAGCAAGGCACCACAACCGCGAAGTATTCCTCCTCTCGTCTGTTCATCGGCCCCTTGTACACTGCACAGACAGTATATATTGCAGGCCAGAAGGGCGGTGCCTCGTCTGAAAACCAGAACCTGTCTTGGCGTACAATGTGAATATGCGACAGGTGGATCAATCAGACGCCATGATTTCCAGCGTTGACTGTGCCAGGCCCATGATGAAGTGGTACAAAAAATTAATCTTCTATCTTCTCGACATCACTGTCCTCAACGCTTATTATCTCCATGTATATACCACTGGCATCCAAGAGACTTTCGAGGGCTATATTCACGAGCTGGCGCGGGAGATAATGGGGGATTATGGGGAAGATAGAAGTACTGCACGCCACCGCCACACCATCACCACACCTCTCCGCCTCACCTCTAGACACTTCCTCAAAATCGTCCCTCTAAGTGCAACATGTCAGAATCCCCAGCGGAGGTGTCACGCGTGTGCAAACAGTACTGTAAGGCCACGTACTCAGCGGAAGGACTCAAGGTATATGTGTGCAGAGAGTGATGTAGGACTGTGCGTATACTCATGCCTCGAGGAGTACCACACTTTCATTAACTATGAGAAGCAATAGTGTGGTAATGATGAGTGATAAAAAGATGCTCAAAAAGTGTTGTAAATACGAAAAAAGATGCTCAGAACGTGTTATAAGTACTGCATACAGTGATGACATGTTGTAAATATTTTCTTGTAAGTGTAAGAACTGAACGTTGTGGAGTAAAGTTTTACGTATGTTCTCGTAAGTGTTAAATGATATATTCACAGTGAGATAATCAAAAATACTCTGGTAATGTCTGTGTATACTGAAAGCATGTTGTAAATAATTTACTGTAAGTGAAAGGGCTGTACATTGTGAAGTCAAGTTATGCATATTCTCTCATAAGACAATACATTCACAGTGATACGTATAGTGTTGCATGAATAAGTGATTTTTTCCCCAAAAAAACACAATTTCTTTATGAAATAAGATTTTTTGTGTGTGGGTGGGTGTGAAGTGTGGACAGAAAAGTGTTAAGACCATTCCTATACCTTCTCTGAGTCACGTTGGCGAGAATACCTGAGTTTACCTTGCATTGAAAACGGATTTTTTTCTCACTGCCACTGGGGATTCCCTGCCAGGTCACACCTATGGGTGGCGGAAGGACTACGAAAAACGCACTTCAAGCCTCCAGTGAGTTTTTTTGTGGTCATATTCGTCTTTCTTCACATCAAAATCTATCATTTTAGCCTAAAAACAAAAATAAAAAATTGGCAAACATGGGGGTGACACTTAGGGCTTGGAGTGGCCAGCACGCACCAGGTTAACATGAGTGAGAACATTGCCAGGAATGTGAGAGAGAAGATGAACACAAACATGCTGAGCATAAAGCATGTGAAAAATGAGGTTTTGAAACTCAAGTGAGACTCCTTTGTTGCGGGCACATCTAGAGCTCCCCCAGCACCCATTTTTGCAACCCCACGCCTCAATCTCCCTTCATTTAAGGAAGGTGAGTACACAAAGCCATTCATAGCTCTTTTTGAGGACATGACGCAGTTGTACTAACTGGATGAGACAGCTAAGTAACTCCAATTTCTTAGCTTGCTTAAGGGCTTCACTCTCGATATTCTATACAGATCTGACAATCTCACCTTTGAGATGATGAAGGCCACACTCATCAAGGTATACAGTCTCACAGTTAATGGCACCAGGAGTCAGTTCATGAGGGCATGTCTCCAAGAAAAGAAAACTGCTGCCCAGTTCCTTGACAGTTTGACCACTTGTTTAGATGAGTGGCTGGAGAAGGAAGAGACCCTTCACATTCGACAGGGGATAATTGACCTTATGCTGCATATGCAGTTAGAAAAGTTGTGGCCTGCTGAGCTCATTGCTTAGTTAATGATTTGCCAAATACAGGATGCCAGCCAAATGCTGGAGAAGATTGATGCATTCTTCACTGCGTACGGGTACCAGACTCGTAAGCAACAGCCCTGGAACAGAAAAGATACTGCCAAGTCTGGGAAGCCATATCAGAGTGAACCCCAGTATCAAGGCTGTTCTCAGAGTAATGGCCATGGCCCACATACATCACAGAAAACGGACAAAGGACAGAATGTTCAGCAACCTGGCTGGAAGAGGTATAACAAAAATTCCAACCAGCAGCTGCAGCAGCAGCCATGCAATCAACAGTCAGGAAAATCTCTTTCAGCACAAGCCCCAGTGTTTTGGAGGCATGAGGCAAATGCTGTCTTCATTCCCCGACAATCAAATGGTGGTGTTGTCCCTAGCTGCACAGGTCCTCCTGCACAATTAACCAGTTCCCCTCAGACGGTGAGCCCTCCTCCACAGGTGGTCAATACTGCAGCTCCTCAGACATCTAGTCTTCAGGGCATGACATTTGCAGATTTGTGTGCTATGCAGTCTCATAAATAACTAGCCACTACTTCCTCAGATCCTTCCATGGCAACAGTTCCTTCCTTGTTCAACCAGCATTTGTGGGGTTTGTTTCTGTTAATGTCCGCAGAGACAATGGTTCCTCAAGCTGCTCTCTCAGGCACAGTCTAGTTGGGCCTGAGGAGTACACAGGCAGACACATCCAAGCTTAGCTTATTGATGGATCAGTGAGATTGTTTTCTGAGGCACATATCCAGGTAGCATGTACTTTATACACTGGCTCGACTGTTGCAGTTGCCATGCCAGAATGCTTGCTTGACCTTATAGGTAACATACCAGGTGCTAAGTGTGATTGCACTGTAGATTTCACTACTCAGACTTAGGCTACAGTAACATGAATCATGGCCAAGGCTTCAGTGTTGCTCCGCTGACCACTGCATCGCTGCATGATTTGATTTGTAGTCAAGATGTTGTCCTGGAACAACAGTCTGACCCGATTCTTGCTGTAGTGTGGAAGAAACTAAAGGGTAATGTGATTAAGTATTCACAGGAAGGTCAAACTAGGTTCCTTAGTAAACAATGATGGCTGCACCATGAGTCACAAACACCCCAGGGTGAGGTTCAATTGAAGTTTGCCATTCCCAGAAAGTATCGTCAAGCAGTGTTCGAATTGGGTCATTGTTCAGCATTGAGAGGTCACATGGGCAAAAAGAAAACCCTTGGCCGTATCTGTTCTGACTTTTTCTGGCCAGGAATTGGACAGAAAATAGATAGGCTAATGCATGCCTGTGATGTGTCGACATACCACTAATCAGGGACATGTCCGTGCTGTGCTGCTGGGATCCACACCCCTAATCCTTGAGCCATTTGAGAGAGAGGGCAATGGCAGTGTGGGTGCAGGCCTGATGTCTCACCTGTGTGTTCCACAGGACATGTTTACATGTCCACGCTTTATCCACATGAGTGTTCACACCCACGTTGGGTGTTAAAATGTGACCTGTCCAAGTTTGCATAGGGATTCTCAGCTTACCAGCGTTCGTAGTAAGTTTAATGTAATGAGGATATTCTAGCACATATGAACGAATATCATCAGACAGTATTTAGAGTATGCACTGAAAGCATTGAATTAATGGTCACATATCTCACTTTCAACCTGCGACAGGCTGTGGGTCACTGAGGGCCCTGTTAGGTAATCAGCATCTGTCGGGCCCATTTTAACATACGAGGGGTCAATGATGCAGGGGGTGAATCAACTGAATGGAAGCATGGTCTCCCAATGGAGAGAAGGAGCTTGTGCCTGATTGACTGCTGTCGCTCTTAACCCGTGGATTGCACAATTACCTATTTTTATCCCACCCTGTAGTGCAAAAAAAATGAAGGGAATTTTTTTTTTTTTTTTTAGTTTTTGTTCATTATAAACTTGAAGATAAACATCCAAGGCATCATCTGGTGAAAAAAAATAATAATAATCTCTCTCTCTCCATCTTTCCATAGGGCCATGCGTGAGTTTACGTGGGGCAGTAGTGAAAAATGAAAAACAATAAAAATTGCTTTTGTTTATTATAACCTTGAAGATAAACATCCAGGGCCTCATCTGGTGAAAAGAAAAGAAAATCTCTCTCACTCCATCTCTGCACAGTGCCAGGTGTAAGTTTGTGTAGAGGTGAAGTATAGCAGTGATGCATGGCCAGCACAGCTTGAGCTGTGGCTCGCAACATGACGCTACCCACCCTGAGCTGTGGCTCACAATCCACAGGTTAAAAGCGTTAGGCAAGGCACTGGACCTCACCCTTAATATCCACCCTGCAAAAAAAAAAAAAAAAAATGGTTTTACGCTGGTATCCCCGAAGGGTAAGGCATTGCCCCTGGGTAGAGGACTTTGGATTGGAGTGTGTAGCATTTTATGACCAGATGCCCTTCCTGATGTCTACCAACGACCCTTGGATGGACTCGATCTTCCAACTCTTCGGTCAGGGCAGAGCGCTCTAACCTACTGAGCTACGGCTGCATTAACCAGTTCTTCAGTTAATAGAGATACTGGGTTTAACCAAGAAACTACAGGCTGTTCTAAGCAGTTTAGCCCATTCTGTTCGGCACATATTCTCGTGAACCCTTCCCACTGCCAAGTATTCCTGAGAAAATCGTCTGTTTTTAAACCTTCATATATTATTTAATACTTAAAAAAAAAAAGTGTCTGCATAATACGCACCAGTCATTTGACTTCAAGCTGATTGCATCAGATGGTCCGTGAAGTGCGTGTAGGAAGAGTGAGTGGGGAAAGGGGACAATTTTTTTTTTTTTTTTTTTTTTTTTTTGCCAGTGTCTGTATGAGTGGCAGAAGTTTGTTGACACAACTAAGGCTTAGACAAGCCCTCCACAATAGTAACACTTCGATAACACTTCCAGAAGACTGCAGTCCACCATAAACACTATGTACATGAAAAACTTTTCCATAATTGGGCATAGTTTTTTTTATGTACGAAAGAAGGAACCAAAGGCCAGAAGCCCGTAAACCGTTCCTTCCAAGAAAAAAACAAAAGCAATACAAAAGAGCGCCAAATTCCAAGATCCATTCATTTTGAGATGCCTGGACTCACTGCCTTTGAAAGACAGGAGATCATAGAAAGTAGGAAATACAGACAGAGGGAGACAGTTCCAGAGTTGACTTGTTGCATAAATGAAGGACTGGGAGTAACGGTTAACTCTTGCATTAGAGAGTTGGAGAGAAAAGGGATGACAGTTTGTTTCTAAACGAGTGAAACGCATCTGTTGTAGAGGTGGAGGGATGCAAGCACACAGCTCAGAGGAGCAGTGACCATTGAAGTAGTGAAAGAAAAGAGATATAGATGCAACAGTGCAGCAAAGAGACAGAGGTTGAAGGGAGCCAGTAAGAGGAGAAGAGTTAATGAGACAAAAAGCCTTTGACTCCACCCTACTTAGAAAAGCTGTATGTGGGAGCCTCCCCACACATGAGAGTTGTACTCTACACAGGGGCGAATAAAATCCATACAGAGTCGGCTTAGCACACCTAATCTCTTGGAAGCAGATTTTACAAGAGATGTAATACGTTCTTTCCAAGATTAGTCGCGAGTGAATGATACCCCAAGCATGTTCAAGGATGATGCAGGATTGTGCTGGATATTATTAAACATTAGTGGGTAAACCTGTGGAAGATTGTGTTGGGTTGATAGGTGTAAAAACTGGGTCTTTGATGCATAAAAAACAAGATTATTCTTACCCCAGTCAGATATTCGAGCTAAGTCAGACATTAGGTGTGCCATAGCCTCATCCCTTGTTTGTTGAAGTCACTGCTGAGATGGACGTTGTGGGAACCGCATGGAAAGATGAAGGGTGGAATCATCAGCGTATGAGTGGATAGGTTAGATGTACAGCTTAGATGGTCGTTGATGAATAAAAGGATGAGAGTTGGTGATTGGACAGAACCTTGAGGAATACCACTGTTGACAGATCTAAGAAAAGAACAATGGCCGTCTACAACACGGCTATAGAACGACAAGAAAGGAAGCTAGAGATGAAGGCTCAGATAGAAGGACAGAAACCATAAGAGGGCAGTTTGGAAATTATATTTATGCTAGACTCGATCGAAAGCCTTTGAGATGTCAAGTGCAATGGCAAAGCCTTTGCCAAAGGAGGATGACCAGAAGTCTGAAAGGCAGCTGAGGAGATGGCCAGTGAAGCGTCCCTGATGGAACCCATACTGACGATCAGAACGAAGGTTGTGATAGGAAAGATGCTTCAGAATTTTTCTGTTAAGAATTGACCCGAAAACTTTTGAGACACCAGATGTTAATGCAATTGGACAATAGTTTGAGAGCTGGGAATGGTCACCCTTCTATGGGACTGGCTGAATGAGAGCAAACTTCCAGCAAGAAGGTAATGTACAAGGTGACAAAGGCGAAAGAGTTTACCTAGGCAGGATGTAAGCACAGAAGCACAGTTCTTGAGGACAACAGGAGGGACTCCATCAGGCCCATATGTTTTGTAACTATTATGGTCAGTGATGACAGAAAATACATCAGCTGAAGAAATTTTAATGTCAGGCATGAGGACGTCAGAAGGGAGAAGTGATGGAGGAACAACACCGGAATCGTCTAAGGTGGTATTGGAGGAGAAAGTATGAGAGAAGAGATCTGCTTTATCAGTAGAAGAAATAGCTACAGAGCCATCAGAGTAGAAAAGAGGAGGGAAGGATGATGAAGTAAAGTAGTTAGAAAGGTATTTGGCAAGGTGCCAGAGGGAGCAGAAAGAATTCGAGCTGGAGAGTTAAGAGCATTTAGTATGGATGAAATTATTTTTAGCAGAGTGAAGAACAAATTTAGTATGATTCTGGGCAGAAACAGAAACACGATCTGATTCAGGGGTGGGTTGGCTCTGGTACCTTTTATAAGCCCTCTCCTTGTTGCGGACAGTATTAGAACG